>NC_079525.1:4404375-4720937 GCF_003711565.1 Takifugu flavidus
TCTCCAATTTTTTTATCTCATTAAGACCAGCATAGGTGGTTGGTATAAACTGATTAGTGATTGAATCAGGATGGCAAACCAGGGTGATGGTGGTGGTGGTCTGGGGGGTGTTGAATGCAGGGCAAAACAGTAAAAATGATTATTGCGGAAACCTGAAAGAGAAGAGCCCAGATGGAGGGAGAAAGGTTTTGATGGAAGAGTTTAAAATGACCTTGAAATTCATGCTGATGTTGACTTGGAAAGAGGTGAACTGGATCAGCAAAGATCAGCTGGCCTACCAGTTGATTGATAATCTTATATTTTATAATCAGCCACTTTGATGCTATAGATGTCAGAGGTATGAACACGTAGGAAGTTTGTGTAGGAAAACAAAGTTGTTGCAAATGAGGAGGAAATTATCAAGATTAAAGAATGTGGAAATGGTGATTTAGATTGTAGGACTCCGGATATCTGCGTATCCAAGAAATATGGCGGAAACCAGTGTTAGATTCTGTCATTAGTCGTTATGATTTGAAATTTCTTTAATAACAAGAGGAAATATTTTCCTGTTGAGACGTTTCGTAACCTGAAAATTCTGCATGTAAAGACGTTCGTAAGTAGAGGTCCCACTGTATATCGAGTTCATGGAGAAAGCAGCGTGTCTTCATCGCCCTCTGGTGAAGAGTGTGACTCTGAAATCACAACTCCAAGCGTGGCTCCCTCAATTTGCCCACTATAGTGCACGTCCAGGCAGTGGGGTTCCTCAGGGTACAGTCCGGTTACTACAGTCAATACGAGTTTTATATTTACCAAAAATGCTGAAAGGAAGCAAAAACAGTCCAAAGGAGGTAGAAGGTGGCTCAGGCGTTACTCTGCTTTTTGCTGAATATGGAGCAGAGAAATCTACAGAAATGCTTCTTCTTCTTCTTTTTTTTCTTGACCTCACATTGTAGTTCCTGATTTAGATCCTGAAAATGCAAACGTGTTTTTGATTACACTCATTAGTCTTCATGTCATCTGAAGTCAGCTATCAATGATCACCATCTACTAACCTTAAGTTTAAGGATCTCTTGTTGGAGCTCCCGGATATTCTTTTCGCTGGCCTCCTCTTGTTCCAGTCTGGCCATCTCCTTCGCTTCCAGCATCTCTTCCAGCCTCATATTGAACTGCTTCAGTTGAGAGATCACTGTCGTCATGTTCTTTTGAACCTCCTCTTCTTCCAGTCTGGCCATCTCCTTCTCTTCCAGCAACTCCGCCTGCCTCATATTGAACTGCTTCAGTTGAGAGATCTCTGCCATCATGTTCTTTTGAACCTCCTCTTGTTCCAGTCTGGCCATCTCCTTCTCTTCCAGCATCTCTTCCTGCCTCATATTGAACTGCTTCAGTTGAGAGATCTCTGCCATCATGTTCTTTTGGACCTCCTCTTGTTCCAGTCTGGCCATCTCCTTCTCTTCCAGCAACTCCTCCTGCCTCATATTGAACTGCTTCATTTGAGAGATCTCTGCCGTCATGTTCTTTTGGACCTCCTCTTGTTCCAGTCTGGCCATCTCCTTCTCTTCCAGCAACTCCGCCTGCCTCATATTGAACTGCTTCAGTTGAGAGATCTCTGCCATCATGTTCTTTTGGACCTCCTCTTGTTCCAGTCTTGGCCATCTCCTTCTCTTCCAGCATCTCCTCCTGCCTCATATTGAACTGCTTCAGTTGAGGATCTCTGCCGTCATGTTCTTTTGGACCTCTTCTTGTTCCAGTCTGGCCATCTCCTTCTCTTCCAGCAACTCCTCCTGCCTCATATTCGACTGCTTCAGTTGAGAGATCTCTGCCGTCATGTTCTTTTGGACCTCCTCTTGTTCCAGTCTGGCCATCTCCTTCTCTTCCAGCATCTCCTCCTGCCTCATATTTGGCATGTGCCTTAGCCAACTCGTCAGACACTACCTTTACAATTTTTTGCTCATTTAACTGGACACTGGCGGCACTCTCCTGTCTGATCTTAGCCAACTTATTAGTCAGCTTCCTTTTATACTTCTTTGTGTTCAGCAGGAGCTTCTCATTAATCTGCTTATCTTTCTTCCTGAGAGCTTCCTTAAACTTTTTCTCCTGCTCCTAGTAACTAGTAACTTGGACCTTTGATCAGCTTTTGAAATGTCCTGGAAACATCTCTGCTCCTCCGCAGCCATTTCATTTTTAAATGCTTCCTTAATTTCGAGCAACTCTGTATCGTAAATCTCCTTCATATCTTGCAGATGTCGGGCCAATATTTGCTCCGGAGTTGCCAAACTTTGGGTGGAGCCCTCCCGTTCACCCTCGGCGGAGCTCTGCCGGATCAGACTGTCCATAAAAGCGCGGCTCCGCCTTTGCCATCTCTTGACGGGCTCGTTGAGCCGTTTGTACTTGTCAGCTATAGCATCTTTGATCTGGCTGAAGCCTTCCATCAAGCTCCTGGTTGTGAGCATCTCATGATCTCCCTTCTCGAACATTTTAGCTTCTCTCCTAAAAATGATACGATCGTGAATGGGACTCGAGGGGTGCTTGAGAGGCGGTAGGTTATGGCTGATTCCGGTCAGAGAATCAAGGATATTTCGGAAAGAATGGTGCAGTAACTTCAAACTGGGTTTTAGTATATAGTATTCCAGGTTGAGATCAGTTAGCAAGCTTCAGTATTACAGGTTACACATATGGTGAACTTATGGGTTTAAGTTGAGACAAAATAACTTGGTTGAAAGACAAATTATCCTTTTATATTTTCTCTTTGATCTCTATTGAGGCTCCTTCTCCTAGGAGATCATGTGACAGCAGATTTTTTTTTTGTCCTTTTTGTGTATGGAATAAAAAGTAATTTTCAGGAAATATTGATAATGGAAGATATCCTTCAATTTTGGTGATGTTTGAGATTCCAGAGGCACTTTGACTTTTGATCATAAAGTAACCTACTGTTACGTAAGCTTGTCATACAATATTTGGGAATCTGAGCTGTTGAACATCTATTAAAAGGAAAACAAATATATTTTAAAGGGTCTTGAAAATTGATATTAACACCTCAGTAATATGCTTTACATTGATTGACATACATTGAGTACATTGATTCTGAGGAATCACTATACAATATCAAAGGAATCACTATACAAGATCAATATTTCTATAAGAATGACAGGTGATTCCTTAAATTGATAACTAAAATACTGGTACATCAATTTGCATAATACCCAGATGAGCCTGATCAATCTGGATGGTACACAAAAATGACTTAATTTCTCTGAGAAAGTTTGATCAAGATCTGTGAATTTAATTGTTAGGAAGCCGATTTTGGACACGGTGTTTAACTACATAGTTGAAGGACTACAGAACAAACCCTCTGAAGTTGTATAGAACTGATGGCAAAGTGTGTTTGAGGACAACAGGCTAATAAAAGCGTTCCAATACCTGCAGACCACAGCACTTGGGGGATTCTCGAGGGGCTCTTACTCACCTTGAGGGTTCCTACTGATGTGTGTGTGGTCGATGTGATAGCGAAGAATGCTGGCGTGGTACTTTCAGAGTTCCAGGGACGTGCTGATCAATACATGCTTTAAATAGGGACACAAATACTTGTACACAGCATTAATCTCAATGGCTAGAAGGCATTCTGCTGAATAGATTGGCTGGCTTGTAACCACACTGACAAACACTCAGCACATTCAGAAATGTTAATTAGCAATTACTTGGGAAGGAAATCCAGTCCATTAACACACTGAAACACGCTGAGATGCAGAAAAACAAACAGAATTGTGGAAATGCACAGGAATATATGGAAATACAAGGAAATTAGCTGTCATGCCACTTATTCCTTGTCAAAGATGTAGGATTTAAATCTAAAGGAAAGTGGAGGGGACAGAATTTTGTTCTTAAATGACCTTTAATTCTTTCTCTAGGAGACAAAAATACTGTATTCTATCAAAATTTTAGACTTGCTAGTTGATGGTGTTCGTCCACAACCAAGAGTTTCACCATTCACTAACCCTAAATCCCCCAAAACGAAGGAGGCCAAACAGAAACTGGGATCTAACCTTTCAAACAATCTTGCTAATTAGAAAATTGATTAGTTAATTAAGTAGACAGTTAATGAACTGTTTCTTAGGGCTTGTTTTGGCCAGTTTGAGCTGCTTTAAATAAGTAGTTTAATCGAGTACTGTTGCCTGCACAGTAACGTTTTTGACCTACTGGCGAGCCCTCTAAAACCTTCGTTTAATCATCGTTAACACTTTCCCCGTCATGAATCAACTTTTGCCTGCAACAAACAAACTTGATTTGTTAAAAAACAAAACAAAAAAACAACCCCGTTGTCCCTAATTAATGTTACAAGGTAACAGGACGTAACCGCGTTAGCATGCTAGTGCTAGCAGCGGGAGATAGGCATTTCCTTAACATATCTGCGTGATAAACTCTTTTCCCTTGGATACTTTGCTGGGGTTTGTCCCATTGTGGTACAGAAATGTGGTGCTCTACTGTAAAAACCGTGCATGTGCTAACTGCAGGGGATTTGTGACCGTTGTTGTGGACAGCTTGCTGCTGGATTGATAGAGTGACGTCAGCCCGCCGCCACCTCTCCCGGGGCAGGATTAGCGGCGCGCAGAGACAGCGCTCCGGTAATCTCCCAGTAATAGATGGTGGGAGACGTGCACGTTCGGAACTGCGGTACCGAGTGACACCAGAGTCCGCTCCCACGCACCCCCCGGGCTTCCGGAGCAGACCCCCCCTCCTGTTTGATGCATGATGGATCACCGTGCGCTGCCGCGGCCAACCGAGCGGACAGGTGAAGGCAGCAGGTAAACTGTGGAGACGTCTCAAGAGGATTTACCTTGGCAAGGTGTCCACGGGGCTGCGCGGCGTGTCTGCCAACAACTGCTGCTCTTTTATTTTTACTGCTTATGCGCAGGTTGCACTCTGGAGACTACAGATGGTTGTGGACAACGTTGCAGACCGTAATTATTAGAGACGCCCGGTTTCAAATGTAGGCGATTGCTGGCGCCTGAAAAACTAAAGGCGTCCAGTGATCGAGGCCCCGGTTCAGGGCAGACGTTCCTTTCGGGGTGCGCGATGGTGTGGAGGGTAATGAACCCGCATGAACTCGTCCAATCACCGACCTCCTGGCAAGGTCAGTGTGTATGATAAATTAGAGCAGGCATCTTATCTATCTATCTATCTATCTATCTATCTATCTATCTATCTATCTGTCTGTCTGTCTGTCTGTCTGTCTGTCTGTCTGTCTATCTGTCTGTCTGTCTGTCTGTCTGTCTGTCTTTTTACGAACGAAAAAAGGAAGTTTGGAGTGATCAGTGATTTTCCAGACCATAAACGCGACATACCCTTAAGGCCCACATCTAATTGGCACCTGCCTCTCAATGACCGGATGGCCCCCGCTGAATATCGCGTCTAAGGGGCCAAATTGATGTCGGGAGCCCCACAGGCGAATGTGTAGCCGCCCCGTTACTTTTACCACTACCGGTCTGTGCTGGTTGGTCCGCTCAGTTTTGCGCGTAAGTGTGAATAAAGCGCCTGTGACCGGTCGTGCGCGCACTTCCTCCAGTGATTTCAAAAAGTGGTCCGACAACAACTACTGACTGGAAAAGGTGGAGGGAAATTCGGTTTCGGATCATTTGCGTTTGGAGTGCGTGTTTGTTTCGTGGTTGTGCGACTTCAGGGAGCGAGAGAGAGAGAGAGAGAGAGAGAGGAGAGAGAGAGAGAGAGAGAGAGAGAGAGAGAGAGAGAGAGCACCATACAGTAAGTGAGAGAGCGTGAGACAACAGCACGCCGCTGGAAATATGCGGGACTGTGTTTGTCGTGTGAGCAGCAGGAGACACACCGCCGTGCGTCTTTGCGCTCCGAGATCGTCCACTGCTGATCCCCTCCATTCTCCTCTCCCACTTATCCCACAGCAGCCTCACCTGCGCGGCGGCGCACAGCACAGCTCCCCGGCGGACACTTCGCAGACTGACGCCCAGGCGGACAGCCCCGACCCTGCCCGGTGCGCTCTTGCCATGAGCGAGGCAGAGTAACTCGGAGAGAGCCAGAGAGGAGAGCGACGCGCCACCATGATCCGCAGGATTCGCGCAGCGGAGGCTGTTGTCCCTTGCAGGCTGGATTGACCATCTCCCATCGGAAGAGCAGCGCGGCCCCCCTTTTCGAATTCTGTCTTTAGATGGACCGAGTGCCCACGGCACTGGCCGCTAAGATGCGCTGGATCACGCTGGTCATTGCCGGCTTGACTTTTTGGGGCAAAGTGACAATTTGTAACTGTTTCGACTACGAAGAGCCGGACTACGACTATTATGAGGAGGAGCGAGCAGAGCCCATAGACTACAAAGACCCCTGCAAAGCCGGTGAGTGCAGCTCTCTTACCTGCTCAAAAGTCTTTTTCGGGTCTGGTTCTGTGTCCGAAACCCCTCCGGCGCGCTCGCTTCGAGTCGGCGTGCGTGCGTGCGTGCGCGCGCGTATGCGTGTGCGTGCAATAAAGGGATGACATCGGGTGTGTGTCGATGGAGCAGATGTCCACTCTTTACCCACCCTTCATATCGCATAAATCACTATCAGACGCCACGTGCAGCGCCTGAATCATCTGTGCGCGTGCGCGTGCGCACGCGAGACACTCCACCCAAATGAACTCACTGTGCCTGGAGAGTCACTTAAGATTTCATGATGTTGTGTATCAAAGTGAGTCTAATTGTTATATTGTTGGATGTTTTTCATGATGCCTATCACATCTCAGCTTGTGGCCCCGTGAGGTGTCGATAGATTTGGAATTTACCCCCTCTCTCTTTCCCACGGGCCATATTTACCCCCTCCGTGCACAAATACACACAGGCAGGGTTGTTCCGGGCCGGTTCCCTCTCTTGCACCGCGTCGAACCTGCGAGAAGTACCGACGCGACGTGCGTTCCTCACATACCACACATGCACATCTGGCGACCCGGGTCTCGTGCATCTCTGCATGTGTTGATGCTAAAATCATGTGGTTCTGTGGCTGAGCTCTTCGCCGTGTATGTTTGGTTGCAGGCAGACGGTCGGTCTACATATGAGCAACCCTTGTAGGTCAAAATAACCACGCCGGGCGGCCAGATGTGTGTTGATTTGCTGGAAATATCTCTAGAAAGGTCGTATTCATACAGGTTTCACAGCTTTCCCCCCACACGGGTGCCTATTTTAGTTAATGACACACTCTCCTTTCATTTCTCTCTTTTGAGTAACGTCGCATGCTAGGCCGCATCTTTTTTCAACAAAAGGGCCGTGAGTGTAACAGCCTGCAAAGGGCTGCATCAAATAACCCGAGCTGCCTCCACAACGGCCCCTGTGTTCCCGCATTGAGTTAAAGTTTGAAACCTCGAGGGTGTTTAGATCCAGCGTGGAGCTTCACTTACACCCTGAAAACGCAACCAACTACAGATGTGTATGTCGTGCAAATTTCCAAACAACGCCGGCATGTTTTCGCCTGTGCAGTAATAAAAAACACATTAGACAATGTAAAAAAAGGATTCTGTTTCTGACCCCCCCCCCCACACACACACACAGGGTACATGCACACCTGTTGGATTCCACACATTGCAGGAATATTGCAGCAATATGAGTTGCGCCTGCAGTATGAACAGACCTTGTCTGTGTTTAAAGAGTTAGTGGCTCTATCTGTGTGTGTGTGTGTGTGTGTGTTTGAAGTGGAAGCATGGCTCATTCCAGGCCTGACCCTGTGGCATCAATCTGAGTGGTTGGTATTCCACCTCCTGTTTTTGCTGGGAAAACACAGAGGGAATATTTGGCTGTCTGCTTATCTCCTCCGAGTCCCGCGCTGGTAGACAGGAGAACACACACTTCCAGGTCCTTTGTGAAGTGATTTCCCTACGCGGACACACACATGTACGCCGACGCACACACACACGCACATACGCAGCGCTCCCTCCATTCACCCCCGCTTATCTCTTCCTGGTTGTCTGCATCCTGCTACTCAGCTGGAGATGACACACACGCGTGCGCGCACATACACACGGGCACTCTTAAGGACGTGCACTGCTCACCCAAGAGTCATTCATGCTTCCTCCCGAATCAGTGTTCTCATAAAATGCTCGCACAAATGGGGTGAAAGCTAAACAAACCGGCGCTGTCGGAACGGAGCCGCGGGTCATTTCTTCAGGGGTGACCCGGGAGATGAACCTCCTCGTCTCCGCTTGCCTGCGTGGCGGTTGTGCACGTTTCTCCCGCGAGCGCATCCTTCTACTTAAAGTTTACGGCGAAACAAACACTCAAAAGGCCAAAACGGCGCCATTGTTTTGCTGATCGGGCAAATTGTCACATGTCAAATTTAAGGAAAAGCCTGAACAATATTTCCCCGCGTTATTTCCTATCTCAGCAGATAGATGGCAAATAAGATAATGGCAATCATTTATTGTCGACTTCACCAGCACTTAAGTAACACAAGTAGTTACGTCACCGTTTCCGTGTTGAGGTTCTCGAGGAAATTGGTTCCTGGACAGAAGCCCGTTCTGGTGTTGAGCTTTAAAGATTGGCGGATCAGATTGAGATGATTCATGGCTGATGAAGGAATATGAAGACTTTTGTGACCTTCTGAGCATCTTATTTGTCCTCCTTTTTATGAAAACGCACATCTTTGAACCTCCACTCGCCTCAGTCTGTACTTTATGAAGATACAAAATGTAAGAAATACATCCAGGGAGGTGACTGGAAGCATTCCAGTCACCACCTGGTTTATTGTCCTCATGCCAGCATTCTGTTTCTCTTTTATGTCACAGACTGTCAGAAATTATTCACTTGTTCACAATTCCCTATTAACAGAGTTGGCTTGAGCACCACAGCTAGCTTGTTTGTTTATGAGCTACTTAAATAGGTAATAATTAGCATCATGTTTAGCTTCCTTTGCGCGACCTCATAGGATCATGAGATACATTGCTTCATTAGGGAGCATCATTTGGACACTAACTAAACTTTTCACAAGGCATTATGGGATACACTGAGTGTGCTGTATTGGGTCCAGCAAAACTTAAAAGTGTGTTTTTACTGGTCGTGCTAAAACCTTGGTCGCAGTACCTTAAAGGGCCCCTGCAGCTTCACCTGAAACTACGGGCTTTGGTCCGTGTCTGCGTGTTTGATGTTAAATGTGCAATAACATGGATGATGTTCCCACACTCCAACACTCCTCTTTATGATGTTTTTTTTTCTGATCCAGCACGAGGGTCTAACTCGTACCTCTACCACATGAGCCTGGTCCTGCTCATGGTTTCTTCCTGTTAAAATGGAGTTTTTCCTTGCCGCTGTTGCTTGTTGTGTTTCTGCAAAGTGCACCGAGACAATTTTAATGGTAGCAGATGCTATGTCAAGTTAATTTGAACTGAATTACTTCAGAAGAACCAGAGGTGGAGGCTGCTCAATGGGCCTTCCAGTAAGCACACTGGCAGAGGATCAAACGTGTATGTTATGAGGGCAGGTAAGAGCACCCAGGTGCGAGACATGGAGATAATAGCAAGACAAATGCAAATGAGGGTAATTAAAACCAATTAATGACCATTGATCATCCGACCAGTCGCATTGTTCTTTAAATGAGACCCTGAATGTGTGTGCGCCCACGTCCGCGTATTCATTCACTCTGTCGTGACAGTAAGCTGCAGCTACTGTTCACCCCTTCCCCCCATGCCTCAGCAGGAAGGAAGCCAGCGCAACGTGCGTATGCCTGTGTGTGTCCGCGCTGTACGTGTTTGTCTGTTTGTGTGTGTGTGTGCGGGCGAGAGGATGAGCGGTCTTGTTCATATTATATTAAACAGGATTTTCCCGAGCAGAGTGCTGCTGCCACCAAGTTTCCGAGCGTTCCTCAGGGTTCCCGCTTCAGCAGAAAGTCGACGGCCTCTCTGAGTCGGCTGTTTGTTTTGGAGCGTCATTGTTCCGGAGCTGCTGAAGCCATGAGTCAGCACCACCGTCATTCCCTGCGCCCACCTGCCACGCATTGCTCAATTATTAAATGACTGCTTTCATGTCACCTAGCTAGCTTTCCTTGGTGGTATTTATATTCGCATACACCCGTTAAGGGCTTTTATTTTGTAGATTGTAGACACTGCCGCTCCGGCGTCAGGTTCACGCCTTCGCCGCATTCCAGTTGTTCAGGCTGACTGTGTGCTGGGTGCTAAATGGTCTAAAATTATTAAACAAACACAAGTTAGCTCATCTCACGAGCAAGGCTAAAGCTGGGCTTAGCGTTTTAAAATTTCAGTTGGATCACAGCACGCGCTCGCTCGCTGACAGGAGGGTGAAATGCGGGTCAAGCTCTTCCCATTTTGTGCCCTTTATTTGTCTCAAACCAAAGACCAAAGATGTGCAGTAGCAAAAAATGGCGCACTAATATAGCCCCAATATACCCAATTATCTGGTTTCTTCCAGATAGAACTTTGGGTTTCCAAATGAGAGAAACATAAAAAAGACGATCCTGTCTCCATTGGAGGAGCTTCTAAATGCATCAACATTATGCCGTGGAATTAAAAAAATTCATCAG
Organism: Takifugu flavidus; assembly: GCF_003711565.1. NCBI lineage: Eukaryota > Metazoa > Chordata > Actinopteri > Tetraodontiformes > Tetraodontidae > Takifugu > Takifugu flavidus. The sequence continues at coordinate 4,414,870 of NC_079525.1, forward strand.
AACTTGATTTATTTGCTGTAATCTGCCTCGTGTCATTACTGTTAGCGATTATCCCATTAAAATCCAACGGACTGAGCCTCCTAACGGGCGGAGCTGCATTCGGTCAGACTGGAAAATGTCCAAATGTGACCACCAAGCTCCCAGCACAGTTACACCTCTCCCCGTTGTGATTCTTGGATCCGAGACTTACTGGACCCTCTAGCCACGCCCTGGTCGTTAAACAGGAAGGTTTTGCGTAACAGTTTTGTCCCTTTACCTCAGTCTTACGTCAGTTTGAGGACGTGTCCTCAGATTTGAGTGTGTGTAGCCGTCAGCAGGATGATTCTACCCTACTGGGCTGAACTGGTGGGTTTTAATGCTGCTGGAGGTAGTGTGCTCTGTTGGTCTCTGCTCTTCTCGTTTTTATGGTTTCAATTATCTTTTCCTGTTCATTCGTGCGTGGTTTCGTCTCCCCGTGACGCAGGAGGGCGGCGGTGCAAACGGACGACTTGGACCGAGCTTCTATTTTTTTTAAAGAAGTAATATTTTTCTTTAAAATCTCATTTCCAAGCAGTGACACAGTGGACTCCGACGCGTCCCACTGCAACCACACCATCTAAATTCCTTCCTCCATTATTTGTCCACGTAAGTGTGATTGAGCCGCACGTCTTTGGCGCCTCGCATCACGAGCGAGCCCCGACCGCTGCACCTGTTGTCGGTCACGGCGGGTTTATATGGATCAAGCGGCTCGCACAATGATTACTTTTGTCGAAAATCCTCAAACAAGGCCGGGATAATCTCTTTTTTATATTTCGGCCCGCTCACAGGCAGAGTTACATACCACATAATAATATCACAAAAGGCTCATGCAAGCATGTTACACTGCTTCACACACACTCACACACAGTATGACCTTATATTTACTTAATGAGGAGCTCAGCATGTGTGTGTGTGTGTGTGTGTGTGTGTGTGTTTTAGCTACACCCCAGTGAGTACAGCGCGACTGCATAATTCAGTAATGAATAATAATAAAAACACAAGTCAATTATTTAAACAATCTGACAGGGACGTGATTAATCTGGTTTGAAGGCAGTAAACATGCAATTGTCCCTCATATTTCATGTTGAAGACAGTATCCAGAGGCTCTACCCTCAGCCTTGGCCTTTAGATCATTTCTCCTGATCCTCTTTGAGAGGGTTCTGTGCCTTAGATGGAGTCCAAATACAGTAATTGGAGCAACAAAATTAGAACCTGATCCAGTGCATTCAGGAGCTCTCACTGGGCTGAAGGTTCAGGTTCCAGCAAGAGAGTGACCCTAAACCAGTGGTCATCAAATCCATCCCAGAGGCCCTTTCACCAGAGATCCCAGTTTTCTTTGTGACAGCAGTTGGCTACCTGGTGGGACAGAAAACCCAGATGGATTATGGGCCTTGTAGGACTTGGTTGATTACCCCTAATGTCTCTAGAAGGACCTGAAGGTGGCTGTCCAACACCGGCCCCCTCTAACCCAGGAGCGCTTGTGTGTGTGGGGGGGGGGGTCTGCAGAGAAGATGGCAGGACATGATATCACACTGTTGAAGCCCAGTTCCTCTCCCAGTATTCACACCCAGCACCCCCCCCCTCTCGTTTCTGCATTGGGCTGCAGAACAAACCCCGCAGAAAGTCGACGCGAGTGGCGACTGCTTGAGAAAGTTGATCGATGCGACACAAACTGGTGCACAGCCGCCCTGCTGGGAGCTGCTGGGAGTGTGTGAGGGACTTTGGTGCATTACTTGTGTGCTTGTTTGCTGCAGTGCCCCTGCTGAAGGGCGAACAATAAGGCTCTGGTCAGCATGATGTAGTTCTCCTGGGATCTTCCTGGGGGTTTGGGGATCAATACGTTCCGTGCTGCAGCGCCTTGTCTCACTGTCTGCATCCCTCCGCACCCACTGCTTTGACTTTGGGCTATTTATGGCATCTTTATGGATTAACAAGACCCAAACAATCAATGGACCCAAGCCGAGCCGAGCCGCTCTCTCCCTCCTGCCCGTTTGAGTTGTTTGTGTGTCTCTTGGCATCAAGCTGCTGCTTTCTGGAAAACTTTTAACAGTTTCTCTGGTCCTGAACTTTTCCAGTGGAGGGGTGTGTAATATCACAAACTGTCACACGGCTTAAACTAGCATCCTGGAGCATATCATAGCTGACACGCCAGATAAATTTAGGTCAGCGTTAATGCAAGAGGCAGAAAATTGCATTTTACTGGCAAAGCGTCAGATTTTATGACATGGATGGGGATTTTTATGGAGCCTTTTTGTTGTATTTTTGTCTCCAGGACACCAGTTAGGCACAGTTTGTAGTTGTAATTCTGTTATTTGTACAGTTTTATACGGTAAAGCCAGTCAGACATCAGCTTCTTCACAAGGATATAAAGAGCTTTGATCTTCCGAACTGCACATTTCAAATTGCTTAAGTATATAAAACCGTATTTATTGAGCTGTTAAATGCGTTCAATGTTTTACAGATCCTGCAGGGACATTTGAATGATGCAAGAATGGAGATGGAAACACCCATGTCTGCACGCCTTGCAAACTGTAGGAGGATAACGACATTTAGCACCCAAAAATTAATGTTCAATACATAAATCTTTATTTTCCCAGCATCAACGCACACATATGCACCCTTGTTAGTGATTAAACATCAGTTTAATGGTCTCCAGTAATACTCTTGGAATACGTAGCATTGTTTACACATGATTTATTATAGCCACCGCAGACAATTAAGACAATACAGCAGCTCTCCCGTTAAATCACCATTAAGACAAATATGCCAGCCTCTATCTAATATTATGATTTGGAAACCATCTGTGGTCATTGTGGTTGCAGCTTCTCAGGGCAACAATAGCTCACAGTCAAGCACAATGGCACCCTGACCCCCCGTTTCCTTTGGTGGAGATCATGATTAGCAAGGTGACAAGCTTCTCTTGTGCCATTGTCAATATATTAGTGTCTCGAATCCCTGCGGAGGTCACCGCTCAGCTAATCTTTCAGCGATGGTTATCACCCACTTCATTGTCAGGGGCTCTGCTGTAGATGGGGAGCAAGTGGGGCGACATAAATCGAGAAAAATTGGAGAACAAAGCATGAAAGATGTGCTTTTTTTGAGCGCATTGTTACGTTTGAATCTCATTCGAATAGCCACCTTTTATCAAAACCTTTAGCAGCAGCTTAAATGCACACAAATGCTGGAAAAATCATGTTCTTGGAGGAATGGGAATGTGAGGATCAGGAGTGGGAGGCTGAAGTTATCCAAGAATGGGAGGGAACATTGGTGGGAGTGTCGCTTGCCAAAAGGCTTTTACATGGCCTGATTATCAGACCACAGTGAGACCACCAGGGTGTGTGTGTGTATGTGTGTGTGTGTGTGTATGGGAGTGGGTGTGTATGAGACAGGGAGAGAGAGAGAGAGAGCGACAGATATGGTTATCTATCTAACACATTATTACAGCTAAAATAACCAGATTTTCCCAACATAAACTCAATTCCCTTATTTCCAGATTTTCTTAGTGCTTGAACACTTGAAGAAATGAGGAGCGTTTCACCAGAGTTTGGTCATTTTTATCCATGTTGTGGTCCAAAATTGGTGCATTTGGTCAAGAATTTTTGGGGTCCAGAAAATGTAGACACAACCTTTGAGCTTATCAAGCTAGAACTTTCAGATGTGGCTAAAACTGAACCATCTGACGATTAATTTGGGCTTTTTCATAACATTTTGGCGCCAGTCGTCCTCCCTCGTGACTCCTCTTGCCCTTGCTGTGCAACGGCGTCATGTCATGATTCTCCCACCTCTACAAAACCTGCAGACGTTTGACGACTTCTATTATCGGGTTCTGTATATTTAAAAAGTTCAGTGCCTGGAAACTGCTTAGAAACGGTTCCGGCGACTGAAAAGTTAAGCGATGATGATCCACAAAGTTTCGCCTACAATCTGGTTGCATGGCGATTATTATTCTTACTGAAACGAACCTAAAATAATCAAGCTGCAGAAATATTTGTGTTTTAATCCAAAAGCAACGCTTCAAGAGTGTGTTTAATTAGATATCTGTGCTTCAGTCTTACGGGATTTTTACCTTCCAGCTGCGTTTTGGGGCGACATCGCTTTAGACGAGGAGGACCTGCGCATGTTCCAGATCGACAGGACGATAGACCTGACGCAGCACTCGCACTCGCACCCCCGGCAGGGACACACATCTGGTGAGCGGACATCTCACTCTCGCTCGGCCGTCAACGCGTCCTCTCGGTTTCCTCTCCAAACCTTATTGTCCGACGGCTGCAGACTGAAGCGCTTTGGGCAGGAAGGAAGTGGACAGCGGCGACCCGAGGTTATCAGCACCGATTGTATTTTGTTTGTGTTCTGACTCTCGACTCTCCCGTGTGTGTCAGGTGGCCTGGAAGAGCTCGAAACCTCGAAGAAAAGAGGATCATTGTATCTGCTGCTGGAGAGAATACGCAGGTTTGGCCTCGGTAAGAACCTCTCATCGGTTTTGACTGCACACGATCATTCGTTTGGCACAATAAGGACGTTAAAGACCTCCACCGGTTGTCGTCCACTCACGGTTTAGTAGGGTGGGTAGTTAGCATTGTAGCTTTCATGACGCGTAGTGAAGCGTCGCTCCACATTGTGCTGTTTCGCCGTCATCACAGTTGCCCCACAAATGCAACATACACACCTTCCTTTCACAGTAGTAAAAAATTACGCTTCCTCCCATTAACTTTGAAAATGATAAATTTACTGTCTTCTTTTTGCCATGTTTTTGGGATAGAAAATTGCACTCCACTGCTAGTTTATTCTCCACAAGCGCAAAGGTTCTTTCATGCGCACAATACTGACCTTTGAACTAGGTCAGAGTTCACCTTCACTTTATTTATATTTATTTATTTTTAAGACATTGTCACTTTAAAATCTATGTAAATGCAGGTGTGATTTAAAAAAAAATAGCGGTAGAAAATTTTTTCTTAGACGCACCTCACTTGTGACTTTTGCTATTTTTAGAACAGGCTTGCGGGCGACTCATGTGGTCATTGCGGGCGACTTGGTGCCCACGGGCACTGTGTTGGTGACCCCTATGTTGGTGACCCCTGATCTAGCACAAGCATTAATGGCGGTTCTCTCCTGTAGGACAACATTTTATTACGAAATCCAGCCAGAAAACATCAATTATAGATCAGTGTTTAGCAATCAGTGTAAAATACACACTGTCACATCCCCTAAATGGAAAGAAATAAAATAAAGATCGCTCTGATGCATTTTTACCTTTGAGGGTTAATAAAGACCTAAAACGTGGTGAATTAGATTTTTGGGAAATGTAAACAAAGCTCAACCACGGAAGGAGCGAATGTTTGAATGACTCTATAAATGGCTCAGATATTTGAATAAACTGTATTTTAAATGTCTGTGCTGGAGTCCAACCCTGAAGAAGATTAAAGATAGATTCATTTTTTTTATTCCGTGTACCATCAGACTTCCTCCCGAAGAACACAACCAAAGCAGCAGCCAGTCCAAAAAGCCAAACTGGAAAAGTTGGAAAGACTGGGAGTGTCGTAAAAAGCCGCTTTACCCGAGCGGCCACGTCTCGAGCGGAGAGGATATGGCCCGGAGGCGTCATTCCCTACATTATAGGAGGAAACTTCACTGGTATGTGACTGGAAAGAGAGGATGGAAGGAGGCCGGGGTGGAACGTGACGTGTGTGTTTTCAGGTACTCAGAGGGCGATGTTCAAGCAGGCCATGCGTCACTGGGAGAAACAGACATGTGTGTCTTTCATCGAGAAGACAGACGAGGAAAGCTACATCGTATTTACCTACAGACCCTGCGGGTGAGCTCTGCCACTCTCCGCGCATGTTTGTGCGTTTGCGTGTGTTGTGTGTTCGCCGCCGACCGAGAGGCGATGCGTTCACTCAACAATAGCGCCGCTTTCCTTCCGCTCCTGTTGCCCCCCCCCGACCCACCAATCACACCGCGCACTCCATGTTTTTTTTGTATGTTTTTGCAGGAGTTTTTTTTTTCTGTGCTCGCACTCTGCAAGAGCGCATTGTTCTGTTGAGCGGCGGCGCGGCGGGGGTCAGGGCGCGTTTGTGCCGCGGTGGCACTGCAAGAAGTCGTAAAGATTGTCCAAACGCAGGGAGCCCAAGCTCAAAACGCCTTCAGGTTTGGAAAGTAGGATGTCAACAAACAGGCGCTGGCCTGAAAACAAGTTTTTTGTGCACACGATGAAAAGACGTGCACGTTTGCGGGCGATGCCGGCCGGCTCCTGTCTTCCGAGAGGCCGGCTCCATCAGAGATTAGACACTTTAATCTCAAGTATAAATACCCGACAGCTTGCGGGTCCGCTATGTGTGCGACAGCCTAAGAAACGGCTGCAGGAGAAAAAGGGACACGTTACAGTCGAACACGCTCGCGCTGTTGCACGTTTGGTGGCTGCACTCATTCGTATTCAGGACCAGAGCTGTGCGAAAAAGACTCCATATACTCCAGTGACTCCTGATCCTTACGCTGCAATCAGCTCCCTGGATAACTTTAATCAGATTTGTTAGCCTGGCACTGAAGTCTCGGCTAACCAGATATAAAGAGCGTGCGTGCGTGCGTGCGTGCGTGCGTGCGTGCGTGCATGTGTTTGTGTTCTGTGAGCAGAGATATGTGAATTCTCACAGCTCTTTCTTATTGGGTTATGAAACTAGAAACGTTATCTGAACACTGCATGTAAATAAATCCTGACGCTTTTCCTCTCGTTGATCTAGTACGGGGCAGGAAATCCTTAATACTGTGTGTTTGTGTGTGTGTGTGTGTGTGTGTGTGTGCTTGTGTGTGTGTGAGTGTGTATGTGTGTATGTGTGTTTGCCTTCTTCAAATGTGCCATAAAAAAATCATCTCATCTCGCTGCTATCAACTTCCTACTAATCCTTATTAGGTGTTGTTCCTATGTGGGTCGTCGTGGCAACGGGCCCCAGGCTATCTCCATAGGCAAGAACTGTGACAAATTCGGCATCGTGGTGCACGAACTGGGTCACGTCATCGGCTTCTGGCACGAGCACACGCGGCCCGACCGTGACGATCACGTGACCATCATCCGGGATAACATCCAGCCAGGTGAGACGCGGTACCCAGGATGCACTTGGTTCTTTCTTGTTTTTTAGAGCCAGCTCTGTGGGCTCGCACTTGTGTCAAAGCCATGTTGGAGTGTGAATGAGACCTTTGATGAGTGATGTCACCTCAATTTTCGTTCCTTCACACATGCCGCTGCACCAGCGCAGTCTGACATGTGTTAAATCGAAGGTTATGATCAAACCGGACCCGTCTTTATATTTAGAAACACACCACACACACTCCGATTTAAGCATCTTAAAGTGCTCTGGTGTGTGTTTGCCAGTAAACTCCATCTTTACCCCCAGATTTATGATGATTTCTTTGCGTTGATGCTAGTTAGTAAACCTGAGTGATTGTTCTCCAGGCCAGGAGTACAACTTCCTCAAAATGGAGCCGGGGGAGGTAAACTCTCTCGGGGAGCCCTATGACTTTGACAGCATCATGCACTACGCCAGGAACACCTTCTCGAGGTAACCATTTATCACAGGGGTGGCCAGAAAAGTGGCGCATTAGCTCATCGCTGCAGTAAAGCCAACTAAATATGGTCATCTCCTAAAACAAACACCTACAAACTCCTGTCTCCTCTCTGAAGGGGGATGTTCCTCGACACCATCCTTCCATCCAGAGATGAAAACGGGGTCCGGCCTGCCATCGGCCAGCGGACCAGGCTGAGTAAAGGAGACATTGCACAGGCAAGGAAGCTGTATAGATGTCCAGGTACTGGTACCTTTTGACACCGCCGCGTGTGTGTGTGTGTGTGTGTGTGTTTGGCAGAGTTTTCCCTCCCCTTCCAGAAGTAAAGCTGAGTAATTTGTTTTTGCCAATGTCTCACACACACATCTCACACACTCTCCGCTTAAGCGTCTCCGTTCTGGCATCCCCACCGTCCCTCCAGCACGGTCCTGACGTCATTTGGGTTCCCTCTCAAGCTGAGCTGCGCATTAATGTCATAAAGGTTTATGATCTCAAGTGCTGCGCACACACACACACACACTCACACACATGTGCGGTTTGACTAATCTAACATTTTCTCTAAACTCACTCTGGCTCCGGGGGGAACAAAACTGTGTTTGTGTGTCTCAGCTGGAACTAGACAACTTCGACCTTCTAAGGTCAAATCTGAGTGATGCCATATTCACTGACAGATGAACACAGCCCCGGGGCGTCGGGGGGGGACAACAGAATGCGTGACGGGGTAGGATGGGCACACTTGGCTAACCTCATTTTGAGAGGGAGCGGCTGCGTTACACTGGGAATGAGTCGTAAAGGAGTAAAGGAGTCATTGGCTTGATGGTTACTTTATGAAAATCAAAATCAATCAATCTGTATTTATATAGAAAATTGTCCAACAGTGTGACTCTACTGCTGGGGGGGGTGTCAGAGCAGGACTCAGATGCCAACTTTAACAGAACCAATAAGCCTCTTGAGAAAATAGACAGGCTGCAGAACTTTAAACTAAAGATCGCGCCTGAAGGAGGGAAAATAAAATCCTGTTAAACTATAAACCAAACTGGAGAGTGACCATCACAAAAAATCAACCAAAATAAAATACACCCCTCTAAAATAGAGGTTCGACAAAATTCTACAAAACTCAAAATAAACTCTCCTAAAAGGAGGCGAAACACAAAGGGAAAAAGTGACAATAGCATGAAACAAGGGTTCGAAGTAAGGCTGGAGCGGACAACAGGAAGACACAGGCTTGATATACACATAAGGGCAGCGACAAATGGGTGGGAACAATCAGGAATTAGGGAGGACAATCAGGCAGGTGACGCCTGAGGGAAGGACAAGTGACCTGAAAGAAGAGTTACTTTTCAAAATAAAACAGGAAGTGATGCAACAACACCGCAGCGCAGGGTGACAGCAACGTTTAAGACGGCTGAACCGCCCTAATAACATCCTGCAGCCTCCGAGCTGTTGAATCAAACCCTCCAGAGCGCACGAGAAAACGGGGCTTCCTCACGCACAGTCAGAAAATCCAGACATTAACTCTGGCAAAGCCTGGATGGAGCGTTTGCCTGGAACACACTGAGCGTGTGTGGTGGATTTATTTTGGTAAACTTGATTGGACGACCGAGACGTTCACAATCACGCTGGACATATGAGCCATATGTTGTTTAGTGATAAACAAGTAATCAATTATCACTGGGTGAGAGCACAGCTGGAAGGATGGGAGGGTCACCACAGAAATGTAACGATGTGTGTGTCCGTGTGTGTGTGTGCGTGCGTGTTTGTGTGTGTGTGTGTGTGTGTGTGTGCGTGCTGCAGCTTGCGGAGAGACACTTCAAGATTCAATGGGAAATTTCTCTTCTCCTGGTTACCCTAATGGATATCCATCATACACACACTGTGTCTGGAGAATATCTGTGACGCCTGGAGAAAAGGTGACACACATGCACAAACACACACACACACACACGCACGCACATGTTTTATATAATATCACACTATCTCAGTGGCGGTGTTAGCTCAGTCTGTAGGGGAGAAGTGGAAATGAGGGCAAAACGTTTCACAAAACCCCTTCAGAGCGCTGCCGAGGTACCCTTGAGCAAGGTACCAAACACACAAGAGCTCACAAAGGGCCCTGCGCTGAACTGGCGACCCATCCAGGCATTTACCCTGCCTTCGCCCACATGTGCAGCCTCCCTGGTTAAAAAGCCTCCTCTTTCCTCCAGATCATCCTGAACTTCACCACCATGGATCTGTATAAAAGCAGCCTCTGCTGGTACGACTACATCGAGGTTCGGGATGGCTACTGGAGGAAAGCCCCGCTGCTGGGTGAGAAGGAATTAGTAATCAGGCTCTCGTTTATCCAGCCCATTCACAGAGGAAGTGTGGTGATAAATATGGAGCTAAATTAACCGTTTGTCGTTGGATTGAAAGGAGACGTTTGTTTGGAGACTAGTTGAGCCGGTCAGCATGGGTTTGGAGTCTTACAGGTGTTTTTTTTTGTCACGTCGGACTCTTAACAGGCAGATTCTGCGGCGATAAAGTTCCTGATGTCTTGATCTCCAGTGACAGCAGGATGTGGATCGAGTTCCGCAGCAGCAGCAACTGGGTGGGAAAAGGCTTCGCTGCCATTTACGAAGGTACAGTAGATCCTCTGTCCTGGAGGCAGAGAACAAAAAAATGCGTCGATGCCTACACCTGTGTCTCAGATCGAGTTTCCCTGAGTTAATCTGTTAATCTGTGTTGGGTGCAGCGATCTGTGGGGGAGAAATCGCCAAGGACTCCGGGCAGATCCAGTCTCCCAACTATCCCGACGACTACAGACCCTCCAAGGAGTGTGTGTGGAGGATCGCGGTGTCTGAAGGATACAACGTTGGCCTCAGCTTCCAGGCCTTTGAGGTGACTCAAGACTGCCACGCGCGCATGTGCGTGTGTGTGTGTGTTTCTTTTGTCCACTCACGCGTGAATGAATGAATGTCTGGGTCAAATCTCACGCTTATATGGAAGTTAATAAGGCAATAGTGTGTGTGTGTGTGTGTGTGTGTGTAGTCGGAACAGAAATTTAACTTGTACCAATTTACATTCCCTCCAACATCAACTGGCAAATCCACGAAAGCCACAATTTTGCCAGCAAATATTCGTCTTTTCGCAGATCGAGAGGCACGACAGCTGCGCTTACGACTACCTGGAGGTCAGAGACGGCCCCCTGGAGACGAGCCCGTTGATCGGGCGTTTTTGCGGCTACGACAAGCCCGAGGACGTGCGCTCCACCTCAAACACGCTGTGGATGAAGTTCGTCTCCGACGGGACGGTTAACAAGGCCGGATTTGCAGCTAACTTTTTCAAAGGTGCGTCCCAACAACACATAATAATGAATTTTGGAGGCGCCATGATTAGCATCACTAATTAGCCATTTTATGTCAATAGTTGCCACTAATGAGAAAGTTCATGGTGTCCTTTTTTTCACAGAAACATTCCTCACCGCGTGTGTACAATGTGCTCTGACGTGTGTGTTTTTTTTCTTCCAGAGGAGGATGAGTGTGCCAAGCCAGACAATGGTGGATGTGAGCAGAGGTGCGTAAACACTCTCGGCAGCTTCAAGTGCGCCTGTGACCCGGGATATGAGCTAGCACCAGACAAGAAGAGCTGCGAAGGTAACCGTGTGTCGGAATCAGCGCTTGTTTTTGAAGGATATGAGTCGTCGCAGAAAACAAAAAACACACACACATCCTCCATCAACGGGAAAAAACACCCTCTGATATGAAGTCACGCTCTGCTCCACGAATGCTGCGAAGGGCCTTTAATCTCTTGAAATCAATTAACCGCCCTCGTGATCTTCGTGGGTAAACAACGGAACAAAACCCACTTCAAACGCCGGGAGAAGAAAAGCCAGTAAACCAGTCAAATGATGTGGTTTTGTTTCATCTTTCGGGAGCTGTTGTTTGCTTTGTGGCGTCCCGACTGAGTTCACGTGTGGGAAATCCAGTCATGACGGTGGATGTTCAAAGTCGTATGTGAAAATGACTGCGGCTTAGCTTAGCATGCGATGTGGAGAGGCTAATCGTGGTCACTGTTCTGCATTAGAGGGCTCTAGAGGTGTCTTACCTGCACTTGTTGCTTTCCTCGGGTGTCTCAACCCTCCCTGTATTTCCAGCGGCGTGCGGCGGCCTCCTCTCCAAGCTGAACGGCACCATCAGCACACCCGGCTGGCCCAAGGAGTATCCGCCCAACAAGAACTGCGTGTGGCAGGTGGTTGCCCCCACTCAGTATCGCATCTCCATGCAGTTCGAGGCCTTTGAGCTGGAGGGAAATGAGGTAATCAGAGCACAGTCAGTTGGTACGTGTGTGTGTGTGTGTGTGTGTGTGTGGCGCCGTTTTCAGGTGACACTTACTCGTGCCTTCAGGTGTGTAAGTACGACTACGTGGAGGTGCGGAGCGGCCTCTCCTCCGACTCTAAGCTGCATGGGAAATACTGCGGCACCGAGGTCCCCGAGGTCATCACGTCCCAGTACAACAACATGAGGATCGAGTTCAAATCCGACAACACCGTTTCAAAGAAAGGCTTCAAGGCGCACTTCTTCTCAGGTAAGACTCAGCTGTTCGGTGTGTGTGTGTGCGTGTGTGTGTGTGTGTGTGTGTGTGTGTGTGTGATGGGGAGATAATATAATAGATATATACTGGGTAAGCTACATAACACAATATCAGTAGTTAGCTGTTTTACACTGTTTTGGAGGGTAATTTTATTGTGTCAATTGATGGGGAAGGATTAGCGCAGTGTGTGTGTGTGTGTGTGTGTGTGTGTGTGTGTGTGTGTGTGCATACGCCTGTGTTCCCCTGCCCGTATCCACGTGTCACGTCCGTCTGTCCTGCTGTGTCTCCCGAGCCTCCGCCGGCTCGCCCGTTTCCATGTGGCGCTCCGCCCTCCCTCCATCAGACAGGCTGGCTCACTGTCAAGAGCGTCTGGTTGTGTTTGAGTCATGCCGGGACACAGAGCGCAGCCGATCCCCCGCACGGGGTCACGTCGACAACAAGCCGGCCACCTCGCCAACGGTCGGAGGTAACGCGACCTCACAGCAGGTGGCTCCGATTGGCTCCGGGACCACCGCAATGTGAGGGAATGGGATGGATGAATCCATTCTATTCCAGAGGGAAACACGTGCTTTGTCCCATTTCCATGTCACATATATGGAACAATAGAGGGAACAAAATGGAATAATAACTTTTCTTCTTTATTGCCACATAAAGTGTCGCATGGAAGTGAGACACTGCCGTGATCCTCCGGCCCAAACACAACAAATGAGAACAGATGAATTTGTTGGACGTTTACTTGAGATGACATTAAATCTAACCATTTCTTCCAAAGAGATGAGCGCTCATAAAACTTTGAAAACACCTGGGGCGTGCACGTGTGCCTGCTCCGTGCCGTCGCTGCGCATGTGTGTGGCTTTAGTGAGCCTAAACGTCCATAGTCTGATGGTTTTGGCAAAGATCAAGCAACTTTTGGGAGGTCCCGCTGGCCTCCCGTGAACTCCTAATCCACACCGGCGTGTGCGCGCGTGGGCGTGCGCGCGTATTGTGTGGGTATTGTGTGCATGACCTGAAGAAAACCACAATGGACACGGTGTAGCATCGGCTGCAAAGCTTCTTAGCCAGTGGTAGGAGCCCACAATAGCACAGTAATACCACATCAGACACACAGGCATAGAGACAGACAGACAGAGAGACAGACACACACACACACACACACACCCACACACACACACACATTGTGAGAGAGGGAGGATTTAGTGGTTTCATTAAAAGCAGATCTAGTTTGATTCTGCTGTTGATTTGAGGTGAGTCTCAGTGTCTGTCTCTAATCTCAAATCTCTTCATAGGAATCTGATTCATTCTCCCTCTCCCTCTCTCTCTCCCTCTCTGTCTCTCTCTCCTCTCTCTCTCCCTCTCTGTCTCCCTCTCCCTCTCTGTCTCTCTCTCCCTCTCTGTCTCTCTCTCCCTCTCTCTGTCTCTCTCTCTGTCCGTCTGTCTGTGTGGTCGGCTGTAAATCCTCACCTCTCTGACACAACACCGTTGAGCCACGGTGCCGAGCGATAGCAAACAGATGAAAATCCGTCGGTTAAATCAGAATCATTCCACTTCTGTGTGGGTTAGCTCATCTTAGCTTAGCTTAACAACTGGAACAAAGTCAGTTTTGCTTCCAAAGACAACAACGTACATTCTGTTATATACAGAATATACATATCCCAGCCAGCCACACTCCCCAAAGTTGGAATTTTCTAACATATCTCGCTAAGCTAGCACACGCTCAAACTAGGGGGGTAAGAATGTAATAACTTTTTAAGGGGTTTTTGTGGCTTCTGTGAACTTGTGCAGGCTCTGGAGATCCAGACGTGATGACAGAAGGTTTTTATAACATTTTACAGTGCGGGGTGAAGAAGCTGTGCTGACCTAGCCCGAGCACAGCGGCGCTGATATGAAGGCAGACAGTTTTCAGAGCCAGAGCCTGAGGCGGCTCCACCGCAACCTTGACCCCAGAGAGCAGCACAGACGTTTCAGGCCAACAGAACCGCACACGCTCCAAGTATAATTTAACCCTTCGTGGAGCCATTGTGATAATTACACATTAACACTTCTTTTGCAAGACCGCCTCCTGCCACAAGGGGGCGGCCGATGGTTTTCTCGGACATGTTTCCGGGGACGGGTTCAAGTGTTCTGTCTTGATTTTAACCCTTTCGCAGCCTGACAGTTGGGCCAAGTAGCGATTAATATCTTGCAGTCCTGCTAGCGAGCACGTTTGCATGACTGCAACATATTTCTGTACTTTTGTATTTCCTTCCTGTCATATCACTCTTTCTCTGATGCCCCCCCCCCCACACACACACTGCCTCCACATGAGTGACGTGTTGCGTGTGTGTCTCTCACAGACAAGGATGAGTGCAGCAAGGACAACGGCGGCTGCCAGCACGAGTGCATCAACACGGTCGGCTCGTACGTTTGTCAGTGCCGCCACGGTTTTGTACTGCATGAGAACAAACATGACTGTAAGGAAGGTGGGTTTCACGTGCACTCACACCCGCACACGCACCGGCACAAGCCCATCAGCTCACACGTACACGTGCTGCCGCATTCGCACAAGCATGTGCTCATGCACAAGAGCGGTCACCGGCCACATTACAGCTACTCTGTTTAGACTCTTTTTACTGGAGAACCGTGCTTTTTTTATTTATTCTACACTTGCAGGCAGAGCTGTTTAGTTGGAATGTGCAGAAAAAGTCTCAAACAAGTTTACACTTTACACTACACAGACCTCCACCTGTAAAAATACAGAGGAATCCCCTCGGCCAATCAGAGCGCAGGAAAGCCATAGGGTTGACGCCACACCCAAGGTGTCGTCCATCCTTGGAAAAACGATTTCCCAGATATTCCGGACGTTGTCCTTTTACTTTCCCTGTCTTTCACAAGAAACACTTCATATTCTGGGACTCTTACATGACCAAATATTGTATAAATAAAGGACCATTGAAGTTAGTGAAAATTGAAACGCTTCTGGAGTGACCTGAAACTGCTCCGCCTGGAAGTCAGTAAGTGTGACGTGTGTTTTGGGCATATTACCCTCGTTGCTCTTTGAAGCTGAACTTTTGAACGTGCGCACACTCGCCGCATCGCTACACACGTGTGCCCCACACCAAAGGCTCCCGGTGCTGCTCGTAAAAACTCATGTTTCAAACATCTGGGGCCTTGAAAGCTTCAGTTTCCTGTCTTCTGCATGTGTGTGTGTGTGTGTGTTGGCTTACTAACCTTTCAGACTCATGTAAATCCATATTCCCATCGCACAGCATGTGTGTGTTCATGTAGTTTGTGTGGATGGTAAATGGCGTGACATGCTGTTTACATGTGAAATATCAATGTCACCTGTGGAAGTGTGCACCATCACCACCATCGTGCACCACTACTCAAACCCTCTACAGATGCTGTTTTCTACCTGTTAAACATCTGGAGGTTCCTTTATTTGACTCCTGCTTATATAAATATATTGTTATTATTGCATCAAATGCTGTTTTGTGGCGTCTAAACTCATGTCATTTGCGTATCAGGGTATCCAGATGTGTAAAATATGACTTCTGTACTTAAAAATAGATTAGATTCACTTATAAAGGATGTTCTTGTGAATTATTCCGCCTCATTGTTTACATAAATAAAAAAAAGACTGTGTCCTCTTGTCTCATGCATGTCTCCTGTTTTCCATCATGTCAGCCAAGACATTTATTCACACACCTCCTGCATGCTACAAATATAAGGTTGGATTATATTTGCAAAATATAGCATGTAAGCTAGTAAGACAGTTGGGACAATGCTAAAAACTAACCTTTCTAACCTTCACGTGAGCGTTTTTGTCTTAGGAACCTTTTCTCCCTGTTGTTTGGCTGCATTATTGTAAACATTTATCTCTATCGAACCCTATATTCATTTTACAAAATGTCTTCCCTACCTGTACTTGCTCAGTCATTTGTCTCTATGCCGATGATGTGTTTGTGTATTTGGACAATAAAGATGGTTATATTTACATGTTTAAAACATCTGAGAATAATTTAAGTTGTTAATTTTTCAAGAAATGCACTAAAGGTCTCTAAATATAGAGATTCATTGAGGCGTTTACTGATACAAAAGGCTCAGGTATTAGAAAATTTAGATTTAAAGTGATCATTGGAATGGCTAAAGCCAGTCTGGAGGTAGGATTCAATGAAAGATCCATTTTACGGCCCTCAATATTCCAAATAATGTTCAGATTCAGCACTGATTTAGTAGAATCTTCTAGCGACGGGATGGATTTTACATGTTTGTTTGTGTTCCAGTGTGGCGGAGCCTTTGCGTGTGTGCATTTGTGTGATCTTCACACCAAACTCGTCATCAGGATGTGTTTCATTGAAGTCGTTCCTCTCTCTTTTGCTTCTCTGGTTTCTCTCCATCCTGTCCCCCCCCCCCTTTTCCTCTGACCTTTTCCTGTGCCGCCATGATTTTAACTTCCTCTGTGTGTGTGTGTGTGTGTGTGTGTGTGTGTGTGTGTTCAGCTGAGTGTGAACACAAGATCCACAGTCCCACTGGAACCCTGAGCAGCCCCAACTGGCCGGACAAGTATCCCAGCCGTAAGGAGTGCACGTGGGACATCACAGCCACTCCGGGACACCGTGTAAAGATAGTGAGTGTGCCGGAATCGTGCTCGCAGATTTGTCAAACCCCTCTCTGGCATCCTCCTCTTCACCATCACACTATTGTGTGTGTGGGGTCATTTAGTGGAGGGAGGCCTCGGGCTGATCCCGCTGCCCCGTGTTCCACTTAAGGAACTCCAAAGTGAATGGGGGAGAACGTGCACGTTTGTCTAATCAGGCTAACAGCGAGCGTGTGCTCATGCGTTAGAAAGAGGCCTTAGGCAGTGGCCATCTGCATCCTTTCTGTGTGTATGTGTGTCTTTTGGTGTGTGTGTGTGTGTGTGTGTGTGTGTGTGGTGTGTGTGTGTGTGTGTGTGTGTGTGCTGGAATGCTGGACTGTGTACACAAAAACCTTTTTCTGTTTTGATCTGACTTTTTTTAGCTACTGTTGGTATAAAATGGCCGTTTAGCCACTCTGAGCACTATTAATGGTCTGGAGGAGAGGCGGATGATCTCCTGGGTCTGCACGTCAGCTCAGACAGATGGTGTTTAGCTAACAGTGTTAGCTCTGATGCTAAGGGACTTCCTTCTGTCTCAGTTGCATTAGCGTAGATGGTTGGTGGTGCTTTTAAGCTCAAAACGTGGCAACGCACACGTCACGCGCTTCATAAAGACGTAAGGCTGACCTTGACGCTAACGTGTTAGCCAAGAGAAGGCTCTTTTTTGACATGTGGACCAGAAAAACTGCCCTCATTTGTTGAGACAAAGTTGCATTTGAACTATTTCCACTATAGATTTCTATGTATTTAGTCTAAAACAGAAGAAATGTTGCCGAGGTACAGAACAAATCCTCACATTTGCCTGTGGAGCTGCTCCATAAATAATCTATACCATGCATGGTTAGGCATGTCCTGAACCTGACATTTGGTCCCGCTGCAGGAAATGTGTATCACACTGCTGCCGCTCCTACTATAGATCCAAATTCCTCCGTCCACACACGCGCGCAAACGTGCACGAGAGCAGAAAACAAAGCCACAAATCAATATCTCACTCCAGCCATATTTCTGAACATCTGGAAGTGGTCAAAGATCCCAGAGATCCCAGAAATCTCTGACCTTTGCTCTCCTTCTGTCTGCTTTGTTAAAAGCAGCTTTGCCGCCATCAGAGGTGCATAGCTGTGTGGGAGAGAGGCCTGCAGGTGTTATGACTCACCCCACGGTGGCTTGGTAGCTCCTGAGTCGTGACTGCGTGCACGTGTGTCAGTGTGTAAACGATGTGCGGGCGAGGAAGGAGGCAGGTTCTGCTGGGTCGGATTAAAGATGCAAATATGACTTTTAGACATTCTGGGAGAGGCACAAAAACATCCCCAGATGACCTCCAAGTATTAACAGTTGCTCATATTATGATGAATGTTGATTCTGAAAGTACAGTTTTGGGGTTTATCGTAAATTCATCTGCATTTTCTCAAAATGTGACATTTTAGATTACATTTAAAAGCTGTTTCTCGGTTTGACTCTGCTCTGCCAGACCTTCAATGAGTTTGAGATCGAGCAACACCAGGAATGCGCATACGACCACCTGGAGGCCTTCGACGGCGATGGCGACCAGGCGGCCATTTTGGGTCGACTGTGTGGCAGCAAGATTCCTGAGCATCTGATCTCCACAGGCAACAAAATGTACCTCCGCTTCATCTCTGATGCCTCCGTGCAGAGAAAAGGCTTCCAAGCCACACATTCAACAGGTGTGTGTGTGTGTGTGTGTGTGTGTGTGTGTGTGTGTGCGCCCTCCAATGCGTAAATTGATCATTTAAGTTTTAGGGGCAACATCGCCCTCTAGTGGTTATTACCAGTAATAGCACGGATACGAATCTCTCTGTAAGGGGAAAATCTTTGAATTTCTTTGAATCTTTAAAGACTTCAGATTTTCTATTCTAATCCCTAAAGAGTGTGGAGGTCGTCTGAAGGCAGACATTCGTCAGAAGAACCTCTACTCTCACTCCCAGTTTGGGGACAACAACTACCCCGGTCACACCGACTGCGAGTGGCTGCTGACCGCCGAGCAGGGCTACGGCATCGAGCTGAGCTTCATTACCTTCGAGGTGGAGGAGGAGGCCGACTGCGGCTACGATTACATCGAGCTGTACAATGGGTATGAGCAGAACTCGCATCGGCTCGGCCGCTTCTGTGGTTCAGGGGTAAGGGTTGTTTTAAATTTGTAATAAGTGCATCGTGACTTGAATTTCTATACGTTTTTACATTCGTCATGTTTATCTTCCTTTTCACAGCCCAGGGAAGGCATCTACTCGCCTGGGAGCGTGATGCTCATCCGCTTCCACAGCGACGACACCATTAGCAAGAAGGGCTTCCACCTCCGCTACCAGAGCGCCAAGTTCCAGGAGAGCCTTCACACCAGGAAATGACCTCACACGCAGCCGGCGACCTCTGGCTGCGGCTCACCGTTACCCCGAACTTCATCATGGCAAAATAGAGAAAAATAATCTCCAACAGAAAAGAACAGCCTGACCCCTTCCCTCTCCTGGAGGCCACGCTTCGGTGAACACCCCCCCTCCGTGGCGCCGCGCCGGCGGGAAACGCAACAGGATATGAAAACATGAGCTGTGGAGAAGTGACGACTGAGCCACGTTCGTCACGCTTCTCTCCCACCTGGGAGCTGCTGTTTACTCAGACAATGATGCAGCGACACAAAAGACTCATATTCCGAGCCTGAATCATGGACGCCCGGCGAGGAACTTTGGTCTTGTGACCTCACGGCTGCTCACGGAAAATCTTTTTTTGTTGTTGTTTGCCTTTGATCCTTTGATGCGGGGGAACTTTAACCCAGCACAGGTCGGCTGCGGACGGTTTTTATTTCGCGCCCCGTCGCGGAACACGTCGGGTTCACCGTTTGCTCGCGCGGGAAAAGACGGACAAAAAAAGCGCGCCACTGACGAACGACCATCCCGGGATGGAAGAGATTTATACAAAAAGCTAATAGATGTTAAGCCTTGCAGTATGTTGTGTGTGTTCTTTTGTGTTTTTCACCAACGTTGTGTCCTCACCATCCTAGAAAACAAACAAACTAAATAAACTTTCGTCTTCTTTTTTAAAGGATGTGGGAAGGGAAGATTTTCATCTGTCAGAACATTGGGAATGGGACTGAAAGAGAGATTTCCATGGTGCTAAACATATGGATGGCGATGAGAGAGAGGCGCAGCGTGCTAACGGCGCGCTGCATCAGCAGCTCTAGTCCTGTGGAACTACAATATTGCCTTAGAACCACCTTGCATATCGATGCTCTCGCGCCCGCCTCGGAGCCTTTCGTGGTTCCTTTTTCTGGTAGCGAACTTGAAACGTGGGATCGTAAAAATGGGAAATGTAGCCTGTGCGAGTGTCGGTGGTGCATGTGCGTTTGCCTGTCACGTCTGTAGCGGCTCTCCCAGACACCCTCTCCACACGCACGCACCAGATCCTCGTTTTTGTGACATTCCTCCCTGTCTGTATATTTGGAGAGAAATGTGACGCAAAGGTGGACATTTAAAAGGAAAAAAAGCAAACATTTTAGAGGAACTGTTCACTGCTGCACGTGCCAACCTCCAGGTGACCCCCCCGACACACTGTGGCTCCTCATTTACTCGCCTGTCTCTGTGTCAATCATTAAAATCCACATAAACAAACACACACACATACACCCACACATGCGCATTCCTGCTTTTTTTTTTTTTTTACCTGTTTAGACGACCGCCCCGAGTTCTGTACCGAGTGCCAATTCCGGAGCCATCAAACAAATCCTGGCATTTCCTGTTTGTCATCAATATATTTCACTTGATAATTGTACTCTGACAGGAAATTTGATGCTATATAACTTGTCTGTTGTAATTTATCACCCAGATTTCCCCGTCATTAGTCAATGGACGAGTTTAGTAAAATCTGGAAACTACTTCCTGCTTGCGGTTGTTTTCTTTCCACATCTGCATCGACTGTGGCCATCAGCACGACCTTGATGACAGCGTTGGCGTGTGTTTTTCCTAAATCTGCAGCGTGTACAAAAAACAGAACAAATGTAGAACTTTTCATTGTTCATTCAATTAGGTTGTTCTGGTTAATAATAGTAATATAACATGATACATTTCAGGATAGTTACAAGGTCCTATGCAGAGACATGCTAAAAATGCTTTGTAAACAAACATTTTTAGAGTTTGACCCATATTAAACACAGGGTGTGTTGAGGATAACCCACTTACCTTTACGAGATTAATTAGATCAGCTTCAGTCACATTTAGTCCAGCAACACATCCTGCGGGATTTGCTGTTCTACCCTTTAGCCAGCAGAGGGCGCTCGGTCCAGGAAACAACGTGGTTGACTCCACCTACCGTCCATCCGGGGAACTGCAGCCCGAATGACACCAGGACCAGTTTCATGATTAGATAAGTTTGTGTGGTTTTGATGATTTTATTCATCTTTACTCCATCTGTGGTGATGATTTAGTTTCAGTTTTCATATTTCCAGTACATATAGAAACAAACGATCCTTGAATCGAATATTCTAAGCTCCTTCTCGCTCCTTTTCCTTTAACTGCTGCATTTTAATTATCCTTGTCTTTGACAAAAAAAAAAAAAAGAGCACTGCCTTTTGCTTTAAAATAATGCACAATTGTTTCAAACATGTGAGAAAAACTGCATTATTTTAACCCAAATAATAAATACCATAGAAAATCCAGAACTGACCATTAAAACCGGATATTTGATCCGGGATCCGGCGAGCTGACAGTTTCCGGGATGCACCGTGGAGCGTAGCATCCTCGTTTATGGCACCGACGTGACTGCACGTCCACAGTAAATAAATAACATAAATAAACGTTTACATTCAGTTGGTGTATAAGAGCAAAGAGCAGCTCATGACGTCCAAACTTTTTTTTTTGGTCACATAGCATCTTTAATACCACCATTATAATAATTAGGATATCAAAAGTATGGAGTATACATACATCATTTGCATTGTGGTACACAAATCTGAGCTGATTTATGCTTTCATATCTTTCATTCATTGTTCTGAGGATCAACCTATATTGTCTGGACATTGTGCTGATACATTGAATCGTCCTGAAAAACCTGACTCTATTTCAGGAAAGAGAACATTTAATTGGACATGTATTGTTAAGTTATATAAAAAGTTTTTTTTTTTGATATTTCCAAATGTAACTTGAATCCTATAGTCTACTACTTTCCAATACCAATAGTCAAGAATCTTGATAGAATAGATAGAAGAATCTTCAGGTAGGTTTCTTCACCTACAGTGATCTTGATATTCTGTAGTTTCTCTTTTTTGCAGTAAAGTTCTTGAAGCTGTGAGAACAGTCTGTTGAAGCCATGCCTGTTTTCATAACAGTCCCGGTAAATGGATTCTTAAGTCTAAAGACGTGTGTGTATGCGCATGTGTGTGTGTGTGTGTGAGAGTGAGTGTACTGGCTGAGAAAAGCGAGGCTCAAAATGGTGGAGCGCCCCGCTTTCTCCCTCCTCCACCACCTTCCCAGTCTCAGTCTGCGCTGCCTGTCAGACGCTGGTGATGGAGGCCAGGCAGTTCGATGACTTCTGGAGTTTCTCAGGCTGTGTGGTGGGGGGTTCCGGGATGGCGCGAAAGCTGAATGGCAGTCCGATGCTGCTGGTGCCGATGTGGCCGGGGCTCAGCGCGGGATTCTGCCGTCTATTGCTTTCCACGATGCTGGACGTATTGGATGCGAGGCTTTCACGCGTCCTGCGCCAGAAACACAACATTGAGTGAGAAAATCGCAAATATACTCTAAATATCTGGAAAAGTAGTAAAATAAATAAATAAATGAATGAATGAAAATATACAGTAAGTCTAAATGAGCCTAGAATCTTGAAGTGATACCTTTCTGTTGTTTTATTTATGTTCCATCATTGAGGGTACAGAAAAGCATTGTGGGAATTGTAGGAGGCTGACTAAAATTGCACATAAATAGTAAATTTAAGTCAAAATCTTTATTAGCAGTTGACCTTTTTGATGAGATTTATGCAGTGACTGAGCAGCCTGGTCAAGTCTACAAAATCTGAATGTGTATTGTAATTATAAATGGTAATAATTTTCATTATTTGCCACTTTCAAAAGGTAAGAAATGCGTTAACTATAATCGACGTGAAGTGAAGACCAGCTACAGCTCCAGGAAGTGTGACTTGGTGCAGCAAAACATTCATGGAGGCACAATAAATATCTAATCGCTATCTAATCTATCTAAATATCTGATCATCTAATAGCAAGTGAGCTTTGAAAAACAGTAGTGCAATGCCACTTCTATTCTATATACGGTTCAGATTCTACGCTTGCAGATCCGTTAGCAGCTTTTATGCATAAAAATAAATGCATAATTGTGACAGCAATGCAACCGCATAGTGCTCATACGTTAGAGTTAAAAGTTGCAACACATCAGCTCTTCATAGGTATTAGCCAAATGCTGCTCACTGGTGTTCAGTAGATTATCTTATCTACTTATGGCAACCGTAAAGCTTTAGAGATTTGAGTCTGTTTGCACCAACAATGTTCAGGCTCAACAAACACGTCACAGCTTTGAGCCTTCATTCTGCTCCACAGCGACGCCCGGTGGAGGAATGTCATTACAGCAGCTAGTCGTGATACCTGTGCACTGGCACGGACACGTCCTTCCCGTCAGAAATAAATCTGGAAAAATCTGTCCAGATCTAATAAGTGTGGTGAAGTGCTATTTGAGTGGAATCTAATTAATAGAAGCTAAATTTTTGGGTTTTATTTTATGGTTTTAGTCAACAAGAAGCGTGAATGTTTTATTCTATCCTGTACCTGGGAGAGTTGAATCCACTGTCCACTGTGACACTGCTGCTGTCCATGCTGTCCAAACGGGCAGAGTGGGCCGACTTCTGACTGCTGCTGTTCTCCGTCTCCTTGGGGCTGAGTAAGGTCAGATTGGTCTCCAGTTTCCGCTGCAGATCGTGTTCCTTCTCCCGCTCAAGTAGCCACTGCATGGTTCCCTCTCCGCCACCGCCAGTGCCTCCACTTTTACCACTGCCCTCCCCGTGGTCTTTGCTGTCCTCTGCCTTTGCCAACTCTTTGTGCGAGTCCTCCTCCGCCTCTTCCTCGTCCTCATCGTCTGATACATTATAATAGTCAAAGGAGGCGGAGGGGACTGTTGGCTCTAAGCAGCTCTGTAAAACTGCAGGTGA
Organism: Takifugu flavidus; assembly: GCF_003711565.1. NCBI lineage: Eukaryota > Metazoa > Chordata > Actinopteri > Tetraodontiformes > Tetraodontidae > Takifugu > Takifugu flavidus. Next base: position 4,438,775 of record NC_079525.1, read on the forward strand.
CGCTGAGGAACTGGCTGAATTGGAAGGCTGCTGGGGCTCAGGATTGTCTAGGGCCTCTGTTGATTTGGCATGTGAGGCTTTCCGCAATGTGCCGGACTTGGTGTAGCTGCTGTCCACGTAGCCTGTGGACAAGGCATTGTGTGGAGGTTTGAACAAAGTGTCCTTGCTGAAGATCTCTTTCCTCTTGATCACCATACCGCCTCCGCCCCCTCCGGGATCTACATTGTGTTGGTGCGGTGTCAAACGGGCATTTTGTACCGGCTCCGGCGTCTGGCTCGGCGTCAGCCGCACCGAGCCGTTCTGTCCTTTTGCTGCCGACAGGTCCTCCTTGTACTCCATAGTGTGTGGAGAGGTGAGGTGAGGCGTTTGGCGGTCAGCCGGAGAGCCCTTTCGGAGTCCCCCTGATGAGGTTAATGTGTCATATTCTGATTTTGCCTGAGGCGAAGGGGCAGTTAGGATTGTTTCATTTGACGTATTGCACTGGAAGTACTCATCTGTTGAGGGCTTCGGAGAAAGTCCCATTAGCTCATTGTACGTTGGCAAGCTGTCTCTGCTTTTGTTCCTCTCCATCGTACTCCGGATCCTTGACTCGTCCAAACTCCCTTTCCCTAAATCAGGCACATTAAAATCAGAGTGGAACTTAGCAGCAGAGAACATGATCCTAGAGTAGTGGGAGGACTTCTGCGTGGCGCGCAAAGTGCCATCGTCAGTGTAGTAGTGGCTGCGCTCCTCCAGACTCGGTTCGAACTCTTCCGGTGCCCCCAACGACGGGCCCTTGAGGGCGTTGTCCATGGAACGAGAACGCTCCTTAGCTTGATCCGACCTCTCGTGGCGCGATTTCCTGTCCTGATTGTGACTGTGACTCCTCTGCACTCTCGACTGGCACGTCCCACGCGACGGCTCGGGGAAGGGCATCTCCGTACGCCTCTTGGCCAGTTCCCCCGACACGTCCCACTCGGGGGTAACTGGGCAGTACGATTCAGTAATGTTGGGGTTGCTGTGGACCAGGTATGCGGCGCCGCCGCTGCGCCGGCGTTCCAAGGTGTACATGGCCTCTCGAGGTGAGCGGACTAATGAGTGGCTAAAGAAGCGGTAATCTCTTTCCTTGAACAGAAGATCCCAGTTTGAACCCTCCGACGGGTCTCCCCTGGAGGTTCGTGGCTTGCTGTGCGAGCGGGACTTGCCGTGCGGGGCCCTCCTGTGCCCCCTCCCCCTCCTGCTGCGTGCGCTGTGCTGGGCCGAAGAGCCGGCTTTGCTCTTCTGCGTCCGCTCTTCCTCCAGCCTCTTCATCACAGCCGTGTGCCTTGCCACGTTCTCCACCGTTAAGTCAGGATTAATTCTGCGGATTATCTCCATCTCCACCTCGCGGGGAATTGGCGTCGTCGGCACGTCCTCGTCGTGAAGAGGCCACTCCTCTGGGGGGAACTGGGCCGAGAAGGTGGCCAGCTGCCTCAGTTTGTCCTTCTTGAAGCTCAGCCTGAAGAGCCTGAGACCAAATCTTTTGGATTGCTTCTCGCTGCTCCCTCCACCGTTACTCAATTCTTTCTTTTTGGTCAGCGTATCAGTTTTATAAGGAAAAGAAGAGATGCTTTTGCTCTTATCAGCGGGATCTTGAGGCGACAGTTGCTGTACAGGAGGGGAAGTGGGAGGTGGAGGATAAGGATATGATGGCGGCTCCCCTCGGTGCTCCTTGGCCGAGGTGCTCGGTGTAGGTTCTGCAGTGTTGTGATCCTTGGGCTGCTTGCTTTGATAAGAATCTCCCCGGTGCTCCTTTGGTGATTTCGTCTGGAGCACGGAGGAGTGAAGTCTGGCCGAGTCGTCACGATAAGAGTTGTACGAGTCCGTGTGATTCTTACGAGAGGGCCTCTCTCTCAGGCAGCCGGGCGTGGACGGCGTGACGTTGCCGGACTGTGGTGAAGTGCACTGCTGAGGTGGTTGCTGCTGCTGCTGCTGCTGCTGCGGCGGCGGCGGCTGGCGCTCTGGCAGCCGGTCGTCCAGGTGATACCACTTGTTGTTGGCTCTGATAAGGGAGGGGGTGATAAAGTAGGTCTGCGGTGTAACGATGAAGTAGCCCTCTGGAGTTGGATAGATCTTCCTCTCTCGCACCAGCATGTTCAGGGTGTGTCGCAGGACCTCTGAGCTGGGTGTAGGCACGCCTTAGGGAGACAGACGGGGGAAAAAAACGCTGCATTAAACAGTTCCGACGGGAGATTTTTGAACAGGCAAACTGCCGTTAGCAAAATTAAAAGGAGCAGGAAAAGAAAATGAGGCATCATTTGTAAGCAAACACCCTCTGCAGAGGCCTCATCACAGCGAAACAGGCTTTTACACACAGGTTTGGAAAGAATGTTCTTCCTTTGGCCTTTTCTTACTTCTATACCTTCAAAATAACATTAAAAAAGCCCAATTCTGACCATAACGACATCACCAATGAAATTTAAAACAATATTAGTGGTAAATAAAAAGCACCGGGAGAGCACAGACCTCCCTTACATGTTGTGGCTCACGCCCAAAAGATTTTATGACACAGTAACGGCATTTGCTTTATGATCAAAGCTCCCTGGCTTATTTTACTAACAGCCAACAGACATCACAGAACCTCCTTGTGCGGGAGTAATAAATGCACCTAGAAACTAAGTATTATCCTAAAAATACTTCCAACTAAGAATAAGAATAATGTTGAAACAGGTGTAACATATGATTCGAAACATTAGAAGTGAAAAACAAGAAAAAGAAAACGCCATTAGAACATGATTAAAAAGCCTGCAGGTGATTCTGGATGTACCGAGGACACCGAGGGTAATAAATCACCTTAAAGAGCTTTTATAGCCCAACAAAAACATTAAATAGAGCCCATTTCCAGCAACGCTGCTCATCACCTTTGTGGAGCAGAAGCTTGTTGCCTGACGTTACATCACCCACGTAGGGATCCTTACACACAGATGATGTAACGTATACGTCCAACCCCTTTAACAAAGGCTGCGCGTTTTAAGCTCATGTCAGCATATAGACCATCAATGTATATAGAGACATAAAATGCCTTTTTAAATTTGGGAGATGACTTTAAAAGTGCACCTTGCATGTGCAAGTACCTCCACAAACATAGGGGGCAGTATAATAAATAACCATGTGGGGTCTTTACGCAGGTGTGAGGCCTTCATGGGACAGAGGTGAAGAAGCTCCTCGATCGTCTACACCCATGACAGGCGCGCTTTGGAGTTTGGGGGTTTTCTGATGTCTCATTAATCGACAAGAACCTTTCTGCCGTATCTTCACGACCAATCTGCACCGGTCCCATTGAGCATGACAACCTGGTTGTTCTCCCCCCCCGACGTCTGGGATTTTCACTAACATCCCCTGTAGGCTGCACCTGGACTGATTATTGCATGCAGCTAAAGCGAGTTGTTAGCATAGCAAAGGAACGCCTGACATCAGGGCATCCTCAACCCTCCCTGCGAACCACGACCGACAGCTTCTGAGTATCTACAGGCAGAAATGTCATATAAGGTTGGAACAAATGGGACAAATCCTCATGTGTGAGGAGCTAACAGCAGTGAACTTATGACATTTGTGCTGCTCTGCTCTGTCTGATTGTTGAGAGCGTTTTACGTCGGGACATTATAGCGTGAAGATGCTCTCAAGGGTTCTCCTGATCGCATATCTTCATTTCTGCTCAATCAGTGGCTGAAAATGCAAAAAAAAAAATAAAATAAAAACCCCTGGGATCGGTCTGATCTGATAAGAGTCGGGGGTCTTATTCGATTCCACACCTGCGTCGTCTGTTAGCGATGGTTCCCGACTCCTCGCATCGCCAGGAAACATCAGGGCCGAAGACAAAGGCTCAAATAGAGAAAAGCAGACGGATCAGAGCGGGCGTACCTGGGAAGCTGGCAGTGAGGTGCTCCACCAGAGCCTCCTGGTTGACAGGCTTGTGGGCAGAGTTCATAGCGGAGATGGCCAAGCACAAGATTTCCCCTAGTGGGATGAACTGTGACTGGCTGATAGGCGACATACTGATTGGAGACACGTCACCTGCAGGAGGAGGAGGAGGAGAAGAAGAAGGCACAACTGTGAGATCATGAATGAACAGCAGGCGCAGCGCGTGCAGCTATGATGTAATGGTCAAACGGCAGCAAGATGCACGCCGCCTGGAACAGCTCCACCCCTCCTCCCCGAGCCTCCTCTCGCCTCTCTCCCACCCCCCTGGTTCTCGCAGGCTGGCGGATCGGAGCGGCAGCCCCGCCGTCCCCCGCACGCCGAAAAGGGGGAGCTGGAGAAATACTGCGGGATGTCACGTTCGCAACGTAGAGGAGGGGGGTAAAAAAAAAAATACAACTGCGTGAGGCGCCACGGCGGGGGCTTACACGCTGAAATTCTCTGCTGCCTTTGTTGAATTAAGCTGGCTTTGCTGTCAGCACTAGTGAGTAGTGAGATCATCCTAGGAGCAGACGGCCTGCTTCCCAGCCCCTGCGAGAGCGCACATCTGCCCGGCTGGAAGGTTGTAACGCGGAGCGCGCAACGCGCCGCTGCAGCATCTGTGTCGGAGCCGACCCCGTCCTCTGACCTAAATCTAACGCTTGATAGCGGAACGCGCGGTGCAATGCCAAAAATAAACCACCGGCTGCCTCCGTGTTTCATTTTCCACCCGCAGAACCGACGGAACAATAGAACCGCCGCGGCCCTGTTGGTCGCAGCTTTAAAGTTTTCGTCTGTTATCGGGGGTGAAATCTGCGCAGGGCCCTGCCTCCTCACACACTCGGCTGAATGGTCAGTTGAGCAACACAATGACGTTATCTCTGCTTAGTATCGCAGCCCCTTAAGCTTTATGTGGCTTTGCAAGGCTTTATTCCTTTTTTTTATTTCATTATTTTGAAGCAAAGACGACAAAGGCCGGCTCTGGGTATTAAAAACATGCATGTCCTTCGCGATTAGAGCGCTTTTTAATGTCGCAGGGACGAGGTTGTAGCATCTGTGCATCCCCGTTTAACTCTGAAGCAACAAAGATGTGACAATATTGAATTTCCTTACAGTAAAAGGAGCCATTACGTGAGGTAATGGCTCCTGGGGGACACTGAAATCTTGACAAAAATAGCACAAGCACATCGTCGTGTGATGCAAACATCTCGCGTATTTTTTTAAATTTTTTTACTCATTACATTAAATAATTGAAAAATGCCTCCACCCCGTTTCTAAATGACCTCGTTTGATATATCAGGGACCCACTTTAACATTTCTGCCCTGTCGACTTCAAATGCATTTCGAACAAACTCTGAGCGGCGGCGTGGGAAAAAGGAATGGGTGGAGCTTCTGCTCGTGGGAGGATCAGACTTACCTGGTGCACGATAACTTGGCGGGGACTGAGAAAAATGAGGAGGAGGAGGGGGAGGAAGATGCTGCTTCTGCACACGGATGTCTTTCTCACTACGGGAGAGATTGTGCTCCAGCGGGCGTTCGGCGAGCTCCGAGCTGGGCCAGGCCCGCTGCAGATTGCCGCTGCGGTTCTTCTTCATTGTGACCCCTTTACCAGGTGGCCTTCACCCTCGAGGGGCTTCTGGGATGGGTGGGTGGGGGAGGAGTGGGGGAGAAGGGGGAAGGAGAAGTGGGGAAGGGGGAGGTCGACCAACCTCAGGCTCAGTGCCTCCCCCGCATCAGTAAGAAGGTCCCACTAGAGCGATCACACACCAGACATGGCAAGAACCAGTGTGCACCTTCACACACACACGCATGTCTCATTTACATCCACGGGCAGGCTACAAACGGCTGTGTTCGCACGGTGGGCGCTTGTCATCGGCTGATGGGCTCTCCCGGGCTGATCTGGAGCGACGGCGGCGGCGACGGAGGTGCAGGTGATTGCGCGAGGCATCACCCTTTCATCGGCATCAGTCCCAGCCACCATTTGTAGCATCCCCATTTGCATGCGTAGGGAGGCACATTACGTAGCCACTCTGATGTGGGAGGAGGGAGCAGGAGAGAGGTGGGGGGGCAGGGGTAGAGACGAGGGAAATGGGGCATTGGAAGCCAGGAGGACGGCGAGGAGAGATTTCAGCGGAGGGTTTTTTTTGGATCCGCTTGTTCCGTTTGACTAGAAGGCGGCGGGGGGAACGAAGGGAGGGGACGAACGGACGGTCAAAGATTCAAAGCTGAAGAGGCCCAGTCTTCGACAATAGCTCAATTCACCACAGGAGTGCTCGGTCGATCCCCGGAAAACAAAAGAGGCCACTTAAAAAAAGGCAGAAATAAACGCTCCATTCACCCTAATGGGCAGTGAAACCTCAGTAGTATGTCAAGCACCGGAGACGCCGCGCTCACCTCCATCTTTATCCGATCAAGCACAAGACCCCATCGTCCTTTCGACAACAGCACGCCAGGAGAGGGTGGGGAGAAAAATGGAGAGCATAGAAATAAATAAATAAATTCAAGAACAGATATCCACCGTTTCCCGCAATCCAACGGAAGAAGCCCCCGTGCCCATCGCCGTAGCATCCATTCATTAACGGTGTGTGTGTGTGTGGGGGGGGGGGGGATGCAAACTCCAGTCAACGGCAAATCTCTTTCAACGCTAATGCTGCAGCTGCTCCCAGCACCTCCAGGAAGGGTGTGTGAGTATGTGTGTGAGCGTACACGCGTGTGTGTATGTGTGAGAAGGAAAGAGAGAGAGGCAGAGGGAGAGAGGGAGGGAGAGCGAGAGAGTGTGTATGCGCGCATCCGCCTGCTGCGCGCGATCCTGCGTGAGCATGCATGCGTCTGTGTCTGGGTGATTGAGGCTGAGGGGAGGGGAGGCGAGGACGAGGATGGGAGAGGGGACATGCATGAGGCAGCGAGGAGAGCAAATATCAACAGCTTGAAACACACACACACACACGCACACACACACATCATATAATCAGCCTTCAGCTAATGTCCACGGAATGGCTCAGGTTCGGGATCACTGAATTTCCACCTCTGTCTCATTGCTTCTTGAGGGACCAGAGGCCTTTTAAAGCACCATACTTCCCATTTCGGTGCCTCACCTGGCGGTGAGACCCTCCCTCATCAGCCCTCTCCACCAGTTGATTCAGTGTTGGGAAGAAACGGGGGTGGGGGGGGCATCAGAGCGTCACCAGAACGGCGGCAGCTCCTGCTGCTTCCAGACTCCTGCTGACTCACATATGTGGAGTGAATGGACGGTTGGAGGGACCGAATAGGGAGCAAAGTGAGAGGGCAGGACGGACCACAAACGGAGATGACTGGGTGGTGATGGTGGGTGGGTTGGGGGGGGGGTTTGGTGTCACAACCAATCTGCTCCACTTCACTGATACCAAAGAGAAAGGGGAGAGAAAGGGTGAGGAGGAGGAGGAAGCGAGGGAGAGCCACACCGCGCCAGCCATTTTATTTCTCAGTAGTGCTGCAACAGCCTTTGTTGCCATGACAACGCAAGCCGATGATCTCATAGCTGTTGCCTCTGAGTGCCCGTTCTCTTAAAGAGCCAGCTGCTCGCGGTGGGAACAGGCAGACGCCACCGTACGTAAAATAAGCCTGCACCGCCGCCTTCAACACACGTGTCACCGCGACCACCAGGAGAGACCGCGCACGCGTCCACGGCGACCGACCCTCCACATTCACTCTGTGACAGTTACGCGAATCAACTCTTTTGAGGATCGGTTTTTACGCTTTTGTCTTTGTTTCAGCCCCTGACGAACGTGACCGAGGCGATACAACCCGCGGTGGAATCCAACCGGGCCACTGCGGTAGGGACTCAGGTGCACAGCCTGTCAGGTGAGTGACAGCTGACCTGTGCTCTTCACAGCAATAACGCCTCTTTCTCACTGATGTTTGCAGTCTTGTTGTCACAACTTTGTTGTTAACCAACCGTTTGATTTAGAAGTTATAAAAGTGCCAATATTCTCACTCCCCCTTCAGATGCTTTACAATGGTTTGGCCCACTACTGACACTCCTTTACAACTCTTTATATAAAAAAGAAAAAATATATACTGCCTTTAAATGCTGAAATGAATGAAGAATGATTATCAGCAAAAAAAAGATATATATAATATAGACATTATAATAAAAGACACGTTAGCAACATTGTTTGCGAAGAAACACAAAAGTTTTGTCTGGTGAAACACACACCAGTGGATACAGGAGAGCATCCCAGCACAGACCACTACTTTATCACAGCATCCCAGCACAGACCACTACTTTATCACAGACCTTTGCTCTGCTAATTGTCCTAATGACAATCTGGCCCACCCAGGAGTCAATCAACAATTGAATGCTAGCATGCTAACATGCTTAAGAAAACCTTCCATTGGATGCTGATGCAGAAACTGGTTCACTGGTCTGAGGAGCCTGGAAGATCCAGGGTGAAGATGGTCAAGTCTGCATCGGTGGCTGTGGTTCCCTGCTGGAAAGGGGGCAGGTAGATGGGCCAGTGAACCTCCCTGGTGGAGGTTTTCAGGTCTTGTTCTACATTCTAACCCTCACCAATGATGTAATCTGATCACGCCCATCTGGGAGAAGAACCTCGAAGTGAAGCAAGGACACAGCGGAGGGATTAGGTCGGAGGGCTAACTCTGGACGCCTTAATATCCTCCCAGAGAACTGGGAGTTTCAGCTGGACCAAATGTTGGGTCGGCGCTCCACGCCAGCTCCTCAGCCGTCAAGCACGTGCAAGAATGTGGCCAAAATATCCGTCGCTGCATTTCAACTTTTAGGATGCCTGAACGCCTGCGATGCATAATAAAGGCATTTAGATGTGTCTGAGTAGTTCTGAGGCCACAGGTGGCTAAAATATTGGATTTCCTTTCCCAGTTGTGTTCCCTCCAAAGCAACAATACCCACATCGGCCTCTGGACTCGAAAAAAGGGAGTTTTCTCTACGCAACACATCCTGGCCCGACATTATGATACACGATGACGGATGGGCCCGGTTCATTAAAGGCTTCCCCCAATTCTCCGCTGGGACCCTCCCTTTCAGACCCGGGTTGTACCGGGGCTGCGAGGCAGCAGTGTTTTCCTGAACAAATGCTCCACTTTTCCTTCCTTAGGAGCGCTCACTCCTCCCAGGCTATTGTTTACAGCCGGCCAGCGGATACAAAGTCCCACAGTTAATCAGATTGAATTGTTTTGTTTTGTTTTTTTAAAAGAACTTGTTCCACACAGTTGAAAATCCACAACTTTTGACCGGACGGATTAATCCGGTTACTTCTTACCAAATATTCCCGCAGTTTAACTCGTTATAATCCCCCTGTGGGGGGAAAACAATTTGAATTTTTTAGGTGGTTTTTGCTGTCAGTGTTGGTGAGACTGAAGGAGAAAACATCCTCCCTTTCCACCCAGAAGAAGAGAAATCACAGGATTTAATAGGATGCTTTTCAAATGAATATCTGAGTCTGAAACACACATTTCCTCCATTTTCTCACATTTACTGAGCCTTCTGAGAAAGAATGTAAAGATTGATGTGGGTCTGTCTTGTGCATCTGAACCGAACGCGATGGTGGCATCGTGCTGTCTGGTGAGTTATTAGCTATAAAACAAACATTCCACAGCTTATCGTGTTTGCCTGAGTGGTGGGGGAGCAGCGAGCCGTCTGACAAAGGCCCATACACATTCTTCACAAAAAACATATAGAATCTAAAGATTTTCCCTTCGCTTTGGTCAGCGGTAAATGTCGGATGAATACAACAGCTCTCAAATCCTTAAAAATGAACAAAGGTAATGAGGGAAAACCAAATCTCAATGCGGCCCAAACATGATCTGGATCCGTTTTCATCCCGCCCCAGCTCTGCCCCGTTTGCGCGGCTGGAGCTTTACCACCACTGTTACCTTCCGACAGTGGCGGTAAAAATCCCCTGCTGCGCTGCAAAAAGGCGAGTCTCACCTGTTCACTGCGAATAAACCAAAAACATCGACAGCCCGCGCAGATCCCAGCCATTTATTTGCAGCTTTTTGCGAACCAAAACCCCAGAATCGCCCTTCCAGCTGTCAGTGAGCGGCAGGACTGGGTAATAATTATCTGACGTGTTGTCGCACGCAGCCGATACGACTGGTTCATGCGTTCATACAGGAGATATTCAGTTGCAGCTGAATACGCGTTAAAGCGTGGGAACACTCCGGATCCGTCGATTCAGTCGCCTGGAGCAGCAGCCGGGATGCCTCGACTCAGACGTGCTGACAGAAACCTCAGACCTGCCGCGGCACAATTGCGACCGGCATCCCTGCCAGAGGAGGATGACGGGCGCAGGAACGCTGATCTCTCCGTCAGGGTACCGCGTCTTCCCGATACGATGCCGGCGAGATGCAGCCTCGACTCACCAGATGGAGCGAATCGTAGTTCCACTCTGGGATAGTTGTAACACATCTGCAAGCAGCGGCCAGGATGACGGGAATTTCTGGACTCGTGGAGGTCATGAGGGTTCCTGGGGTCTGACCCAGAGCTAGAACTGAACCCCTGGTACCAGGCGTCTGCGCTAACCACTGCACCTTTTAGCCGTGGGGCGTTTCTTTCCCCAGTCACAGGTCAGTTCACGAATTTTCGCGTGACAAGCCTCGGCGGAGTGAAACCCGAGAGCTGAGAGAATCTCAGGCCCTTCTCATAAATTTTGGGAACATCTGAGGGAAGTCATATAGGAAAGCAGGATATATGTGAAACCAGCCTCCAGGAGTTCAAGGTTAAATAAAAAGAGGGGAAAAACATGTAAATTATCCTGACAGAGCTTGTAGTTGGGAGGAAAAAGACTTAATTACACCTTGCTGACACTTGATCTCTCAACACTGCCATTATATGCTTATCTCTAAACAGTGTGCTTTTATTTAACTCATTTTTGCTGGTTTATTTTTATTTTCAAGTGTTATTAGTCACTGGGGGTTGCAAATTATCTGAAACTATGCAAAAACAGGAGAGAAGACAAATTACAAACCAAAAAAGCCTAATAATTTGGTTTCCTTGAAGACAGGAACCAATGTGGGGGACGAAATGTCCTCTGTGTGTTAATGTCCTCGTATATCGAAAGAACACGTGCACATGGCAGGACAGAAACTATAACATCAACCAGCAGACCCACCTACGGTCTTGATGTCAAAGCCCTGTGGTGGTTTCAGGGTCCGCCTGGTCCAGCCGTTCCTGAGCACCTGCAGGTGAAGCTCTTTCCCCTGGATGAGCAGCACACGCTCGGCGATCCAGCCGAGGAAGAAGACCTCGGAGAGAGCCTGGGTCAGCGCTTTGTTCCAGAAATGCTGCATATTCACGGCTTTGAAACTGGCGAACACGTCGTAGCCGCTGTGATGTTGGAAGTTGAGTTCTGCTGGTGGAGATGATGCAGAGTCCCGTTTATCCTCCGTGCAAACCTGCGCCAGCACCAGAGCCAGGGAGTGCGGGGCCACCTGGACACACGGCTCCATTCCTGCTGCGGGATACGTCCTCCAAGTTTGTTACTTAATAAACTGTTCGATTTAGTTTGGACATCTCCGGTGTTGCGTTCGCGTCCGAAAACCGCTCCTCGAAATCAAAGGTTCCAAAAGTTTGTTCTCGTGGGAGATGAAGAGAGGGAAAACACGCCGGCCAGAAAAAGAAGATGCAAAGGGGCCTTATTTTCAGGCAAATCTGCAAACTGACGCAACTCAACGACCCAACTCACGCTGCAGCCTAACAAGTGTCAGAGTATTATGGGCCTATTTTCAGCTACAAAAGAGAAGAGGCGAGGACTTGTGCTGCGTTCAGGCGCAACTCGTACATTATGTTTCAGCCCATCAAAGGCAGGCTGTTTTCTCCCCCCCTCCCCTCCCAGAAAACATCAATCTGTCAACCAATGTCAAGGAATTTAATTAGGATCAAGCTGTCAAAAGCCGTAAAAGTGCCCTCTTAGTCTCACATTAGGCTGCACAGAGATGTCGAACAAAGATTGATAATGCTATAATAATACATTTTAATTTCAAACTAATTTTTCAGGCCTTTCACTTCTACCTTGCCCCTGTTATAATTACGTGGTCAGGTCAACTTCTTAAAACTACTGGTTGTGACTGACCAGACTCGAGCTATTCTCTCCGGAATAAACCCTGAATGCGTCCTGGCTTATTGGCGTTAACAGCCCAGCCCAGCATACAGCGCCACCCAGTGGACGACCGAGGCAGTGTTTAATATATTTTTAAACCCCCCCCTTAGCCTTAAAACTTCTACAGCTCAAGTTCAAACTATTTTAGTATCAAAATACTAGTAATATTCTTATTTGATGATCTTATTTGCACCTTAATTTTTCTTCACACTGTCCAACACTCCTCCTGTACATAATTTTAATTTCTGTATATACTGTACAATGTACATAGCAATGTACATAATATAAGAGTCTTTATTTTTCTTTTAGTACTTTTCTGTATTGTACACCACGGGCTACTGCTGTAACGTGCAATTTCCCCGATCTGGGATCAATAAAGTCTTTTATCCTATCCTATCGTAGAATACAAGTTTATCCATGGTGTTGTAATGTTTATATATCAATGTAACCAAGGTAGTTTTCTCTGTCACTGGACTGGGTTTCTTCTCTTGAAGACGTTTCGCCTCTATCCAGAAGGCTTCTTCAGTTCTGAAATCGCTTGGGAGAGAGCTTGAAAATATATAGCCCCTGTGGACCATTTGCATGCTAATGATCCGGGTGGTCACCTGAGAGTCGTTAGCAGGGTCGTTGGTCGGGTCGTTCACCTAGTTTCTGTTGAGGTGTCTCCCCTTTGTCTGCTGGGTCACATGGTGGTGAGTCACTGGGTCTCTTGGAATGGTGTGAATGTTTGTTTTGCTGTTGGAAGGAGTGGAGGACTGTGTATGTGGGTGATAGGAAGTGCCTCAGGCCACCACCTCTGTTCAAGGATGGTTCTCCAATTTTACATGGATAGCTTCCTTAACCCCCCTTTCAAACCAGCGGTCTTCTCTGGCCAGTATCCTTACTTGGCTGTCCTCGAAGGAGTGCCCACTCTCCTTTAGTGTAAGTGGACTGCTGAATCCTGACCCGAAGAGGTGGCGCGTCTGTGTTGTGCCATTCTTTGTGGAGAGGTTGTTTGGTTTCCCCAATGTACAGTTCCTTGAATCCTCCTGGCACTGTACAGCATAGACAACATTACTTGGTTGGGTCTTGGTGTCTTGTCCTTTGGGTGTACTAACCTCTGTCTGAGAGTGTGCGTTGGGTTGAAATGAAACCGGTTGTCGTGTTTCTGGAGGATCCTCCTAAATTCTCCGAGATCCAGACAGGTAGGGGATGGAAACGCTGCGACGTTTGTTTCTCTCTCCTCTCCTTTGCTGAGGTCTCGTTTCTTTGGGTCCTGGTGAAGGCCCAGTCTGGGTAGCCACATGTTTTGAGAGCTGTCTTAATGTGGTCCTGTTCCTTCTTTCTGCCTTGGGATGTGGTGGGTATTTCTCTGGCCCGGTGTTGTGGAGGGTTCTGATCACTCCAACTGGTGTTCCAGTGGGTGGTGAGAGTCAAACTGGAGGTACTGGTCAGTATGTGTAGGTTTTCTGTAGACTTCGATGGTGAGATTTCTGTCCTCAGTGATCTTGACCGCGCAGTCCAGAAAGGCCAGACTGTTTCCTTTTACATCTTCCGGGTGAATTTTACATGTTCGTCTGTTTTGTTGAGGTGATCGGAGAAAGCTTCCATTCTTGTGTTTGGATTTTGACCCAGGTGTCATCAACATACCTGAACCAGTGGCTTGGCGCAGTTCCTGTGAAGGATGTCAGGGCCTGGGATTCCACCTTCTCCATGTATAGGTTGGCAACTATAGGGGATACTGGTGAGCCCATGGCACAGCCATGTTTCTGCCTGTAGAAGCCTTCTCTGTACTGGAAATAAGTGGTGTTCAAACACAGGTCCAGCATGGTGCAGATTTGGGCCGGTGTTAAGGTGGTTCTTTCTGTAAGGTTCTTGTCCAATAGAAGGTGCTTGTGGATGGTGTCTATGGCGCTGGCGGTGGGGATGCACGTGAAGAGTGACGTGACATCATAAGATACCATAGTCTCTTCTGGAAGTAGTGTGAGTCCAACGACTTTTTGAGCAAAGTCTGGGAGTCTTCAAGAGAAGAAACCCAGTCCAGTTGACAGAGAAAACTACCTTGGATACAATGACCTGGATAACTGAGAATACACAGATATATCAATGTAACTTATCCAATTGGCTTCAGTTTACAGTTAAATGTGACTGTAACGGCTCAAACACTGCCCTTGAAAAATTGAGTGCTTTTAAACCCAATCAAAATCCCCCCCAGGCACATCAAACCTGTTGAGGGTGAAAGGTGGAGATACAGGTGAAGGAGACACAACAGTGTTGAGAGTGTCCAAATAAAAGTGGTCTTTATTTAAAACAGACCAGCTTCACAGAGTAGAATACAAAATAGTGAAACTACAAAAATGTCCCAGACTGACCTTCGTATCAAAGTTTGCACATCTGGCCAGATTGTCAAACAGCAAAACATCAGAGACGTGACAGCACAGGTGATTTTAGCTTATGCGCTGCTCAGTTCACCATTGCAACGCTGAGAGTTACATACACTTTTGTATCATCTACGAGTGGAGTCGACTGTTACGTTTAATTAATGACTGTATCAAGTGACGGCGAAGAGGCACTCAAAGCTGGCATTTTGTACAGAAAAAGACCAGAAGCACACAAACTACTGACAGACGACAGCGTCATACAAGTGGGCACATATGAATCATACGTGCTAAGAAGCCTGAAGCACCATGAAGTAAAAAAAGAATTCTTAACACACGATACTGCTAAAGCTCAAACACATGCAGTCCCAAAACACAAAAAGAAAAACAAGTGCATTATTGCCAGACGTGATCCCTTTGTTGAAGCTAAAAATTCCTTCTCATGATTAATTGCTCCTAAATTCTTCAAAACATGCACTGAAAAGAATACAAAGGAGTTTCCCTGCAGAGGCTTAAAAAAAAGATTCCTTATCAAAATAAAATCCACACAGGAAGAACCTTACAATGCCTAGTTTGAAATGTGAGTAGAACACCTTTACTCTCAGTCTTAATCTACGATAATTCACAAACACAACATCGAGCCTTTCCGCTGGGCGTTAGCACGGCCTCCTTCAGGAAAAATACATCTCTTTGGTCAGCATGGACACGATGCATGGGATTTGCTTCTTGGCGTCGAAGCCTGGTAAATTGGAGACAGACTCGAAATCTACCGCCACCCTGTGGTTCACCCGCGTCAAGATGTGCTGAAGCTCCAGCTCTTTCCCGTATTTGCTGATGGCGTCACACAGCGACTGCATGAACCAGGACCCGCTCATGGTGTTCCTCCACGAGTAGTAACCTGATCAGTTAGAAGAGAGAGCGCATAAAGGTACAAAGGTCAAGCTGCTGAAATAAAAGACAACAGATAACGCATAATCTGGATTTACCTGGGGCTGTGAGAAGCTTGAAAGACAGCTTACACTGGATCTTCTGGGTGCTTTGCGGTGTTGTCGGCTGCGCTGTCGGTTTCAATGCCTCCATCCAGATCGTTGCCTCTGCAAGCCTACCCATTATATACAGACAGATGGTCACACGAATGAAGCAAACGGAACGTGTGGGTTCTCAGACATTCTGCCTGGATGGCGTTTCTTATGGAACTTAGGGAAGTTCCAACGGTGAGTTAGCATTACAGAGCTCTACACCAGCACAAACTGGAAGTTCTGGAGCAAACTGTAAACTAGAGCGCGAGTGCTCCTCTGATCAGCGCATCGTTGCAGTTATCTGTGGTCTTTGGATCAGCACCCATCCTCAAGAACCTAAAAGAACACCAAACACAGAACCTTGCGGAAGAGGGAGCATAAACCTACCTGGATGAAGAACAGTTTGGGCTTTCCCACCAGCGACTTGCAACGATCACCTCTGAAAAGCGATGTGAGGTACTTGAGCTCTACAGAGCCATCGGTACCAAAAAACACGCCCTCGTCGCCATGACTCAGCAGAACGCACACAAAAGAGGCGCAGGCGCTGTGATCTTCCTCTGCGGCTGGAAAACAAGAAAAGCGTGACACGACTGAGGAACTGACGGCACGTCGGCGGTGATGAACGGAACAGATTCTGCCTCCGACTCACCAGAGACTAAAAGCTGACTCATCTGCTCCACTGTCTGGTCGTTGTGCACTTTCACTTTGTAGCCGAGGCTCGAGAACACTTTCATCGCGTTGGCTGCATCTACATCTGTACCATTTCGCGTGTTCATGCCTTCAAGACATCAGCAAAGACATTTGTTACGCTAGAAAAGATAAAAAAGATAAAAAACACAACCCAGAGAAGACACAGGCATGTTGCGTGTTGCTCCTCCCAGATCACTAGAACATCCCAAAGAACATATTTACCAGGGTCATGTGCAGAGCACACATGCAGCTGACAGCCAAGTCATGCGTGTCAGGTCATGAAACAAATTCCAGAACCTGAACTTCTAGAAGGGCGACTAATATTCCTCTTCATCTTCCAAATTTAGAGACGCACATGGAAGGACGCCAAAGCGGCCTGTCAGGTGCAGTAATGTCAGCTTCTCCACCATAACCAGCTGACGCCGAGGTACAAAATGTACTAATGCACTAAACCCCAGCCCTCTCTGGTTGAACGTGTCTGTTCATACATTTCAAGGAACTCATAAAAATCTTGCAGCTTCTGCCACGAAGCCCAACCCTGTTATTACAGGCAAAACAGAAAGTGTTCTTCTATCAGTAATAACCCGTAGACTGTGGGGGGTGGTCAGGGTATCAGATGGAAGCTTGACTGTTTAAGTGCCACCACGAATGAATAAATCACCTGTTCTTCTGTCAAAGTTCTTGTTGTTGATGATGATGCAGTGGCCCATGCTGGGGAAATCAAGGCTGTATCTGAAGCTGTAGGCGGCCGGTTTGGCATCCACGGTCACCCTGCCCGAAGACGAACCCGACCTGGGCAGCAGGAAACCACCACAGCATTTATTATTTAAAGGCAGAATGGCGACATTAATTATGGTTTCGATCACACGAGACCATGAATCTCTTCTGAATAAACAACACAATGCTAGGCAACACTGTTGCTAACCAGACGTTAAAGGCGCTAGCAAGCTAGAACTTACTGTTGTCCGGCGCCTTTCTTCGCGTCCGTAAAGTCTCCACCGGGTGAAGGTCCGTTGGCCGACATGTTCGTGAATTAAAACACCTAGAAGAGGAGGAAAGTGTGGCTCACCCGGTGTTTCAACCAAAAAGCCGGCAGAGCAACGAGCCTGAAGGAGGAAACCGCCCCGACGCGAGTTAGCCTCGTAAACAGAAAGCTAGCGGCACTCGAGTAAACAAAGCTGCTGACGTCACCAGAAGAAGAGGCGCGCTCGATTTCAAAAACCACGTCTGCCGGATACCCGAGCGACCGCTCCCCACCGAAGAGTAACGCTACATTTTCTAATTGACGGTCCCACTTTGTTCCTTTAAAGTAAAATCCAGACCAAAATAGCTGTTTATATTGTCTTTAATTATTCATTCATATCTTATAGACCGCTCCGCCCTGCCAAACTGTCCGCATGGTTACAATGTGATTGCATTAGATATATGACAATCAATTACAGCTAATTTAGCTGCTTAGAATCAAATATATTTACATTTTTTTTTAGAAATTTTATCAAGTAGAATCAACAATAGAAAATCACACACGCCATATCTACTCAAATTCTAATTTTGAAAAGGTTTCACTGAGTCCAGCTAAAAGAAAGAATAAATCCACTTGAGGACAGAAAACACAAAATATATTCAGATGTTACTGAACAATGTTATGAACATCCTTGTTTTGAAAAGGAAAAAAAAACCCACAATATAACAAAATGCTTACGAGGCCAAACTAACACAATAAATATCAATTAGGTCATATAATTTACTGCATGAAAAATAAGGAAGAGTTTCAGTTAGTTTTGTAGGTAAATCTCAAATGTGGGGCTGAATTACAGACAAAATAAACTATACATTAAGAACCTAGTGTAGATGCAAACATCAAGCTCTGAGAGGAAAAAGTGCATCATTGGATACAGAGGAGCTGCCCCTGTATCAGATTAATACTTAAGAAATGTAGTAATTATATAGGATATTCCACTTCACAGGTGTCCTAAGGTCACTTCCCACCCTATACATTTTCCCACTCTGCTCAGGTTTAGTTTGGTTTCGTACGCTTCGTTTGTACACACACACACGCCTGCAGATGCTTTTATTGTTGCCTTGAAAATCTGTATTTGCATATGTTCAAATAAGCAAAATCAACAGTTCACGTGTGTGAAGACAAGCAAAGATAAAGTACCAATCCTTGTGTATGAGTACATGTGGAGAATCAAGACACACTTCTTCTTATATGTTGGAATAAACTTTACATTAAACTCAATCTCAGGAGGGGCTTTTAAGATCCACTGGGGTATTCTTTCAAGGTCCCCCAAACAGAAGATGCGATACAGTAGTGTATGTTTGACAGTTTCCAGTGTTAGATCGGTTGTTTCAATAGAAATATTGAAAGAACATCTTTAAAAGAAGAAACAAACGCTGGAAAAGGAAGGAAAAACAAAAAGCTAAGCATAGTCTACTGAAATGTGGTTAAGTGGCCAAGTAAACCCCAGTATTGAAAGAAGTTACGTCTCATTTTAGAGAAAAAAAAATAGCACCACACAATTAAATCATTTCAAAGGCAACTTTCACAGTCCAGAGATCAAATGTCCAAACATCTGAGGGGGACTGAAAATGCCCTGGATGCCGCCTCCACTGCTGGGGCTGAAGAATGGTGCCGAAACCAAGCACACTGGCTGGAACCACCCCAATACACACACACACACACCAGGTCAGCTTCACTCTCTTGCTGTTTGATTTAAGACACAATCAAGATGGAAAAAAGCCTACCAAGGCCGTTACCTTACAACGCTACAACAAAGCTATTATCAGGAACCAGACACCTTAAGTCCTGAACAAACCGCTGCAGGGACACGGAGGACAAACTGTCGGGCTTGATTTCTCTTTGCTGATTGGAGAGAAGTAACCTCCCGTGACCATCAGAAGATGTCCGGGCACACGTCCCAGTTGCCTTCCTCCTTCGCCTCCCAGTAGCCGCCCTTGTACACGTGTAGGGTCTCTCCAGATACGGGGTCTTGCAGCTTTTCAAACCACAGTGCCTGGTAGTTATCCTGATGGGAGTCTAAAGGGAAAGAGACAGTTTCTTTTTAGGAAGGAGGCATTTAGAAGAACAACGTGGAGGGTAAAGAAGCCGCCGAGTCAGGAAGAACAAGCAGATATGCTCTCGGGTCGGTAGAACAGGAGCGATATGGATGTACTTGCTTTTGACTTGAGCCCCGTGAGGACCTTCGTTGCCTTCCGCTATAACAGAGCAGGTTGGATGGATGTAAGCAGAATGATGCAGGATTAACAGAGGGGAGGATTAGCAGGTGGATTCTATTACTATGACCTGAGGGACAACTGCATATCTGATGAAAATCTGTGGCGAGAATTCATCAGACTCTGATCTAGATGCCTACAGGATGTCGGGTTTAGAAATAGGCAAGCTATAGATCACAACAACCTCACGCTCTTCTAAAGTGGATTTAACACCATCTACTGTATCAACAGCAGAGTTCAGACCAGTAGCTATCTGTCACGAGACGATACTTGCATTGGTTAGAGAGGAACGATGGTCCAGAAGTAGCTAAAAACAGATGAATTCAGGATAAAGACTCAAGGATGAAGATATAAAGAGGAAGGGATTATTATGAAGAGCTACTTGCATGAAACAGGTGTGTGAGGGGGAGAATCCTCTCTGTCAGCTTAATATTGGGGCAAAGAAAGACGTGAATCCACAACCCGGAGAATCCAAAATGCACATAGACCCCTGTGTATTTACTCCATTCAGTGCTGTGTGTAGCATTCTTAGTAACTGGTACATGTTGGGGTTTGTCTTTGCTTTCTACTGCGTATTTTACACACACAACCCAGATCAAGATTTGCTCTGTGCAGTCAAGCTCTCTTTGCTACACAAAGCACCTAAAGCGTACTACAAATACGACACCGAGCTGTGATACTTGCTTTCATCAGAAGCTATCTCCCCCGCATCGGCTGAAACAAAAATTAGGGTAAAGGGTAAATGAAAACACAGTTGAAACGCAAACCCACAGACGCACAGACATGTATTCCGCAGTCAGACGGATCAGAAACGAAGCAGACTGGAGCTATTTTACCTTCTTCGGGGGAACTGGGTGATTTCACGGCCTCTCTCTCCCTCTCTCGCCTGGTGGTCCGCTGTTTCTCTTCCAGTCGCTGCTTCTCAGCGTTGGCTTCATCCCACTGACCGTCCTCCATCAGACGCTGGTCGGGCCGACGCCGGCTGTCAGTGGGCGCCACTCCCTCTTCGGGCTCATTGAGCGTCAACGCCAGCGTGGAGAAGTAGTACATGTTCTCGGCTCCCTCTCTGTTGTCATCATCCAGATAAAACCATTTACAACATGCACATCTCTGCTCATAGCTTTCAGTGTTGGATACAGAAACTCACGGTAATGGGTTCTTTATCCAGATTTCTTTGGCCTTGAGGGTCTGATAAACAGTCCTTTGTTTGCCTTCAGTGTCATCTTCACCTTTGCTACTCTGGATCACCCTGGAAAACTCCATCTTCTCATCCCAGGTTCCTGACAGCACATAATGGGCTTTGCCATCTTTATCCGTTACCACACCTGTAACCTGCAATAACACAACACAAGGGCATGGAAGAAGTGACATAAGAGGATAAGGTCATGTGGAACGTAACCTTGAGGTTTGTACTCTTGGTGTTGTAAATGAGTGACAAAGACACCAAAACAATCATGGAAACGTCTCACCTTCCTGGGCACGTCTCTAGAGAAGTAACTGTAGGGGTTAAACTTGAGGTGGCAGCGGTCTCCAGTCCTGTGGTTTACCACATCTATCTCCCCAGACTAGAATGGAGAGAGATAAAAGGATGTGACATCAGCAACACTCAACGACTGAACCAAAGATAAAAAAAAAGCTTTTCTGAAATCCCTTTGACAGTATATAAGCACCCTGATCATGTGACACAGTGTAAGCATGCTCTGATCTGAGGTGGTCTGTTTCCCTCCTTGGAATCTCATTTGAATCTGGTATGTTCACCCTTTACCACACGTAATTAACATGATTAGCTTTAAGCATAAAAGTGCGCAGGCAAACATGCCTGATGGGAAATATCTGATGCCGTCACTGAGGAGGGTGATCTAATATTTACCTGGTCAAGCCATAGTTTTCCAACAATGATGTTATGTACTGTTGTGGTCACCTTCTTCCAGGAGTACTGATTGTTGTTTTTGTCAAATATACACTGGATCGGGCCTTGCGAGAGTCAACAGAGATCACGTTAAATAATCGGTTTTAACTTTACCCCTTCACAATGATGGAAAAAGTGCTAAAGGCTTGTTACTAAATGTATCGATACTCACCCAAAGGAATGACGGAAATATATTTCCCCCTAAACTTGCTGGCTAGGGTGATTTCCTGTCGGAGTGTCCAGCCCTTCACAGAGAAAGCATGGTGGGCCGCGGCAGGTGGATGGTGGCTCACCTGAGAGAAGGTTACAGCCAAGACAGAGAAGTTATCACCATAGGAACATCAAATACATGAGCATAAGGATGGTTAGAATATCCCTGAATATAGAAACAAAGAGAAAAACCTGTTCACACAGAGAGCGGTAGCCGCACTCTTTCAGCCGATCGAGCTCAAATGTTTCCCCCAACAGAGGGTTGAAGGGTTTTCCTGTGCGATGGACGGTGGTGGAGTAGGATGAGACTGTGAAGGCAGCGACATAACACATCTGCTCCACAGAATTCTGGCATTTAGCCGCCTTATCCAGCAGCTCGTAGTATTCCAAATCCTCGGACAGACGTTGCAGCATCGAGAGCGGCTCGTTGAAATTGACCTAAAAGACAAGAGGGGAGGTCAGATTACCTGTGGTTCGTCTCATATTTCAAGGCACGCAGGTTTCTTACGGGCACTGGTATCTTCGAAAGCTCCTTTCCGATGCAGTTCTTCATTATGCTCCATAGATTGAGGTAATAGTTGGGCTTATCGGGGATACGAGTCCGTCGCTTTCTGAGCGGCTCTATTTCCAGGGGCTGCGGAGACTCTGGATTGGATGCCAGTGACAGTTCATCGCACTGGAAAAATTGAAATAAATACTATTTGGAACAAGCAGGTTACAAACCAGTTTAGTTCACACACACAGATGAAAGAATTGACGCAGTTTACCGACTGATCATCGGTCCCAGTCTCGCCGCTGAAACCACTTGCGTTGCTGCCTGATCTCCTGATGGAGGGACACACAAAAAAAATAAACTCTTTGGAGGAAAGTCAATAAAACAGAAAATGAGGTTGAAACCAGTAGCGGTGACAGCTAACCTGTGATATTTGGGATCAGCCGGAACAGTAATAAACT
Source organism: Takifugu flavidus (assembly GCF_003711565.1). Taxonomy (NCBI): domain Eukaryota; kingdom Metazoa; phylum Chordata; class Actinopteri; order Tetraodontiformes; family Tetraodontidae; genus Takifugu; species Takifugu flavidus. The sequence goes on from NC_079525.1 coordinate 4,461,180, forward strand.
CTGCTGGATCCTGCATCGCGTCAAAGAACTCGTTGTCATCATCTTCATCACTTGCATCACCTTTCAGTGAACCACTACCTATGGGGAAGGGAAGGACACTTCTGACTGAGCAGAAAATGACTGATGTTTGTCCTAAAGATAGGACTGACCTTTGCTCCCTATGGCAGGGTTGTTGTGTGTGGCTCCCCTGAAAGCTCTTTCTAAATGGTTGTGTTGTTTGGCCAGCTGCTCCAGAGTGTCCTCCAGGCGTATCCTCTGGTTACGTTCCACCTGTAGAGCCTTCTGCCAGTGCTTACTGTGGTTCTGGGCCAAGGACAGAAAGTCTCGACACGCCTTGAGGAACAGAAATGCCAGCAAATGTTTAGGAAAGAGAGCGAACTCCAACGGAGTGCATGTTTCAGTATTTAACCCTCTCGCTTACATTTATCATTGCATCAGAGGCTATTTTGAACATTGTTGCTCTCTCTGTCACTTGTTTGACCTTCTCTCCTGAATCCGTTCCAGCACAAATACCCTCCAGTTCTGACAAAGACCTGCAGCGGAAAGGAAGAGAAGGAACAAATAAGTGGTCCGAGTTATAAAATAAACTTTATACTAGAAATCAGGGTTGTTTTTTCCATCAGGTAGCCAGGGCGCACTACCTTTGGAGCGCCGACCCATGCTTGACAATAAGATCATTACATGTGGAGAGGTCCTCCACCTTGCCACTTAGAGTACGCAGTGTGGACTGGACTTCTGAGTACCGGGAGCCTCCACCCTGTCCAGCGGTTGGAGGTACTGATGAACAATCATCGCCAGAATCATCTGAGGAGGAGACAAGAAGAATTTCATACAATTTTAGACGTTCCGTCTCCTGCATTTTTCATGCTTCTCACCTGATTCAGCCTGCATGTGGACGGCCTTTGCCTTGGCGAGCTCGAGCGCAGTAATCCATCTCTGGCGCTCCACTTCTGAGTTAGCCTTCAAGTGGTAGGTCTGCGCCCCTCCGTTGGAAATAACAAAATTGCACGAGTCTTCAACAGCAATATTGGCTGTGGCCAAGTTGATAGTGCCTCGGCAAGTGTGGCCCATCTCTGCCTGGGTCCTGGTCACAAACAGAAGCAATGGACAGTCTAGGAAGCAGCATTTGCATAAAACTGTGCTAACAGGTGTATATACTGTAGTTTGAAGAGCCAAGAAAACCTCTATTCATATTCGAAATTCAGTCCCCTGCATGTAACTCACCTATAGTAGGACAGCAGTCCATTACTGAGAACAAACCAGCGTCTCTGGTAACCTTTAATGTAGTTGGTCCATTTAAAAAGCCAACCGTTGTAGGCGTCTCCAGGTGTTGGGGTAGGGGGTTTAGTCTCCGGCATCTCCATTGCCTTCATTTCCCAAGATTGGTTTGCTTGATACACATTTGTTACAAAATTACTTATTTCTGTATGATAATGCAGGTGTTGTGAATGTAGTGATAAATCTGCTGGATTTATCACAACATTCAAAAACACTTCAGTTTTTAAAAAAAGCCAACCTGTATTAATTCTTTCTTGTATATAAACTAGGTACAAAGTATGTTATGTGAGGGTAAAGACTGCAATAAAGAAACAAGCACAGACACTAATCCAGCTTTAATGGGTTGCAGAATTTAGCATTTCGACTGTTTAATGATATAAAGTATGTAATTTGTACAGAGGATTTTAGATTAATAAGACAACCACCCATAAATACAAAGCATAGACCTGGCATTATTGCCATAGTCTGGGATAAAATAAAGGAATACATCCAGTAAAATGGAGTCCACAAATTACAACTTAACAGCGTAATAATCAGTTTAGAATACATTGAAGATCGCTGCATTAAAACGACACATCTTACACAACTCAACAAAGAATTTACAAAGAATTTACAGGTTAATCATGACCCGCCTGGATTAACGTTATATATAAGAGTTAATTTGGAACATCTGCGAACAAGCGAATACCAAACACCAAAGCTACTTAAGAGTATCCGCCACCACTAAGCTTGCTGCTAGCGTAACAGGAAGCGGTCAAACTGGCTTTGCAGACGATACTATACCTCTAAAATACACTGCCGCCGTTATATTTGTGGTTGTTTGGAGCCATATTTATAATGACTGCTTACCCTTAATGGTTACGAGGTTGAGGACTGATGTTCTGCATATCCTGCTGAATGACGCGTCGTATGGTTAGCCTACTGTTATTAGCATAGCCAGCTACTTGCGTCTACAGGTTGTGCATCACTAACAGTCCGTTCAGCCCCCAGGCCCCCAACTATGGTTCCGTGGCAACGATTATGATACAAAATACGCGCTTGCGCAAAGGACAAATCTTTGCAGCTTCCCCCAGTTACTTTTATTGTGCATTTTCTATACAGGTGAAAAGAGACAAATTATTTCACTGTTTAATTAAGCCCCTTAGCTGAAAATAAGCAGAGCCTAAATGGAGCTTTACCGAGTTTACTTTAAAGTCAATATGTAGGTAGGCCAGTCAATTATCCTTTAGTCTTGCAACATAAGAACGAGTTTTAGTCTTTACAACCGACTTTATTGTACACTTCTTGACTACAACACTGACACTTAATTGAATCAGGAAATCTGAGCATTTACATAAATCATCATGTCTATACTGTAGGATCAACATCTGCTTAGGAAAATAATTTAAACTTATTTGGTTATGTTGTTTGCGTTCATGCTCTTGCCACTTCCACTGAGCACAATATACGGCGTTTTCTGGGACTTCTGCTTCTCCTGAAGCAACGCCACCGTCCCAAGAGGAGTATCGCTGCTGCTCATCTTCTTCAATAGCGCCTCTTCCTCCAGCTTTTTCATCCTCTTCTCCGTCTTCATCTTTCCAGACCCCTTGCCGTGGAAGCGATGCGAGAGCTGTCTGAAGGCCTCTTTAGGGGTTAGTCTCCGCCCAGATTCGTCCACATACTCGATTTTGACGTCAGGCTTGTAGCTGTCTTTCTCTTTGAAATCTTGGGTGAAGCCTCTGTACTCTTCTCTGCGGCTGTACTTGTCATCAAAGCCCATCTTGTCTTCAATGCAGTAGTTGACGTTGGGCAGAGCACCTTTGGTCGCCTTGACACGGGCAACCTTCTGCATTTGAGTGTCCAACAGACCTTTGTTTTTGCACAGCAGCAGCGCCGCAGCCAGGCCAGAGTTGACGATGGGCTCTTCGTCCAAGATGGTGGCCGAGGCCGTGGCGAAGTCGGTGCTTTTCTGCTCTTCGTCCAGGTTCACTGTGCTCCACCCGACATTCTCATCCATGTCCGAGTCTGAATCTCCGGCGTCATCTTTCTCTTCCTGCTCTTCAAAATCCATGATGTCTTCTTGGTCCTCTCTGTTGCCGGACTGTCCGTAAGTGGGAATGTCTCCGAGAGTTCGGCAAAACTCTGAGGTGGCGTTAAAGACGATGTTGTTCTTCTTCTCGGACTCGTTGTCTGTCGCGGGTTTGCTGATCATTTTCAGCTGCTCTGCCACCTTCTCCCCGGAGTCTTTGAGGAGCTGCTTCTGCTTCAGCTTCCTCTGCTTCTCCAGCTGTTTCTGCAGCTCCTGCTCTGCCTCGTCCTCCTCAAGAACAGCTGGTTCGGGGGCTTCAAATTCTTCATCGTCGCTTATGTCCATCTCAGCGGTCCTGATGTCATCGGACAACAGGACGGGCACGCCTAGTGGCAAATTGGCGTCCTGCTCCTTCACTTCCTCCCCTCCTTCAGCATTCTGCTTACCACGGCCTCTTGTCCTCGAGCCAAAATCAGAGCTCCGGGTATCGTCGCAGAGCTTGTCTGCTACTGTGAGCTTATCCTTCTTTCGGATCTTCTTCACGCGCCGCTTTGTTTTTTTGAAGCCCACCATTTCCTGAGGCGAGTAATATTCAGAGGCTATGGCGAGTGAGGGCATTTGCAACGACTGCGCTTGACTTCGCAGCATTTCCCTCATGGCCTGGAGCTCCTTCTCTCGCTCCCCGTGAGCCATGCCGCCTGTGGTCAACCTGAAACTCTTCTTCTTTTCGCCATCAATTTCCTCATCGTACTTGGACAGCACGGACTGCTGTTTGAAGCCAACCATGTCATCCACACTCTCTTCTTCATCGTAGGGCTTATAATCTGGCTTTTTCTTCCTTAACTCCACGTTCTTCTCTGCCTTTTCCTTGTCCACCAGCCCTACGTTGACGAGCACGTCTTCTTTCTCATCCAGCACACCTTTGTCCTCGAGGGTGAGGATGACAGTTTGGCCCTCAGCAAAGGAATCCACTTTGTGCTGAACTTTGAGACCTTTTAACTCTCGAGATGTGTACGCGTTATTTTTGCCCTGTCCAAACTCCTCCTCTACAAGACTGCTAACGCCAAACTCCTGGTCCATCTCTTCCAGGAGTTTCGCCCGTTTTTCCGCCATTTCTTTTTCTTTTTCCAGCTTTCTGCTTTTCTCCACCCAAGCACACGTGTCATCCAGCCAGTCATCTTCTGCCATGGTCTTTACCTTTCCCAGTTTCTGGTTTTGGATGCGTTTCTCCTTCAGAGCCACAAGCTTTTCTCTCATTTCTTTCTGCTTTTGGATAACAACGGGGTTGATGACTTCAGCCAGTATCGGTTCGTCTTTGGTGCCCAGCTCCTTCTTGCTCTCGTTCATTTCCAAAGGCTTCAAACCCAGCTTGGCTCTGAGTTTGTTCGTCTCCTCAACGCTGAGCGATGCATCCCCACTTGCAGACAGAGGGCCCACGTCTGTATTGCTTTCTTCGTATCCCACATCATTTTTCTCTTTCTTGATTCGCGGCTCGCCGCTGCTCTTCTCGCCTCTGCTGCGACTATCTCGACCGCTTCTGTCTCTCGATCTGGACCGTTTCCTTCGCTCTTTATCTCGACCCGCATCCCGATCGGAAGCGTCTCTGTCTCGCTCCTTGTGGCGATGTTTCTTATGCTCACGGCGGCGGTCTTCCGTGTCCTTGTCGCGACTTTTTTCCTTGTGTTTCTTTGAAGATCCCATTGTTACCTAAGCCAAAAGATCCAGGTTGATTAAAATACCGTGGTGGAAATACTTGCTTTACTTCGTGTTTAAAAATCAGGCACGTTTTCCTATCTTAGCTAGCATGTGATAGCATTAGAAGCTAAATGGCTAATTTCGACAAAGTTACGGAGGACAAAACAATCTAATGTTATCAATAATAGTATATAAATTACCAGGGAAGCTGAAAAGAGTCTTATCTGGGTGCCGTCGTAATATCTTTGTTGTGATGCAGCGAAGAAACCAACAATAAGGCTCACTCACTTCGACGACCGAACAGCGAATAATTCTGTTTCCTGTCAGTGCACTTCCGGTTTGACTTTGTGTAGCTACGTAAACTTTCCGGGCTGCAGAAGTTCCAGAGAGCTAGGGGAAGTCTGTAAAATTTAGCTTCTCTACTGAGTTTTATTGCATTTTTCTTCTCCATACATTTTATTGATGAAAAGTGACACAGCCCACAGACATTTAGTTTTGTTTTAAAGTATCTGCTCATACTGATAAAGAATTTTGCAAGAATGATGATTGTGTTAACTGCCCGGTCGACTGGTGGAACTTTAACAAGTACATACTTTCTTTAGTTATAGAAATTTACGAATTTAGTATCTAATTATGTAAGTCTGCCCAAAGCACATCAGTAAATTTACATTCGTAAAAAAATATTCTGAAGGAAGCGAAGGGCGCTTCACGTCAACTTTACTTGAAAATAAAAAGATACTGTACATTACAAGAATAAAGTATATAAACCCTCAATAAACCCTCAACCCCCCTTCTGTCATTTAGATTAAATTTAATGACTTTAAAGACTTATTTCGGATGCCGTTTCTGTAATAACCATTGCCATCCTTTTTTTCTTGCCAACTCTGCTCTGATTTAATGAATATTATATTTTAAATATAAGCAAGCTTAACTTATTATTTTGACTGCGCAGACATTTTATTTCACTAATCACATGGTCGATTGTTGTATTTTTTATTTACCGGTACAGTATATACAAAGAACGATATGCATCATATTTACAAAATGTTCTGGTTTAAGGGTCTGATCTTTTCCCTAGCTCTTCCTCTACTCCCTAAATTCTGGTTATTTTATTTTTTCTTTGTATGTTTTCGCATTTTCTTATTTTACTTCTATTTGCAGCCTATTTGTTTCTGTACGCAATAAAAAAAACGGACTTCCTGCATGAGGACATGTATCACTCCGCCGAAGTGGGCGGCCACTTACAGGACTATAGCGCCACCTGCTGTATGGGGGTTTATTTAACGATATCAGGCCAAGATCGCAGCGACAACTCACCTGCGTCTGGAGGCGGTTAAGACTTTATACCTTTCAAATAACTTTCACTCGACGCTAATACACTATCTGAAGGAGGTGCAGAATTATATGAAGGAAGGCGACGCATTCTCTACCCTAATTCCAAATGGTAACATCCACGCTTCCGATCTTTTTTTAGCTAACTTAGCAAGCGCACAATTATAAAATCAAGACCAAAACCGTTTGTGATTTAGCCACTCCAGCCCTTGCTGCTTGGCGCCGTTGCGTTAATGTGCCACAGTCCTGGCAGTTAGTCAAAAAGTCCGACTACAACGCGATATGCGTCGGGATGTGTAGCTTTGCTAATATTAGCCGGGGGAGTTGCTTGTTTGGCTAAACTTTTGCACTGCTCTAAAGTTACCTGGTTTAAGCGCCTGCTAACTAGCTAGCTGGTACCAGGCGAGCCACTTCAGTTGACCAAACCACGTTCTTTGGACTTGAGGTTTCGTTATTGTAGCGTGGAGTTTTCCCGATCACCTGCGGACCGAGATCGAGGCGATCGCAGGTTGCCATGGCGATTGCGGAAGAGAACTATGTCAAGACCGTTCAAAAACAGACACGCTGGATATGTTCTTGTTTTCAGCCCTCAGTTGCCTCATGAATAGTGTGCCTGTTGCCCGGATACCATGTGCAGTTGTAGTAAACTTTATCTCGGGTCTTTGTGTGTAGCAATCTTTGACAAAGCGCTTTGTAATGGAGGGAATCTCTGGATGTTTTCCCGGGAACATTAGCGCAAAACCCAAGGACGGCGAGTTTGAGCAAACTGTCGGCTGCTGCAAGACAAACTGACTGAAATCAGCTGGATGACTCTTCTTCCTTGTATTCACATCTGGTGCATCTGATGCTTTTCTAGGGTTTCTTTGAAAATCCTGATGCTTTTTGTTCAGTGCAGCTAACTGGAAGTTGGTGACATGGCCTCCGGAGGTGCTCCTTTTGATGACGGCGCAGAAGAGCTTCATAACTGGACTGCACCCAACTGCAGTCTGGAAGATCGGCTCAACAACATGGTAAGGACCTCCCAGAAATACGCTCATGGTTCCCGTATAACTTGCACTAATGTCAGTAGCTGTAAACGGGGGTAGATACTGGTAGTACCCATAACGATGCTGTTTAGCAGGACTGGGGGGTGCAGCAGAAGAAGGCAAATCGATCTTCGGAGAAGAACAGGAAAAAACTGTCTGCTCCCATGGTGGAGAGCCGCCTTACGAACGACATTTCACCCGAGTCCACCCCTGGAGCTGGCCGCAGGAGAGCACGCACTCCTCACTCCTTCCCTCATGTCAAATACACTACCCAGATGTCTGTCCCAGACCAGGCGGAGCTGGACAAGCTGCGCCAGAGAATAAATTTCACAGATATGGACGAGGTAAGAAGCTCCCGGGTGGTTGCTATGAACACACGGTTGCAATTGTTCCGTTCTAACCTTGAGACTGAAATGACCGCTGAAGAACTCCTTACAATGAGCTTTGGTTTTCATCACTTGTGTCTTCACTTCCTCGCAGCGGAGCATCGGCAGTGACTCCCAGGGGCGCGTCACAGCCGCCAACAACCAACGGCAGATAGCCGCAGAAAACAAAAAAACCCACAACTTTCTACCTCTACACGTGAACACTAACAAGAGCAGAGACCTGCTGGGCCCCTCCTCCTCTGCCCCAGCCACACCAGCCATCAGCCAGGAAATGAAGAAGCAGGGCCCAGGACTCAGAGACGCATTGACCCCCTTGGTTCCAATGAAGGACACTCCGAGACCCAGCCGTGGAGGCAATGGTAGAGGAGCAGGACTGAAGGGAGAATCAGGCAGAGATCAAATAGACAGTAGTCAGGTAAACTATCTCCTGTTTCTTCTGAAGCTGTTGTCTGCTCTTCTATACTTTCAGTTTTGGACTGAAGATGAGTTTAGATATGTGAACACAATTATTTTCACCATGATCCCTAAATGTCAAATTCATGGTGGGACAGTGGGAAGATAGAAGGATGTTAAATTCTAATCTGCGTAATATTTGTTTTTCCCTCAGAAAATTGATAGTCAGGCAGGCCATAATAATCATTTATACGTGTCACATCTTGTAGAGTAAGTTTGCTTGTGCGGGATGAGCGCGAGGGAGAACTGGTGCAGTTTAACTCAGTCGTATTTAGGGCGATTTATAAATATGCCACCGCTGGTGCCCGGCGAGTATTCTACCCAACCCCGTTTCTGCCCTTATTTCACCCAGTCTGAGCCGGCGCCACAAACGCTGGCTCACTCTCCCTCGCATCTCTCCGTCGCAATTTCTTTCGCGGTCAATATCTCGACGCACGTCCCTTCGTCACCCTCAGGTGGTGAGCAAACTGGTGCAGATCCGCGAGTACATCAGCAAGGCCAGCTCCATGCGGGACGACCTGGTGGAGAAGAACGATGTTCCGGCCAACGTGGAGCGCCTCTCCCACCTCATCAACCACCTCAAGCAGCAGGAGAAGTCCTACTTGCGGTTCTTACAGAAAATGCTGGTTAGTGTGATCCTTCTAAAGCTTTTACATGGAGAAAAATCAAGTTGAACGAGTTTGAAAAGGAAAAAAAAAGCTAAGGTTTTAAATAGCATGTTTTCCACTCTTGATGACCTGAATCCCCTTTTTGCATTCTGCTGGTTTTTACTTCTCTACCGACACTTTGGATTGTGCGTGATGTCAACAGTATAAAAAGCACAGAGAAAAGATTCCTCCATATGTAATTATAGACACGGGAGAATGAAGATGATGATGTGGGGACCCTGGACTCTGCCGTCGGCTCGGGCTCCCTGGCAGACAGCACCTCACTCAATACTGAGGTGCGCTCCTCAGATGCAGTGGTGAGAATGTTTGTCACACTTAAAAACGCCTCTAAAATTGTTTGATATTCACTAAAAGCAAGAATCCTTTATAATACAGTAAATATTTTATCTACTATGCTGATAATTCCAGTATTGTTCATCCCCCAAATGGTTTGACATTTGTTTAAATGTGTTTGTATTGATTTGTAGGGGAGTTGGCCAGAAATGGTGCAGGCTGAACAGATGGAAGAGTTGGAGAACCTCAGAAAACAACACGAGCTGTTAAAGAAGATGCTGGAACAGCAGCATCAGCTCAGAGCCCTGCAGGGTCGACAGGAAGCGCTAATGGCCATGCAGGAGAGCGCCGAACAGGCCATCGCTGCCATTGAAGACACGGGTAAGGAGAAGAGTGACCTGGATGCAGGTCTGGAAGGCTTGTTCCAGCATTACGATGTTAAAACAATCGGCACAGCTCGATGTTGACGCGTAGGACTGATTCCATTGTCATCGTCAGTCGTCACAGAAACCACAGGCAGCGTTTCAGGCCTGAGCATCACGTCAGAGTTGAATGAAGAGCTGAATGATTTGATCCAGAGGTTCCACAACCAGCTGCACGACTCCCGGGTACAGTAAAGCCTTCAAGTTCTCCTAAGACCTTATTACCTCATACAAAGGTCATTTGCTGAATATTCAGTGCAGGCTTTTGCTGAAGATCAGGAGGATTGTTTACTATACTATGGCCATTTTCAGCATCTGATCAAAGCCCCAAGATCAGTGGGCTCTGCTGATAAAGCACCCTACTGTATTATGTAAGCTCGTATCACGACTGCCTATATAGGCTGTTCTACCGGTGCTAGTTTAATTGGTTATTTTTACTCCCTTGATTCTCTAATCGCAGTCTGCCCTCTCAATCAGCCATCCTTTCCACGAGGCTAAACCTCAAATGAGTCAATATACAGCAGCAGACGATCTCATTAACGGTATTCTGAAGTATCGGAGTAATAGTGTTGGGTGTAAATCACCATATGTGGAGAAATGAGCTTAAGTTTCAACTTTCTTTTGTCAGACTAAAGCAGTGCCAGACAACCGTCGTCAGGCAGAGAGCCTTTCTCTGTCTCGAGAGGTGTGTTGGTCCCGCGCTCCCCAGGCCATTGGACCTCCTCAGCACAGACCTCTGCTCCATTCTGCCTCCGGTCCCCACACCGATCTCGATCCAGAGGCGACAGCCGCCAGTGCCAAGCTCACCAAGCTCCAAGAGCTTCAAGACAAGAAACAAACCATGGACAAGATCCTGCAGGAGCTGCATTCACTCCGAGACCAAACACTCAATAACAGCTCGTGTGAGTGTCGCTGAAAATCCGTGTTTCTCTTCCCGCTTGAGTCGTAGTTGACCGGCGTGTGGTCCCTTTCAGGCCGTGGTTTCTCAACACAGTGCAGTCTGAACATGGGAGAGTCCTCGGATTGTCCTGCTCTCTGCTCAAACGAGGCTTCATCGTCCACTTCGTTCCATCCTGCGCTCACGCAGCACCAGGACGGCTCCAGTTCCACCGATAAGCTCCGGTAAACAGCACACACCGTTTTAATCAACAGATTATTATACATCAACAGCAGTTAAAAATAGGTTTTAAATTTGTAAATATATATATAAATATCTAATGTAATTTTCCTGGCCTCCTCTTTTTTTTTGGGTTGTGTTTCTGTAGCTATTCATCTCTGTAGGACTTTAAAGTGGTGCAGACGTTTTCCTGGAGGATCATATATCCTTCTTAATTATTAAACCTCTTTTCTTCTTTGTTCTTGCCACAGAAAGCTGAAGGAGGTCCACAAACGGTTGAACGAGCTGCGGGAGCTGGTCCAGTACTACGAACAAACGTCCGATATGATGGTGGACGCTGTCAATGAGAACGTGAAAGATGACGACGACGAAGAGGAGGAGGAGGAAGATGAGACCGACGACGGCTCCATGTTTGAGACCATGTTCGAGTCTGAACAGGACAACAGGCACTCTGTCACAAACATCAGGTGTGTTGGTCGGACAGTAGAATACAGTTGAATTTGAGTCCATTTTTTATGGTTTAATGAATAAATGGCAATTCTACTCGGAGCTTCTGGGAATGAGCTTTCTATCTCTTCAGAAACCCTCAGCGTGGTGGTAACTGGGTCGACCTAAACAGCCTGACCAACAGTCACACGGTGAGAGGCGGTAATTCAAACAACCAGGACGGCAGACTCAACACGGAGTGTGAGATCAACAACCGGTCAGCAGCCAACCTGCGCAGCCTAAACATCCCATCAACCATAGGCGTGTACACACTCGTCATACATCTAACAGACTAACATTTAAAGTATTACACTTTAAACAACTGTTTCCTCACCTTTAGAGTGCCAGTACAACAGGGATACCCGTTATAACGAGGTGAAAGATGAAGACGAAGACGTCCTGGATAACGAGGAAGGGGCGCGCGCGCGCCGCCGCCCCGGACAGCGAGGGGTCCAGTCGGAGAAGTAGCCTGGGCAACGCTGGAGAGTTTGTCCATAAGGTTCACCAGCAAAAAGTGAAGCAGAAACTTAGACAGCTTCAAGAGCTCATGGCGATGGTTCAGGTGAGGTCCGAAAGGGAGGAGCGGGGTTAGAACCTGTCTTGGGATAAAAACACGCAACATCTCAAATCATATTTAGAAACATGAGGTCATAAATCTTCCTTCTGAATGTCTTTGTCCAGAGTGATGACACTGATGGCACAACCGCTAACGAGGACGACATTTTACACCAACAGCCGAACAACACCAGAGCTGGACCCAAACCAAGTCCAAGAGAACCCGGTCTGTCCAGCAAAGCCAGGTAGGGGACAGTCAGGGTCTGATTGGTGGGCAGCGATTTCTCAAGCGTGTGATTGGGGTGAATGTGCCAATCAAAACACTTTCAGGGAGAAGCTGTATGAGGAGAAAATCCGTCAGCAGAAGCAGGAGCTGAAACAGCTGCACGACGAGCACAAGAGGCTCACTGAAATTCAAGGCAAGATCAGGGACCTGCAGTGGGCCTGTCCCGACCTTCAGGTATCTCACACACACACACACACACACACACACACACACACACACACACACACACACACACACACACACGATGTGAAGGTCTGCATCTGTTCTAATGTTGCCATTCTTTTTCTTGTGTCTGGTGTTTTCCGGCTTCTCTCCCAGTCCTCTGTGTGCAGCACTGGAAGCCAGCAGGGCCTGTTGAGGAAGGTTCCCGTCACGCCAGTTTCCATTCCGGGCCCTGTTCAGACGGCCGTGTCCTCGGGGCCCAAACCGAATGTTAGCCTGCTGAAAAAAGCTGCTCCAGAACCGGCCGTGGCTCCGGTCGCTGACAATGAGGTAACGGCGACTCTCCACACCAGAGGTGTCAAACTCAAATACCCAGTGGGCCAAAATTCAAAACTGGGACAAAGTCACGGGCCAACATTGATATTTATTGAAAAAAATCTTCCTCCAGCTATAAAAGGGAACCTTTTGATATGGACCCAAACAAGTTTTGCTCAACAACTGAACATGGAACAAGCAAAGCTTAACACAATACAATATATATAATTTATTGCACTCATGCAAAATCGAAATTCAAATAAAAAAACACATCACGGGCATTCATTGTTTCTCTTTTAAATTTCAACAACAATCTTTTGCTATTTTAAGTTAATGTAATGTAAATGTAATGCCTTTTCATCTCTTCTACTTTCTGGCACCTTTGAGTCATTTCCAGACGCTTGTGCTTGTCTTGGTGTTACGTTTTATCGTGTCATCTGTTGTTGTTCTCCTTGTAATGCAAATTGGCTCCACATACAAGACAGACAGGTCCGTCTACATATCTAAACAGGTATTCTGCCTCCTACCTGTTCAGAAAGGTCATATTTTCTGCCTTTCCTTTAATCATTTTTCAGAGGGGTAGTGCCAAAATTAGAATTAGCATATACTGTAAGGTTGCTATGACAACTTTCTCTTTCTTGGTGGTTGGCAAGCCACAAATTGGTGCATTACCACCACCAGCTGATGGAGAGTGTGGATTTTCACACCAAAACACCAGCAGAGCATTCTGGTATTTGTAGTATTAGCACAAGCGCTTTAAGCGATAATACCGGCGGGCCAGCTCTAATAGTCAATTGGTATGGCTTTGAGGGCCAAATATAATTACATTACGGGCCAAATTTGGCCCACGGGCCAGAGTTTGACTTCCTATGCTCCACACTATCATTCGCACGACAAAGACCGAGTCCCTCTATTCATTTTTGGGTTCTCGTCAGCTTTGGTCGGAGATGCGTCGCCACCAGATTCTGCGGGAGGAGCTGCGCCATCGCAGAAAACACCTGGAGTATTTGATCGCTGAGCACCAGAGGCGTAGCGGCCCGACCGACTCCCCACGGCACAACCGAGGAAGCCTTGCTTCCCCCTCACACACTGTCAGCAGGGATGAGAGGTAAAGGATCTTCCTGTAGGAGCTTCTGTAACCCTGAAACAACGTTGCTGTGATCTGTTTTGGGTTTTTTTCAAGTTTGTATTTGAGCTGTTAATGTGTTTAAAATGGTACTTCATGACATTTGTGCCCTAATTGTTTTTTAGGACGATGGCCACATGGGGTTCTAGTCCATGCCAACTGGAGGATGATGAGGATGAAGAGTATAACACTGAAATGGGTGCAGATGAGGAAGAAGAGCAGGATGAGTGTACAGAGGGCAGCTCTGATGATGACATCCAGATCTGCAGCAGGAACCAGAGCTCATATAGTAACAGAAAGAATCAAGGAAGGTCAGAGGGGCACGACAAGGAAGTAACTGTGACGCCAAATCTGAGTTGCTGCTGATGATAATGTCCCAATATATTTGTCCATAGCAACCGGAACCCTCCGATACTCATCTCGGGTGACGGCGGTGGAAATACACCGCTTCATAACAAAACTAAGGCCCAGGAACCGCAGCGGTCGGAGAATCGGCACGGAAGCGCACGGCGACAAGAGAACGTGCGCTGGGCCTCTGAGCTGTCCTTCTCCGAGGGTTCGCGTCACTGGCAGGAGCAGGTCAGCCAGCTGCAGAGGCAAATGGACTTCAGCACCAGCATGTGTCAGACGCTCCTGCAGGATCAGCAGGTCGGTCACGACTATATTCTATTACAGTCATGGCGATTATGAGATTGTCCTGGTCAACAGTTGTAGTGAGAATCCTTATCTGCTTTCTCAGACCCTCTCTTACATGTTACAAACCCTGCTGACGGGTCAGTACAGCATCTTACCCAATAACCTGTCATCACCTCAAGTGCACCTGATCATGCACCAACTCAACCAGTGTTACACCCAGCTGGCCTGGCAGCAGAACAACATCCAAAGGTGACAACAACACCATCAATGACCGCTTTAATAGTCTCTATCAAACAGCCCGTTCTTCAGAAGGGTCTAACGTCTGGACTTTTGGCCTCCGCAGACTAAAACAGGTCATGAACGAGCTCCTCTGTCAGCAGCAGCAGTCTTCTTCTGCTCCATCAGGCTGGCAGACCCAGAAGCAGAGCTCATTCCAGGAATCCAACTGTGGCCCGTCAGCGCCTCCCGGCGTTGTCCCCATCTTCTCTGTCCCAAACCCTTCAGCCAACAACATGGCAGCCTCTCCCATGCCTTCATTCTCTCACAGTATGACCTTTCTATTTAACACCTCAGTACATTTAAAGGACTCTGCTAACAGATGACATCAATGTCCAGTCTTGTGCTTTCATTTCATTGCCTTTGAGCTCCAGGGAAGAAGCGGAAGATAAAGAATCAGCCAGTGTTTACCGTCTTCATATTCTATACGTCTAGACAGACATTAACTTGAAGTATGGCTGAGCTGCTTCGTGTCTTAAATGGGCCAGTGCCTTTATGACAACCTTGCCTCATAAGAACCTTGATTACACCATTTTACATCATAAAAAAGTCTTTATCTCCTCTGCTGTTAACACATATAAAAGCTCCTGGGTGAAATGTCTGTTTTTGCTCCGATTACATAAGACGATGTCTGAATTATTATTGCCAGAGTAAATGGTAAATTTTTTTTCTGTTTCTCTCTGCAGGCCTAAACGCCTTTTCCTTGTTTCCTGCTCCCATGGGAGACTTTGCTCAGAGTGCAGCCTGTCAGGCAAGTCCTGACCAGCAGAAGCAGTCGGATCCAAATGCTTCCATGAAAACTGAGTATATGAGTTTCCCTCCTCCGCTGCAGCGCTCCCCCCTCAACACCACTGCAGAGAGAGGGTGGGTCCAGCACTTTTCTCCTTGAAATCACATTTGTATTGATTAGCAAGTTTAGTCATGTATAATTTTATTTTCTTCTACTCCTTTAGATCAACTGGATGGCAGAAAACCTCCAATGAGAACAACATTGTCCACTGTTACCAGTCTAAAAGCGAGCGCCGGGACTCTCGCTCCACCTCCCCGGCCTTCAGCCCCGACCGGTCGCAGTTGCAGCGGTTTGACAGGGGGTCACAGGAAAGTTACAGCAGCCTGGCCGACCCCGCTGACCCTACAACCATCACAAAGACCTACAAGGCCGGGCGCAAGGCGTCGGCACAAGCCAACCTGGCCTCCCGAAGCAAGACGCCCAACAAGGCCCGCCGTAGGTTGAATAAAGGGCGTAACAAGAACAATGAAGGTGGTCCCAACAGATACGATCCTCCTTCATTTCATGTCGAATCGAGACTTAAAGTCGTCACACTTGTTCATGTTGTTTCCTCAGGACTGAGCGACAGCGTTGGCAGCACTGTCGACTTTGGCCACAAGAGGGCGCCTTTGCTTCGTCTGAAAGACCAGAACAAGAGTTTGCTGGACAAGTTGACCCAAGAGAAACTTGACAGCAAATCTAAGTTTGGCAAAAAAAGAAATGACCTCTCCTCTGGTAGGTACTCAGCTGCTCTTCCTAAACATACCTCGTCTCCTCTCCTCTTCTGCCATTGTGTACTTTTTAATTCCTCCAGTAGGTTCAGTTTGCTTTTGTCACATCACTATTTTGTGCAGCAACTCGTCCTTTGGCTTTAATTTGTCACTTGATTTTACACTTTTGTCATGGCCAGTTTCATTTTTGCTAATTTGCTTTCACATTGAATCCACTCACAGCCTATGCTTGGAGGACACCCTTCCTCTCTAACAGAATTGCATGTACAGAAGCACCAGGTAAACTTACAGATCCAGATCCATCATTTGTTTGTTTTTTCCGCCGCTCTAATATTCTGTGCACGTTCTGTTTTTGTCTAAACTGAGCCAAACCTTTCGAGTGCGTAGTTTGTCGCCTGATTATGCCAGATTCTGTTACTGTCCATCCAACCTCATGCTGTCAGATGTTGATCTCGCAGATGCCAGCAGCGACTTCTCACTGTTTGAGGCTCTGAGGGAGACCATTTACTCTGAAGTGGCTACACTGATATCCCAGAACGAGGCTCGTCCCCACTTTCTCATCGAGCTCTTCCATGAGCTGCAGCTGCTAAACACCGACTACTTGCGCCAGAGGGCGCTGTTTTCGTTGCAGGTAAAAAAAGAAAAGAAAAGCTAACCGGCTGTTGTACAGGTACTGCATTAGAAGTATTGCTGTCTACATTTTTAAATCAACTGTTTGACTTTGTATCATCTTAACGCAGTCATCAGGATGCGACCTGGATTACCATTTAAATGGGACCTCAGGTGTCACATCAGAAGGGCTGTTGTCTGTTGCCATTGTTGTCGAAGGCTTAAATATTGCTCTCCGTGTAGTTAATGGCTGTGGTGATAGTTCTAAAGCTCCAGACTTAATGGAGTCTGGCTGAAATCTCTGCTCTGGGGTAAGTTGGGACCTGCCGAGACAATTGCAGCAGCACGTTAAAGGGCCCTTTTGAAATGACAGTTGTGAGGCTGGCAGAGGCTGTGGAGTTTAATGGCAGCTGGAGGCGCCGTGGTGGAAGTAATCCAAGAAGAGAGAAAGTTAGCACACAGATTATTTTATTTAAATCAAGAAAAGTAGTTCTGGCAACAAAAGGGTGATGCAGAGGACAGATGAAGGAGGGGTACAGTGGTCCAGGGGACGGGTCACCAACGCCGTTACCCTGAGAGTCGTGCCCGTGTTTCTGCAGGACATCGTGACCAGACACCTGACGGAGAAGAATGCAGCCGAGGACCATTTGCCTTCCCTCAGCCCTGTGGCCTGGGCTGCTGACTCCCAGTCTGAGCTCACGCCCAGTGAGAGTTTGGCCAGCAGCGATGCAGTAAGAAACACATTATTGCTTCCCAGCATGCCGTTCTCTCACATTTCAAACTTTCTTCCAGCCCTGCAGTCTATCGCTCCACTCCCCGCTCTTTTAGAACTTTGCTTCCTCTCATCTGTTTCATTAGTTCCTCTGCTTGGTCACCTTTCATCCTCTCCCACCGTGTCGCCTTTGATCTGTCTGTGTTTCTCTTTCTTCTTTTTTTTTTAAATGTTGGCACCCCCGTCCATTGTCTTTGAATGTAACTTGACAGCCGCATTTCAGACGCTTGTGTTTAAGGAAAAAAGAAATCTCTATGACTCAGATCGGGAACGGGTCCTTTGTTCTGTGCCAAGGTCCCCAGAGTTATGCTAATTGGATACTGGGCCTTTTGTCTGTCCAAATAATGCCTTTATTCAAAAATGATGGATGGAATGTCTAATTTCCCCAAGTTAGAAGAAGCTGGTGCTGTGGTGGTTTATAGTGTGCTACAAAGGTCTCCTGTGTCTCATCGGCCTGCTACATTGGAACTCGTTTTTTAGAGGATGCCATCTAGTTTTGAGTGCCTCATCATAGACTTACTTTGATTTCAGGAGGTGGTGGAGAAAAACCTGAAGAAGAAGAGAGGCGGTGCAGAGTCTGTGGACAGCAGCGCGTCGGCATCCTCCCATCTTGAGCCTTTTGCTGATGAACTTGGTGTGTTTGTGTGGAAATGATTTGGTTTTTAGGGGGCAAATGGGGATGAAGCTTCTTGAACCGCACCTTTTAACCCCTGGAAGGCGTCAGTAACGGCTCTTCCTCTGTCTGCTGCTCTGACAGGCAACACGGTGCTTCATTTAGACAAAGCCCTGGCCAGAATTGGAGAGTGTGAACACACGAAGCTTAAAGCTGAGTTTTACCCTCGCAGCGCCAGCGCCGCAGGTGCAGGTGACGTTTCGAACGCCGCGCATCCTTCTGCTGACTGTGCTGACAGAACAGAAGGTACCCATCACTTACGAGGCCGCTCGCGACAGCTGCCGCCGCAGTCGGCGAGCGCCGCGGTGGTTAAGATTCATATTTATTTATTTGTGAACAGAAGGCGCGTCCGCTGATGTGCGCTGCCCTCAGGTTGATACCCAGCAGTTGGACCGTCAGATCAAAGCCATCATAGCGGAGGTCATTCCCTTCTTTAAGGTAAATCAGCTGGTTTTAAACAACCGGTGGGGGTTAATAATTGTAAAAGCCAGCAATGAATCTTAATAATGGATCCAACAGCTGTCAGGTGTTAAATATTCATGTCCTTCTACCAGGAGAACATGGATAAGGTTTGTTCCCTCCAGCTGTTGACTTCGGTGCGCCGTCTGGTCCTGAATCTCACCCAGCAGCACGATGAAAGCAGAGAATTTGTCCAGTTTTTCCACAAGCAGCTTGGAGGTATACTTCAGGTATGAACCCGACACGAAGCTCTTTTAGCCACTCAAGACCTGTCGAGCTGAGTCCGAACCGTCTGCTGCTCTCAGGACACTCTCACAAAGTTTGAGGGCCAAACTCTGAAGGACTGTGGAGAAGACCTCCTGGTGGAGATCTCAGAGATCCTCTTCAACGAACTGGCCTTCTTCAGGCTCATGCAGGATTTGGACAACAGCAGCCATGGTGCTAAACACAAGGGGAAGAAGCCAGAAGAGCGTCCCAGTAAGACCAGGCAGGCTGGAAAGGTGAGGCTGGCATCTCATCGACGCACCATTGAGGCAGAAAATAAAAGCAACGTCATCCTCGATGTTCATTCGCTCCTTTCTTAAAGTCGAACGCAGCTGCCGCCGCGGGTGGGAGGTCCGTTTCTCCAGCGTGCGCAGATGAAGACAATTCATTCATCCAGGATCAGGACGAGGCCACACGGGGAGCCAGTGCGACTCTGCAGGAGTTTTACTACCAGTCGGAGAAGAAGAGCAGCAGGAGCGAGGGCTCAGAGGAGGAGGCTGAAGGACAGGGCGAGAGGTTACCGTTGTCCATCGGTACGCGTGTGGCGTCTCTTCTGTCTTTGTTTCTGATCCGTAAGCGGAGTTGCACCAGGACACTGGGTCTTGAAGAGCATTAGCGGGAACCTTTGTTGTGTTGTCAGATCTTTCCAAAGCTGAGACTCAGGCTCTGACCAACTACGGCAGCGGAGAGGATGAAAACGAGGAGGAGGAGATGGAGGAGTTCGAGGCCGGACCGGTCGACGTCCAAACGTCTTTGCAAGCTTCTGCTGACGGCCAGCCGGAGCCGGAGCCGGAGCAGGAGGTGGGTGGCGCTCCGGCCTCCGCATTATTGAACATTCTGGCACTTTTTTTTATTAAATCTGGAAGCGTTTCCTGTTTCAGGGGCCGACGGGTGATGAAACCGGCGAGGTGACGACAGAACAAAGGAGTTCAGACAATGACGGTGAGGCGTCCTTCCTTTAAAACGGAGCCTCGTCTTCACCCACCTTAAGAGGTTTTTAATCTTTTCGTTTCCTGCAGAAACTAACGAGTCAGTGGAGATGATGGACTCCACCGTGGTGGAGTGTAACGTGGCGAGGAGCCCAAGTCCCCAGGCTGAAGCGGAGGCAGCGGCCCCCTCGGATGGAGCGTCCGCAGGCTGTGAGGGTCAGCAGGTCACCCCCACCAGCAGCCCTAACACGAACTCGCCCGTCATGATCAGCGTGGAGGTAAGACGCGTTCAGATACGCCCTCATCGGACGCCTCTGGAGTGACGGCGCCATCGCCTTGTTTCAGGAGATCGGATCCGGCAGCACCAGTCAGAAGTCTGACGAAGAAGACTTTGTGAAGGTGGAGGACCTGCCGCTGCAGCTCACCGTCATGTGCGAGGTGCGTATCCGTCGCCGCGCCAACGGGAAGATGATGTGCGACCGCGGCGTTGATGGGCTGTCTTGTGTCACTAGGAGGAGCTTCAGAAGAGAATAGTGGAGGAGCAGCAGAACAACAACCTGTCCATGGAGATCCTCAACGGGAACGCCGAGTCGGTGACCGGGCTGGTGGGGAACGCACAGGCGCTGAAGGAGCCGGGTACGAATGACTGTCAGGTTTACTCCTGGTCTCCGCTCGCCACCTTGTTTACACGCACTCGGGGAGGAGCCGCTCGCCACTAAAGTTATGTGTTCTTTTCCAGACACCGTTGGAGCCCAGAGCGCGTGAAGATTTATCCCGACGCATCCAATCAGTTCTAGACCTGCACTCTCACTTGGCTGCATGATTGTTTTCTTTTTTCCCCCCCAAGAGACAGAAATTAGCCGTGTCTCTCACAACAGATAAAACTAGAAATCTGCCTCCGTATCCCAGCATAGTTAATGTGATTTGTTGGTTTTTTTGAAGCGTGTTCCTCACCCTGCTGCTGCTGAGTTTGGTCTAAAGCCTCCTTGGTGACATCGTTCCTGGTGGTGGGATCTGTTTCTGGGCTGTTATTTCCCTCTTTGGGTGTTTAGGCCCTTGTGAGGGTGGGTTCACTTTTTTCTGTCTGTCCCTTCACATGTCATTTGTTAGTCTTCTGCCTTTAAATGATTGCTGTAAAATGTTTAATAATAATAAATTTGGACCTTTTAAGAGTGTTTGTGGCCCTACATTTTTTGTCTTGATTACTTTTGGGGTTGTTGGAGGAAGGTGAGCAACTTGAGTCCCCAGTTTCTTTCAGGGCCCCATTGGGGTGTTTGTGGCACTTGGTGCCTGGCTTGGGGGCACCTTGGTGGTGCTCTGGCATATCCCCCTGTGACTGGAACATCTTCCAACTTTTGTCTGCACTGGGGCTTGAACCAAGAACCTTCTGCTTCTCAGTCCAGCCCTTAACAGACAGCGCCACCACCGCCCACCCTCCATCATGTTGGATGAGTAAAATAACCTGAACACACTGTGGTTTGACAACCATGAAGACTTTCAGATGGAAGAATACAGACGGAGAACGTTAATTTAACCAATAAAATACTTCACAAGTCTTGTGACGGCGCTGTGGGATGGAACCACCGTCGTTTGCACCATCCAAGTGGCCACCTGCTGCGTTTGTACCTCAAAGCATTCAGTTTAAAAAAGGCAAAACAAGGGCGGGAAAAAAGTTACGATTAAAGAACTTGCACAAAACAAAACTCAATGATTTATGTACACGTTCTCCTCGCACGTCGCTCGATTTGTAATCTGACAGATCCAGCGTGCAAATTTCAACAGATAAAACAAAAGATCTTGGGTTCATTTCACTTTGCAGCAGATTCCCTTACGGTGGGGGAAAGAGGGGTGTGTGTGTGTGTGTGTGTGTGTGTGTGTGTGTGTGTGTGTTGGAGGGACGGTGCTGCTGCAGATGTTGGCTGCAGAGTTGGGGCGGTCACCAGGGCATGCAGGGGTTCGGACAGTCCCGGATATACGACTCCAGGGTGCCGTCGGACACCTGCATCAGCGTCGTGTATGTGGTCAACTGTGAGGAACACGGACGGGAAAGTTGATGGAAATGAAACCGAAGACCGACACACCTGCTGGGAACCGGACTCACCTTGTTCAGGACCGGCTTGGTCGAGAGAACGTCGTACAGGGTCTTCAGCGAGATGTTCTAATGCAGATCAAAGCCGCGTTAAAACAGGAAGTGTTCAACTTGGCCGTGTCTGGAGCAGGAAGTGGGCAGCGTTGCTACTCACACTCTGGGTGGTCCGGTTCATACACTTGGTGGCGGGAGTTCTACGGTCATCCAGGAACAGCGGCTCCTTCCAGTGGTCGTAGTTGGTCTCCAGAACGTACCACCGGCCCAGTTTCAGGTTGATGCTGAAGCACAGGTTAAAAAAAAAAAAAAAGGCAGCTTGAATGTTCCTAAATTTAAAATCTTGTGATCTGAAACTGAAACCTTCACCGCTTCCCTTTTCCCTCCTGACTGGCCTCACTCTTGCGATCACGCGTTTCTCTGCTTGCTTTCAAATCGCCCCAGAGGTTAAAGCCCGACCTTTGGCCGTGACCTTTATTCCCCGGCAGGAATAATCCACCGAGACCGCTGCTCTGAACCCGTGACCACCGGAGGAGCAGATGGAGGCTCAAACGTGTCACTTTCTGCTTCCCTGACCCACAAATTAGAAATGGCAGCACTCACTCCAAGACGTCAATGCTGAGCAGTCTGGACCTGGTGATGATGCAGCCCTGGCCCGTTTGGTTTCCTCCCAGGATAAAATATGCCGGCGCCAGCAGCTTGGTCTGAGCCAGGAGAGTTTTGGCTTCCTCGTAACTGCAGGACAGATTTATTGTTGGGACTGAGCTCTTTGGTCGGCTGTTAGTGTCGACCACAGATATGAAGATGACAGATTCTCACTCCGCATCAGCTACTTGTGGCATGAGAATCTCACATTCTTGACATTTTCCCTCGAGGCCAAACTCTCCATGTTGTACCTGTTTGCGTTTTCCAGAACGGAGCGGGTCAGGAAGCTCATCCAGATCCCATCTCGCTGGCCCAAAATCCACTCCAGGATTCCTGCATATGAAGAGACCGTTAGAGAGAATCCTGGGCCCTGAATGAGCGAGCAGACGCCGTCGGCTCACCGATGTAGCCGCCGTCCAGGCTGAAGCGCTCGTTCATGGTCAGAGTGAAGGTGTGCTGGGAGACAGAGGGAAAAAGGTCTCAACCTCCAGAACTGTGAAAGCTCTCAACCAACAACCGCCACCCGCTTCCCCGGGTGCGACAGGAAATGGCGTACGGGTTTAATGCCGGTCAGCATGCCCACGTATCCGGCGAAGTTTGTGGACTTGAAGACGGTCTGGTTCTTCCTCTTGAAGTCCAGGTTCACCACCAGAGGTTTCAGCTTCTCGGTAATGATCCAGGATTTGTTTTTCATATCCCAGCTGTGAGGACAACGGATCCGTCAGGACGCGAGGTCGCCAAAGCTAAAACCGTTGGATCCCGGGCGACAGGACAGACTTACCCCATGAATAAACCAAAATCCAGGTTCCTGGCATGATACAGGTTACCTGTAAGAGCAGAAAAGCCCACACGGTCAGTGCATTGCTTCAGCTCAATGATCTGATGGCGGGACGCGACCCACCCTTATCATCTTCTGCAACGATGGACGTGCACACGGTGAACACCTCATAGAAGATGTTGAACAAGACGACTTCCCCTGCAGTTTAGAAAAGGGACAGAGGTCAGCGGGGGTCGTTTAAAAGCAGACAGTGTTGGGGAGAAGAAAAAAAAAAAAGACTTTTATTTTGTTACCAAGAGGAACCCCCGAAGCGGCTGCGATTCCTTTGATTTCATCACCAAAAGGCTGTGGGAGTGTGTCTGCCATCAGCGGCTGCAGACAAGAGAGTTCTGAAAACTTTAAGAACTGTAAAACAAAGGCTCAAAGGGAGTGGGGGGGGGGGGGGGCGTACCAGCGTAATGTCGACCAGCTCGATCAGCCTCCCGCTGGGCACGAAAGCATTTGCCAAGTCTTTGATGGCCTGGACCATGCTGACCAGCTTAGAGGGGGAAAAAGGGGTCAGATTTCTTACACATATTCACTAAAATGCCGGAGATTCCTACCTCGGCTTTCTTGTCACTTATCACAGCCGTCCACCTCTTGCTGGGCGGCAAATCGAGATCCACGGTGTACCAACTGACGGCTCCATTGAACCTGCGGGAGAAGAGAGCGGCTGAGCCACGGCGACGCCCAGCGATTCACAACATCACTGGCTGCAGGGAGATTTTAGTCATGATCAATAAGTGATTGGAAATACGAGGTTATTGTGGTTCGTTTGGTCAGACGACCTGTTGATCATTAACCCAAATGTACATTGCAGCAGAAATAATGTGGACCGGGTTCCACTTATAGATTTGTGTGTTATAAGGATTTAGGTTGCTTTGTAAACCCTGTAAGGAGTCACTTAAATAAGTGTGTTTGCTTTGCCGCGGTTACATAAAAGTGAAATATTGTGCAAACAGACTAATAATAAGAATGTCGTGTCTGATAAAAAATATCTCCAAGCAAAAGCTTAACGATGTTTGGTTTCTATGACAAACAGCCAAAAATGTATATCTACGATATCAAAATATGGGGATTTCTCTCCAAATAGACGAAGCGTGTAGAAACCGCATAGATATGCGAATCTGTTTGATAAGAGGGGCTATCTGGGTCCTGCAGAGCTGACAGTGATTTAAAAGTTTTTAAACGATCACAATCTAAAAGAACTTACGTGGGGCCCTTCGGCGGGTACATGTTTGCCCGACATTCTTCTGTATACTGGAAATGAACAGGTAAATATGTAACCAGTGTTTAGTAATACAACATATTCCACCATTAGTAACAGCGTGTCAAACACTCCACAGCTAACAGCTGGAGGGATACGCCTAAATGTCGCTTACCGGTGGGATGAACTGGGCCGATGCAAAGGTAAATAGAGCCGCTAAAATGGTAAAAAAGCAGCGACCCATTTTCAGCAGATGTGACCCAACCTGAAGTTCGACCCCTGCGTCACTGCGTTTAAATAAGGTCCGGAAGAAGCCACTGTTTTTCCGCGTGACAGTGACTTCACGTAAAGATGGTGGGGGTAACGGAAAATGATCGGTAAAGGTTTTGTTATACAAGAAATGCTTCACATACACCAAAATGACATCAGAATTTTAAAATGTAATATATACTTTATGTCAACTACATATTAACGGCTGAAATTTGTTGTTGTGGCGACATTTGGCTATAAAGAGTGATCAAAATTGTTCACCCCCCCCGCTAATAACGTGCAATGGTTTCTTCCACACGGAAGTAAAGAATAACATACCTTCCCCTCTCAACTCATGACTTTCGAACGCTGCTTGTTATTTTTTTTTAGTAGTTTCTTTAAGTTACCACAAGCTTAATACCACGCAAATATCAATGTGAGTGTAATTGTTGATGTCTGTTCCATTTTTTATCGCTCCAACCGACTTGGGCTGAGATAAACAACACAACAGAGAAAGACGAGCTCCCTTGAGTCCATTAAACGTTTCAAGTGCACGAAGAACATTCATATTAATTACCAATAATTAAAATACTCATGATGAGTATCAATTTTAACTTTAATTGGTGTCTTATCCAGCCAAAATTGTAGTTATTGTAAAAGCAAGTATCATATAGAAGCATTTCTTAATCTTATGATCTCACAAGACCTGATCACATGTTATTGCAAAAATAGGTCACTTTAGGATCCTTTCTGAACAAGACTGGATTAAGGACATGAAAAATCCTTAAAGTGTCAATAGTTTAAATACTTTCTAATCACATAACTCAACAATTCAACAATACGTAACCCTGAGAAAATATTGCGACAAATTAAACCGATAAAAGCTTGAATAAATAATATTCTGACATTTTATCAAGGGAGAGATAAAGACCTATTCTCTAATGCAGACAGGCTCCACAGAGTTACACACAAAAACATCACTTAAGTTGCAGACAACTCACAAAAATCAATAAAATTGATCATGGTGTTTTATTCCAAAGGACACACATTTAAAGCACATCGAATCTCTGATTAAACCTACAAAAGTGAGACATTTACAAAGACATGGTCGATATCCACAAAGGTGAGTCTTCACTTGCAGTACCTGTCTGCTTTCATTTTGCTTCTCCTGTAAAGAAAACACGTCAGGTTGATTATTGCCTCATTAATTTAATGCCTACAACCATTCATTTCAGTTGTAAACACCTCTTGGATCTTTCTAAACTTTTCTCAACGTTGCATTGCACATATTCCCTCAAATGCTACTCCCTGGACAGTTAATGAAGTGGTGCTATAGAAAAGGTGTAATAGCCTTCTAAATTTCTGCACCTGTCAAGCAAAGCTTCATGGAACTTTCCGTCTGTTCTGGCTTTCTTCAGCGTCATCGAGTCCCCCTCGTTAACTCTGAGCCGTCGATCTTGAAAACTCTGGAACTTTTTACTGTGAATTTGCACAAAAACATGTAGATTATCACAACCTGAAGTGGAGATCCGACTCTTCCTTTCACTTAAAGGATTCATTGCCGATACAAAAGACGTGTCAGTTTTTAAACTTTTGCCGCTTTAAATTTCCTCTGTTATTACCGAGAGGTTGGACCCTCTGCAATTACGTGAACATGAAGACATCAGCATCACTGCAACTGTGCAATAAGCAGCAAATGCATCCATTCAGACACCCCTCATGGTTCCCTTTCTTTTCCTCTGCCATTGCTTTATGATTCTTGCTCTGCACACGCTCCTAAAAGCCATTTTACACACCAACCACTACATCAAGGCAGAGGCTCAAGGGCAGCCATTATCAACATGTCAACACGATGAGTCCATTTCCCCCGCATTCATCTATAACAAATAATAGACTCTGAACACGAGCCAAAGCACAGCAACACAGAAAAAAAACACTTGAGACATATTGTCTGGAGCTTAATAGGCCACAGACGGGCGGTATATAAAGCCCTTCCACCACCGGGAGCTACAACGTGGCGCTTCTCATCTCAAACTACAGCAAACCATCAATCTTCTCCTTAAGGTGGAAGAGCGATGACGCAGTCGCTTAAAGACGCGAGCGAGGCACGATTTTTCGTGTCAAACTCACGTCATCGTAGACTGACACTTATTTATGAGGCAATGAAAGAAGCTGGACGTGCAAAGAGAAGCCTCCAACACTTCCTTTGTCACCAACTCCGTCAAAGGCTGATTCCTGTGCTGGGTTGATTGCTTGTAGGAAGAGTTGATTAAAGTTGAAGCGATGAATTTCCTCCCTAAAGCTGCAAGCAGCACCGACGTGCGCTAAAATATGCACGTGCTCTGCTAAACAGTGTTTGCTGATGAAGCCAAAACACACCAGAAGCGCCAAAATCTTAACTCCATGGACAAACGAACTCCTGATTTCTTTATAATTGCACATTAAAGCAGTAGAAACTGAACTCTTGAAATGCTTATAAGCCACAGGCTGGGGTTACTTACACGTAATTGACCTCACAGGACTTCACGTTGCCTCTGTCCTCTTCAGCAAGGTCGTCTTTACTCCTTGTCTCTCGCTCTGCGCTCGTCCTGATCTGTTTATTATTCAGAGAGACAAAAAAAGAAGAGACTCAGCATTAAATACAACCTCCTCACACAACCTAAGGAGAGGTCGCACGCTTTCTCCCCCTTCACTGTGAGACACCACATGCTTGAAAGGATTCAATTGCAACCTTGTGGAATAACCCAATTCACACCTCACCTTCAGCATCTCCTCGTCCCCTGCTGTCTTGCTGTTGGCCACAATGTCCCCGCTGTCGCTGTAGGAGATGAAACAGCTATTTGCAGCCAGGAGAGCCATTTTGCCCTGAGGCAGAACATTGAGAACAGAGGAGGCAGCAGATTAGAGGCACAGCCACCAGGTATCAACGGGAGACGGCGCGGTAGTTGATGTAAAAGAGTCTTAATGTGATCCAGGAAGCCTCCAAAAACCATCATGGAGAGCCATGCTAGTGATGAGAGCTGATAACATTTAAACCACAATAAGATATATTTGAAGCAGAATGTTCCAATTTCTTCTCATATAAAAGAGAATCTTATCATATTTAATATCCATCTGGAAAACCACAGAACATGTGTTTTAATTATACGTTCTCCTTTTCAAATCACTAAAATCATGAAAACTGCTTTTTTTCCCAGTTCAAAGGCCCAATCTGGGGGCAGATAATTGAAAGCTCTGCAGTTTGTCTCTGTCTGCAGACCTTTCTTACATCTCTTCATCTCGCTCTCTTTAATAATTCTCTGTCATGTTGCTTCAGTAAAAGCACGACAGAAGCGGCAAAAATCACAGAGACGGAGGAGGGACAAAAGAATTCTGCTGCTCCCGCTGAGTGGAATGAAAAATGAGCATTTGCAGGGTGAGCTGTCACGCACGGAGCTCTTTTGCACAAAGACCGGGAGAAACTCACATCCTGGAAAACTGGTTCCCACTGTTCCCTCGGACCAATGGCATCAGAACGACCCACCACCAATCCCTCTGAGTTGATACCGAGGTACCTGCCATACCCAGACTTCAAGGCTATCCTGAAAAAAGAGAAAACGTGTCTATTTGGGAACCATTTGTGCTTAATTAGCTTGATCGATCAGCATGATCTACGCTGCCAATACCAATCAATGTGCAACTGGTTTTAATGGTTAGCAATAATCACAGCTCCGCGTCGGTAAAATCGCCTTCGGAATTTCAACACCTGTCTTCCTGACAGCTTTAGTCCATGTGATCCCAGGAATTAATTATGATAATGAGACTTCAGCGACAGGTGAATCATTATAAAAACCCAATTTAAATTTAAGTGAACTGTCTGAATACTTACCTTGAGTCCGACAGCTTAATTGTAGTAAATTGTTCGGGAGGATCTGGTCCTTCATCATCTAAATAATATAGTGAATAAAGATGATTATTGCATTTCAACTGGGCATATGTCTAGCTTTGGAATAGCCATATATGAATCGGCGTGTTTTGGATGAAAGCTACATTAATACACAATTGGGCGTCATTTTTAAATATGTATTATTTCGTCGTACTGCATGATTTCTGCTTTATTAAGCATTCTTGTGATGAATAACTCAAATCCTTCAGCTGGGTAGTGCTGCGCTCATCATGAGCACCGCCAACAGCAATGAGCCGCCTCAATTTCAATTTAATACATAGTTATATCTCATATATTACATAAATGCTACTCTGCTGCATTTAAATGAAAAGATTAGTTGATCAGTTAGAAAAACTGCAAAACGAGAGGGTGTTTCCACCCGTAGGTGAAATTTAAAGGGTTCTATACTTGAACAAGACTCAGATTCACATGAGCTCACCTTTATGTGGTGCACCCAGTGTGAAGAGTCCACTGTCCAGGGCATGAATGTACGCGTTGTTCTGCATCTCCAAGGCAACCGTGCCGTTCATTTCCACAAAGCTTTTGACCACCCACCAACCACCTGCAAACAGAAAAAGACACGTCTAGTTTCTAGTTCTAGTTAGTTTTGGTTGTTAATGTTTCCAGACGCTACACTTCATCTTCTACACAAAGTCTGCAGAGTATTGATACTGTGTTTGCCTGTAGATGGAGACCCAATAGATTATCACCTGTTCACAGACTGACAAAATATACCTTATGTTATGTCCCGAAGCCCTGAAAATCAAGATACACATACCGACAATGTCTGGTTTTTCATCTTCGTCTGTGGCTTTTCTCTTTCTATCCTTGTTTTTGTGCTTTTTCCTACGGAAACAATAAATTCATGGAAGACATTTGTGGACAAGATCGGTGGGGTATAAAAGTGTTGTTGTATGGTTAGCTCGTTCGTATGTTAGCCAACAGCTAACACGATTTGGTGACGTTATACAGTGACTTTTTGGTAAAGCCGATATTAAAATTACGATGCGCAAAATAACGAACAAAAAGATTTATTAAAATGCGCAGATATTGACATTAAACTACTCTGCGTTTTACATCCATTTAATTGTTTGTGCTAGCTTTAGCATAGCGCTAGCCTTAGTTGTATAAGTGCCTACATTTACCACGAATTGCGCTGAAAGTGCGATGATTAACGACAATGATAAAGTTAAACACTTACCCTTGTTTTTGACCTTTCAAAACCAGCTTGGTTGATTTTACTTTCGTATACTCTGCCATTCCTGTAGCTGCTTCCTAACGCGACGGTAAAATGAAGTACTACAATTCCCCTGTAATCAACATGTACGGAAGCCGAAGAGTAACAAAAATTAGATTACTTTTTTTTTCGCGATTTTGAACATTGACAACTGGATAATAACTATTGTAGAAGAGAAAATGACAATACATTTGCTGATATTATGTAGGTGAAAACATTCATTGATGATTGAATGAATGTTATTTTTACTGGGACCTGTACTCATCAAATAGAATGAATATGTCAAACTTTTCCCAAACTGCTGATGCATTAGTTTGTCTTTTAAATAAACAGAGAGAGGGAGAGAAATCAGCCAGTCACTTGATGAAGATGGGTTGA
Source organism: Takifugu flavidus (assembly GCF_003711565.1). Classification (NCBI taxonomy): domain Eukaryota; kingdom Metazoa; phylum Chordata; class Actinopteri; order Tetraodontiformes; family Tetraodontidae; genus Takifugu; species Takifugu flavidus. The sequence continues at coordinate 4,491,426 of NC_079525.1, forward strand.
CCCTATGGTCGGAGCATACGGTGTCCTCATTTAACTCTATATGCTAATGATGGCTCATTAGGCAGGGATGGCCCGGTCAGGAGCTTGTGACAGGAGGTGATAAATCATTTGTGGACACTATCAAGAGGCAAAATAAATGAGACAGCAGGCAGAGTTATCTCCACACTACAGTAAAACTCAATTATCTCAATCAATTACAGTGACGTGATTCCTAAAACCAACTAAACTCAGTCACCCTATTACTCCTACACTGCTGCCTGGGAGGAAAAGATTGTGGATTAATCCGGTATAGTCACGTAGGCTGGGAGGATGTTTGCCTGCGGGGTTTCCAGAAGTCACGAATCAACATTTTGCCCTGGCAGAGCCTGGCCCCTCGCTTACGCCCTCTGTTATTCGTCAAACCCAGTCAGACTCTGCCAGTCGTCCACGTTGATGGGATTAAACGGCGGTGACTCTCAGCTGAGTGCTTAAGCCCGTCAGTGCTTAAAAAGAGATGCGAACATACAGTGTCGGGAAAAATGACAACGCACTGAACCAAACCTGACGAGATCCCGCAGGTTACGTAAGAGCGCCGCTCGGATAATAGCGTATTTTTAGTTATTCAGCTTTGGGTTTATGAGAAATATAATCAAATACGCTGTCGCTGTGTTTATGCTGTAAACTTCCTGACATCGGCACGGTTGTTGCCTCTCTGATGAAATACAATATCAATGTTGGCATTAAGACAAACCCGAGCCGACATATCCGCTTATTCCTCCCGTGGGAATGATTGAACAGTAAACACCAACAGCTCTCCTCCAGCACCGACGCTCCACACCTCATCCGGAGAGGGACGGGATCCGCGCACCTCCTTTGTGTCTTTCCTGTCCTTGTTAAAGAGCTTTTTGTCTAACATATCTGCCCGCCCCATTAGCTGCCTTTCACAGTGTGGAAAAGCACATCCATCATTCCTTATGAAAACCCAGCAGTGCTGACAGGGAACTGAATCCTGCTCGCTAAGGCGGAAGCAGCTCAATCATTTACCCCCCCCCCCCCTTCCCACCTTAAATATACATATGCACTTTTACTGATGTGCGGGTAGCCTCTGATGACCTCCCGAGAGCTTACAGCGATAACGCCTGGTGGCCCCTGGGGGGGTGAACTGGGACGGCGTCTCCAGTCGAGCCTTGTGGCAGTCAGAGGTTTGAGGCCTGAACTTAGCTGATAGCGTCCGAGCCTGGGAAGAGTTTTGGGAATCCTCAGAACTGCTTCTGGGTTCATTCCAAGCGGCTCCATCGGCCCCCCTGACCTCCCTGACCACTCCAGGGGAGGGGGGGGGCAGGACATAAATTTGCCAGGATCAGAGTCAGCAAATCTGATATTATAGTGGCTGCGTTAAGAGAAACAAGCAAATCCCTGCGCGGCTCCCAGCTGGCGAACGATCGATCGGACCGCTTGTTGCTTAGCGATTGTGACTGACACTCCGCTGCAGCCTTGGACTGAACAACACGCACGGCTCTTTATTTCCAAACCAGCGTCGCCAGTTCACCGTGTAACCCTGCTGTCAGTTTCCCCCTGCACGAAATGGTGATTAATTGATGTACACGTGACTCTTTGACCCCGGAGGCAGAGTAATGCTAACGCTGTCGCGACCTTCCTGCGTGATGTTTCCAGCCTCTCCCAGTCTCCTGTCAGCGGCCCTAAAATAAGCGCAGAAGGCTTCTGGTGTGCAGATTTTGGGTTTCTGAACATATTTGTGGTCAGAACTTTGGAATTTTCCTGTCTGTCAACAGCGTTTGACCTTTGACCCTGAATAAATGCCTGTTTTGGACACTTTCTTTCCCTGCCTTTTCTAATTACGCCCTGCGCGTTTGCCTCGTTTTCCCTTCCAGCTCTTTAAGCTCTTATTATTTTCATCCCAGAATCTTGTACCCCCCCCCCCCCCCATTCCTCTGCTGTCCTACATCTGTCATAAATAATCCTCCGATGGGGATTTAGGTGCTACAAGGTTAAGTTGCTGACAGTATGGAGCAGGTGTTTTCATAAGTGGCGGTGTGTTCCGCTACTCGGCGGCTGCCCTCTTCACTTTGTCAATGTCACCGCTTCTTCATTTGACACCTCATCTTCCTCCTCCTCCTCCTCCTCCTCCTCTTCCCTGATTGTTTGTTCGGGCTGCCAACAGATAATCGTGGATCAGGCAGCCTCGCAGCGGGGGAATTAAAATCATTTGCGCTGATGGCAGGAGTGGAAGGTGGATGCTTTAAATATGCGCGGCCTGTTTCTGCAGGTGTAATTTATGCGGCCCGCGGTGGTTTTTCTCCGAGTTCTTCATCTGAATTGATGGTAATATTTAACAGATGTGGAATAAAGTTGGCGAGAGACCGCGATTAATTAATGACAGTTATTAAATCATATTTATCATCCCGCAACAGCAGCTCTTTAATAACGCCGCCAAACTCCGCTTGAATAAAATGACCTGTCACCGCTGTAATTGCGTCGCAATGAAAGGGGACGTTCTTCAGAGGAAGCAGCACGCACGTTATTGTTATTACTACATGAAGGACACGTTAGGAAAAAGACTCAGAGAGATTAACTAGAGGAGGACTATTTATCCTTGGATGGATGGAGCGCCCACCTAAATGGGTTTCATGGTGGACTGGAGTGTGGTATTACCTCACTTCATGGAGCTCTGGCTCTGGAAATTGACTACAGTCTACAGTCGTTTAGGGGTCTTCTGGCAATTTTGCTGCAGGTTATGGAAGAGGGGAGTTCAGCCGGCGGATAAACACCTGTGACATTTCCTTTCTGCTCTGCCGTCAAGGTAACAACTCCCATTTGGATCGGATGCTCTTGTTTTAATTCCTCCTTGGAGGGAACAAAATCACATGTCATTGTTTTTCTTTCCCAATAATCCATTTAGCTGTTGCCGCTAGCTGGCTAAAAGGTGCAGATATTGACTCACATCTTGGAAGGCAATTAAAGTTCAGCTCCAGTTATTGATCAAATATTTATTCTGATCTTTTATTTAATGGAAAAAGGCCATTTGCGCTTGGACGTGTGCTTATTCCAGACCTGCTCCTGCTCTGCCCCTGGAATTTTACCTCCTTCATCATTTAGCTAATCAATTGTGGTAATTTAGTCAGGATTCTAAGGAGGAAATGTATTGGAAATAACAGTCATTTCCTCGCAGGACTCCAACTCTGGCCCAACTTTGTGGAAACATTGTGCTGAATTCTGTCACTGTGAACTCTGTCAAACCTGTAATTTTGCGAGCCACTGCAAACAAAACATCTCCTGAAACAGCACCTGAAATGCACCTCTGTGGTTCACGCTGGGTCTCCCTGCACCCCCCAACCCCCATGCCCTCCCCCCACTCTGAGCTCAGCAGCTCCGAGTTTTCTTTCCATCAGTCGTGAATGGTAAAAGAGACTAATTTATTGAGCAGCTCTGGCTCCTCTGCAGCGGGGCAGATTAAGGCTGCGGGGGCCGAGGGGTGCAATTCCGCGCACATCCGCCAGGTGGCAGCATACACGCGCACCAAGCTAAATCCCAGGACGTGTTCCCTGCAGATTTGTGGCTTTTAGGCAGCTTTTTATAATAAATTAAAATTAGTTTTGGAGCCATGAATATATGCATGATGTTCTGCAAGCTATGACTCTGCCTAAAAAATCCCAGCAACACTGTCCCAAAACCATCCTTATGTAGTAAAAATGCAGGTGCGCTTGGGGTGTTTTTCTTTTTTATTATTATTAACCATTACTTATCAACAGCGTGGCCACAAGAGTGATTTTAACTGTAAATTGGCTAATAAATTGCCCATAAACACTCCATGGGTGGCACAGCATATTCCCCTCCCTAATTACTCCACCATTCATAAGCAGCTAATGGCATCCTCTTTATGTTTTTATATTTAATTGCTGTGGAAGTTTCATGGTGCTTACACCCAAGAACAAATTCAAAACAGCTCCGCTCTTTATTTCCCACACTGCTCCCTGTAGCTGCATCAGTCGGAGTGTGAGGGGAGGGGCTGAATAATTCACATTCTTGTGTATTTTTAAACTCATCTTTGCATCCATAATGCAGAGAAGTTTGACTCGTGTGGGACCGACACTCTTCCCGCACATCTCGGAGAATCCCCGTCAGTTTGCAGAGGTTTGTTCGCGTCTGTTCCTCTCCCCTGTGCGCAGATGGCGTCTTCTCCTCATTTCAAACTCTAAGATCTGACATCACCTGCTAGCGGTGGGGGGGTGGAGGAGGCAGCAACTTAAAACAGGGTGAACTGACCAGCATAGAGACTCAATATGATCTCAAATCCCCAACAGCTTGAAGGTCACAGGAGGTCACCTCTGCTTCTCCTGCAGCAGAGAGGAGCTGGACTGGAGCAGGACTTGAACCAGCAGCTGGATGTGAACCAGGTTTGAACCCACAGCCTCAGAAGCACATGCTAATCACGCAGTAATGAACTCCTGTCCGCCGTCCGCTCTCCACCTCCGCATATTGCCGGCGTGACGGCGAACGCGCAGGCGAATGATTGTTTTACCAAATCACACAGAAGAGAAACGCAGACCTGGAACCTGGCGCGTCGCTTCTCTGGGCCCCGCAAACGTCACCTGAGGCAAATTTAGATTTAATGTGCCGTAATGATTGTTGATGGAGCGACTGTAGCGTGATGACGCCATCTGCATTCAGATCAATTCGATATAAATGTTGATTGTTTCTTCCAAAGTCTCCGAGGCGATCCAGCCCGGGCTTTCATTCCACTGCTCAGATGAATAAACTCAAACGTTTCTCCACGCGCTGATGGGCGCCGGGCCCAGCAGTGTTGAAATGTGTCTGTTTTGGCTTCCAATAACGCAGAAAATTCAGCAAACAGCCCCCCAACGCCGAGCAGGACGGGCTAACGCTTTCGGCTGCCGCTGTGACCTTCGGGGGCTTCTGCGTTTACACAGCAGCGCCGTCCTGAAGGCGGGCGCGCAGCATCGGGAACATCTGGCCCCGGCACAGACGCCCCGTCGGGACTTTCCAGCATCTCTCCTTAAACGACCTTGACATCTGTCCTTGACCCGTTGCGTTCCCCATAAAGGAAGCAGAGAGGCTGTGTTCTTCCAGGCGTTAGCCCTGCATTAGCTCAGCTACGGAGCGTTGAAGCGATTCAAAATGATGCTCCCGTCTCCTGTTTGGGCCCCTGAAGAACGTGAGGCCCAAACGGAGCGCTGATGAGAGGCAATGCGATGCAGTCGGGCTGGAGGAGCATCATTAACCCTCTCACAGGTCAAACAGAAAATCGATGCTCAAGTTCTTGCCGATTTCTTGCTCTCATCAACAGGGGGGTGGGGGTTGGGGTTGGGGGAGGGGGGGGGGGGAGTCAAACCGCTGAGAAAATGCATTGAAATAATTTGTTTCTGTTTAATTGTTAAATGCAAGGAACGCCGCCAAGGTAGCGCTGTGACATCGGTAAACCGATCCCCCCTAACAACCAGACGTTAGCCCGTCTACACGCCAACATATTTCTCGCCTGGAGAAATTTGCTCTAACAAACGAGGGAAACAGCTGCGGAGTCCCCGATTTTAATTATCAAGCGCGGCAGCCTCGTCTGCACCGGATCAGATGCACTCATTTACATTTAAGACGCTCTGCAGTGGCGCCACAAGCCTTCCTAAAGTTCCTAAGCTAGTAGCACAGAGGAAATATGGAGGTGGTTTATTGATCTATTTCCTGCTGTGGCTGGAATTAAGAGTGACAGCAGGAAGAAGGATCACCAGGCTGAGGAAGTGGTTGTTCGGCAGCGGTGCGATTCTTGATACGCAGCCTGGAGTTTCTGTTCGATTAGCCGCGAGGCGCGTGTAAGATCTGTCGCACAGCTGGCACGCTTCAGCCTGGGAAGGCCGTCCCCACCCACGTCATCCAGAGAGGAACGCAGCCTCCAACCGGTGTTCTGCAGGCGTGGAGGAGAGACCAAGGCTGGAGAGCGCGGGCGAAGTTAGCATCTTCAGGAAATATCCCGTGACGATTCGTTTGTCGATGCTCTGTCTGGCTTTTGGAGCGTAACGTCGGTCTGATGCTGGACTCGCTCGCTTTAACCTTGTTTCTCTGCTGGCTGCAGCGCCCTGGCTGGTTTAGACGGATCGATGGGAGCCTCCTCTCTTTCAAACAGACGCCATCATGAATATTCTCGTCAGGTGCCGCGTGGCGACCGGTCGGGACCTTGCTCGCAGGACACCCAGGGGGCCGCAGGGGAGCCAATCGGGCTCGAGGACGAGGGTCAGCGGTGATTATCATGCGGGGCTTATTTTCACGGCTCTGCCGCCGCCTTGCCGACAGGTCGCTCCCTCCTTCCCTCCAGCTTCAAGTGGGCTGATTTTGTGAGAAGGCATTTTGCCGACCAGCAGCAGCGCCTGCGGTGCTTTAAACATGATAAGAGAAGAGAAAAAGAGTGAGAAATGAGAGCAGGAAAGATGGTTTTACACACAAAAAGGGAATTTGCTGGTAAAACATCAGGTTATTTCAGATAGTAATTATACAGGCAACAACAGTTTTTGCATGACTTGTTTCCCCTGCTAAAATAAGCTAAGCTAAGCTAAGCTAAGCTAAGCTAAGATAAGCTAAGCTAAGTGGGGCTTCTCCATTTAGAAGGTCATTATTCTTCAGGAAAAAATGATTCCAGATGTTTAAGAGGGCCGAGGAAGAATCTATCCCTTCAAATGTATTTTAATCACCACATAATGGCGACTTCATCTTCCTCTTTAAAGAAATGATCGACGAGACTCCAGCTGTGCTCGGCTTTCTCTCGTCTTCCCTGTCTCAGGCGGCTCCGATCGGTCCGATTAGGCCGTCACACATCAAAGACGAGACGGGAAAGAAGGAGCAGGGAGGAGGATTGATGGTGCGAGTGTGTACAGAGGAGAAACGTGCGCAGTAAAGTGAGACGCGGCAGGCTGAGGCGAGGAAGAGGAAGGCAATAAAAGAAAGTTTAGCATGAGCTAAAGTGTAGCGGTGCGCGGATGAATTATTTCCCCTGCCCTCGCCATCAGCCAGTATCATCCTTCAAAGGAGCCCAGCAGAATTTAGGCAGTGTTTTATCAACAGGAGGATCCACCTTTTTAAAACTGTGATGAATGTACAGACGGAGATAAAAAGGGGAAAAGAAACAGCTTCACTCGGTTTAAGAAAGCTCAAGACAACTCAAGGTGACATTATCATTAACGCACCGGAGGTCCTTTATGCTAAAAATTAACCTAAAAGTGACAAATTTATTTGTGCTGCGATAGTTTAACAACGGGCACTGAAAATATGACGCCTTCCTCCATCATTTTTAGGACACTCAGGGGTAGAATCAATGCTTGATTGCCCCATATCAAGGACTGAAGGGTAGCAGGGTGGCAGGGTAGCCCAGGCCCTCAACTCCTCCTGAGGGCTCCCGGGTGTTTCACGTCTACACTGGCTATGGAATCCAGCCGCCATGAAGATCATTCCCTCGGGTCTATTTGAACGTGGATGCACCTGAAAAATGTCCAAAACAACTGTATGAGTGGGGGAAGACGTGGCCTTCGAGAGCCAGCCTGGAAAAGTCCCATCACATCAGGATTCATCCCACATCAGGATTCATCCCACAATCATCTGATTCATCTGTTCAGGATCCTCCTCTTCTGGCTCGTGGGCCACTCTAAAGGCGAAGTTTAAAGGCGATTCCTAACTCTTGAGTTACCTTAATCCCAGAAAAGCTACAATAATCCAAACCCTGGCAACAACAGCACCTCCAGAAGAGGTAAATGCTAGCAGCGCATTAGCCGCGCGCACCTAAAATCTGCTTATTTCTCACAGGAAGCCCTCAGTTGAAGGCGAGGAGGTAAAGAGGAGCTGGCGAAGTTGGCATCTTCAGAGTATTATGAACTCATCTGAATACGAAAGTTGGAACAAATTACCTCCTCCCACATATGGACGCATAAAAAGGCCCCCAGCTGCAGGTAGAGCCAACAGGGAATTACAGGAAGTGAACGAGCACTCCATTTGGAGGGTTCTCAGGAGAGCAGATACACCCCGGTGCTGTCGAGAGATGAGGGATAATTGATGGCTGCTTGCTGTGGCGTAATGCGACAATTTGCAACCAAATGCTACGTCGGCCGTCTCCCCAGCAGGGAAAAGGCTGCTGTTGTCTTTCCTCCCGCCTCATCGAAACACCGGGTCGTTCAAATGATGAGAAAAATCCACCCTCGCAGCTATGTCATCAGATTTTCCCGCTCCTGCTGGAATAAAAGCGGCGAATCGGGAATAGAGAGCAGGATAACAGACTGTGACAGCGCTGCGTTAGGGAGGTGAGGGTGACATTAGCGCAGAGGTGAGCGCGTGGGCGGGAAATTCAATCAGGCTGCAAATCTGCTATGCAGAACAATGAAGAGACCAGGAGTGAATGATTTCAACCCTTTGATCATCTCAGGACTTCTGCTTCGCCGGGTTTGAAGAGACGTTGAAAGCGGAGTTTTGCTGTGGAGGTGGGAGCGGAGGGAGTCGGCGGAGGTGTCAGAGGTGAGCGCCGACTGCACCGGGTTATTTGTGGAGGAACGTGCCTTTGCATCTTGATGGAGATGCAGATGGAGCTACAGAGCAGAGAACAGCTAGCGTGTCAGAGTCTTGCAATGAAAGACTCAGAATGCTGAATAATAACTGAAAAAGTGATTATTTTAGTGTTTCTTTAGCATTTTATCAGACCTAGCTAGCATTGCTAGCCTTGTGATGGTGGGGGCCTGAACACAACACTCACTTTACGCTAAAATCTGCGTTTTATTCAAGTTTTCGACGACTGAATGATACATTCATCACGCACACGTCTGTTTGCCATTTATTTAGCTAACTGAATAAAAACAATAGATGTATCTTGTTGCCTAATGTTGATGGTATTTATAATATGATCAGAACAAATGTACCAAAACTCCTCTGTAATGGCCGCCGGCACAAGCTGAAGCGAGTTATTCACACACAACTGCCTTCAAAAGGCAGGTGTGTGTTTATGAAACCAGAGGCCGTCGTTCCACATGAGAGAGGCAATTAATGATGTTTGAAACTTGCTGCTGATTAATCACTAAATGTTTTCTCTCTGACACGTTTGATTTATAAGACTAAAGTCTTTTTTATTTCTGTTTATTTTTAACATGAACTTATACTAACGGCCTTCTAAACATTTCAGTGTGGTGTTATTAGCATTATTAGCGCTGAGATCAACCTTCACTTGGGCCTTAAAATGCACTATAGAGCACCAAAACGGCCCATAATCAACATGTTTATTTGTGTTCAAATACTCACTTTTACTGCATTCAATATTATAGTTTTGTGTGTTTTTTTCTCCATTTGGAAGTAAGTGAATTAATGAATAAACTCATTAAAAGAAATGACTTTTTTTTGTATAATATGGGACCAATTTGCGAAATGTTTTTCCCATTTTCATTTTCTTCTGCTAATTAATGAGGGTTTGGTGGTTTGTTTATCGATGTACGAGCGTTCAGAATAGAGCCTCATGATCGTGTTTCGATGTGAGCATTATGGGATATCTCCAGTACGCTCAGTAGGACACAGCCATCTTCATTAAAGCCGATGCTGGTCGGACCCGAGCCTCCGCCGTGCTGCTATCGACCCTTAAACACACTTACTTTTCAGTTAACTACAGCCACACGCAATAATTATATGATGATCGTGAACCTGTTCTCCGTGTGCACCACCAGGGAGTCGTAACCCCTCCCCCATTGTTTATCGCAGAGGTTGTTTATTCGTGTCTCCTTACAGGCAGGTCTATAACTCTCATTTATTAGCATGTGCATCAATAAACCACAGACCACAAATCCTTACACTCATATTTACATTGCTGTAGTTTACCCCCCCCCCCCCCGACATGAATCACAATCAGAGCGACGGTTCTCTTAACACCTCATCGGGCCGCTGATGGTTTCTAACGACAGTGCGTCCGAGCTAAAACCACTGGAACGTACAAAAACACCATGCTGGGATGCAGCTAACAGCTAACTTTTACCTAGCCTGGCTATGCAGCGAATGATGACACCACAGAGGAAGAAGATGATGACAAAGGGCATCCAAACACGCCACCGCGGGCCTGCTGCCAGGGTTTTAAGCCGTCCATTTTCCATTCTCTCTTTCACACCTTATTTAGCATGGCGCCGGGATAATTTGCATTCTAATGATGAGGCCCCATGCACGCAAAATAGCTTTTTAGGAATGGCTAAATAGTCCTGTGTATTCATGAGATTCCAGAGAGTCATCCTGACCTGTCAGAACCAACATTAAGGCAGAAGACCGCTCTTGGCGGGTAAAAGAGGACGGTGTCTAGAATATTCTGACAAATGTTCTGGTTCGTGGGGGACGAGCGCTCTCCACGTGCTGCTCACGCGTCTGGCAGGAACACCTTTGACGTTCCGTGTTGCAGCCGGGGAAAGAAATCAGCGGGTCCGGATGGGGGAGCCAGTTTTTCATTTCCAGTTTTTATGAACAGGGTTGAACGTTTGTTCAAGTCCTTCCAAAGTCAGAAGAACCGCTGGCAGAACTTTTTAGACTGTGTTCAGCATCAAGGGGACGGCTAAAGAAGAAAGCGGCGCTATTAAAATTAGCCAACAGCTCTTAATTGGATTTAGCTTTGATGTCCGGCGTCACTCACCATGGGATGGAAAAAAGGAGAGACTGTTCCCGAGGGAGGTTTAGTCCGTATCTGGTTGGTGCTTTATTCCCCCACCTACGATCCAGCTATTTCACCAGGACAGACATTTGATCTCGACTCCTTTAATCTTCATTTTGAGGTTCTGTTGCTTCTACCGGCTGAATTGGAATGTTAGTGATGCTGTGGGAATAATGGAATCTATTAACGTGAAGGATTTCAGTGGTAAACGGCGCCGGCTCGGAGACAAACAACAATTAAACCGATTGGAATTGCTAAATCCTAAACATCTAAGAGCCCGGAAAATGAAGAAGAAGAAAACGTGACAAACATCCAAGTTAATGACAAAATTAAGAGGAAAAAGGGGGGAAGAGGCCGAATATTGAGCGTATAATAGTGTTTTAGTATTGTTATTGACAAGAGCTAAAGCCCAGAGGTTAGCGGAGGCTCAGTACATCACGTCCTAACCTCCTCGTCTTGAGCGCAAGTGAACAATCGCCGCAGAGCTCTGACAGGTACAAGGAAGGTTATTCTTTCTCTGACACAACAGCACTTTAAGCGCAGAGTTAAGAATGGTTCAAGGAGAACGTGGAGTGCTTCGCGTGACAGCTCGGCTAGCGTGCTAAGCACTCCGCACAGAAAGGAAAACTCACCCTCATGCAGCATTTTGAGCCGGTTTCTGAGGCACTTGTTATGTGTTGTTATGTGTTTTGTGAGTTTGCTGTTTATGCAGGGAAGCATCAAAATCAGAGGGGGGGGGGTGTCAAATTTCACCAAATAAATGTTGTTTTTACAATCACCTGAGGTGTGGCATGAACAGAACTGTGTGTGTGTGTGTGCCTATACTTGCCACATATTGGGTACCAACATGCTCATTCCTCTAGCACAGTGAGGACATGTTTGCAAAATGAGGACATTTTTGTTGGTCCTCACAACTTCAAAGGACTGAGGGTTTAGACTTGATTTTCAGGTTGAGATTAAGATAAAGATTAAGATCAAGTTGAGGGTTGGGGGGAGCATTTGGGTCGGGTAGAGTTCAGGTAGGGAGATGAGTGATGCAGTATGTCTGTGAAGGTCCCACAAAGATACAAATACATGAATGTGTGTGTGCGCATCAGTGTTTTTTCTACCTTCCCCCTTCTAGCTGTGCATAGTATGCTGAAGAAGCATGAACTGCTTTGAAAATGACAGTCTCCTCTTGATCAGGCTTTGTTAGCATTGGCGCGGTACTTTAGCGTTGTCATACCACCCATCAGCTACAACGTTAGCATGACGGGGTAAACATGCCCTGAAAAATAAACTGCATTCGTTTCAAAAGTGGCTCCTCCCGCATTAATAAGTTAGTTCTGGCAACCGTGGAATTAACATAATGTTGTAAAGACAGGCGCTTTTTTTTGGACAACAGCTGGATTCACAAGATAAACTTTAAAGAGAAACTGTGGAAGACAAATCCTTTTGTCTTTAAACAGCACCACTTTAAAGCCTAATCCACGTGTTCCGATTAAAAAGGTTTGCACAGATTTAACAGGGGAAAAAAAGAGTGGCTCCTTTGAAGGTATTTATTTTAAATAAATAATTATCTAATTCCAGGGTTTAGAGCAGGATGCCTGCAGGAAACTGTGAAACATTTGGCACCTTTTTTTTAGTGTTTCTGCTGAGTCAGCAGATCTCAAACACGCACAGTTACCTTCCTCTGCCTCCAAAGCCTCAGCGCGACGCCGGTTTGTCGGAGGCTGTTGGATAATCGCAGCCTCTGCAGGGACCCGGGTCTGTTGTGGGTTTATTTCATTCGCATCCTTTTTAAGTCAAGTGTCGTTTGTGCAATCCCGCCGCTGATCTGTGAAGTTCAGGGGGGACTCGCCGAGGCTTCCTCGAACCGAGGAGGAAATCAGAAATGAAAGGATAAGCTGCCAGGACAGATACGGCTCCGGATGAACACATCAGGACAGCTGCTGTCAGGGGCAAACTGGGACAACGACGTCGCTCCATGCATCATCAGTTTGTCATTCCTAATCAGCCTCACGGGAGGTTTTGGGCTCTATCCCAGCGAGAGGCAAGAACACCTGGACAGGTCACCGGGCCACGGCAAGCTAACCCACATTAGCAAGAAGACTGCGATAGGATCCAGAACCTTCTTGGGGTGACTGGTTCTAACCACCCTGCACAATGGTTTTAAGCTTTTTTCCAGTTTCCTTTTCTTCTGTTAGGGTTAGGGTTAGGGTTAGAAAATAAAAGAACAAACTTTGCTTTTCGTGACTCTTTCTCTACTTCAGTGCAGCTCCGACTGTAACCGATGTTTTTCATTACCAACCCCACAGAATTACAGTGTCTCCTTTGGGCAAAAGCTTTTTACTGTAGATGAATTCCCTGAAAAATGTTTATGGGCTCCTGATAACGACAACTGGAGTTAGGCAGCAGATCTGGTAGCTGCCTCACAACTAGTGAAACAAATATGTTACAATTTGGAATCCCAAATCAAGAGATATTTAAGAAATAAAGCTGACATCGTCCTGCCAACCCTCAATGAGCTGCTCCTGCTGCACTGAAGCTACACTAATGCTAACCAAAATATTTTTATAGTTTTCTTGCCGTCTTTAGCCAGATCCATTATCCAACACTGAGCACACACATAATTGGAGCTCATGCTTGGACGTACGTGCTTTCTGCTTTTGCTGCTGGCCATCCTGAAATGCATCATGGGATAGCTAGCTTGACCCCAATTCAAACGAGTCACTTATGCACAGGTGATACTTGGTAACACGTGCGTACTTAGAATCGGAGCAGTACTTGAGTAACTGACGACGTCTCAGAAGTAGGCGAGAAGTTTGCCTATTAAGAAATCGCGTTCTGCGTTCATCCATTTACCCCCACATGCTAATTACTATCCAAACACACAAGAGAATCTGGGCACGTTGACTACAGGGTCCTGGCATCGATCCCATGACTTTGGTTTGGTTTCCCACGTGGCGATGCGGCCCATCATCCTCGTGTCATAACTCAATCCAGTCGCAGTCCCGGAGCTTCTCAAACAGCCTTATAAACGGCCGACTAGTAGCAGCCTGCAGCTGTTGTAGCGACAAGAAAAAAAAGGGTGGTAAACAAAAAAGAGTCACACCTTCTTTAGAAGGAAATTGGTGAGAGATGTTTTCGCCGAGGAAACCAAAGAGATGTTCACTGCCCAGCGGTAAAATATGCAAATCGCTTCCTGCTGCACAGTCGGCAGGAATCAGATAAAATTAAATAAATAAAGCTAACAACACAGCTTGTGGGTGTTCATTATCACCGGCCCCTTGTGTAAGTCTTAAAGTTTTGTGCATTTTAAAACTAATCTGGCAGGTTGGGAGTCCGCGGTGGAAAGTGATGAGCTCCTCTACAGGAGGACGTAAGCCTGACATTTGGTGGAATAAGCTACCAGATAGAGTCCTCGTGGAGAATCCCTTCCTGGGACTTAAGAAGTTTGAGACTAATACCCCGGCATATATTTCCCACATCCTGCCAGGATATCCTTATATAATACTGTACTTGTGCTACGCTCATCTTTTAGGAGAATTATATTTGTTTCTTTAAAGCCCCCCGCCCCCAAGTATCAGCGGCCTATCAGCAAAACTGTACTTGGAAAATGTCTGATCTAAAATACTAAAAAAAAAAGCACGTAAATGTGAGACTGTACATCAAAGTGACGAGTGAATTTTTACTTTAATCTTTGAGTGTGAGTGTTTTTTTCTCCTTCTCTGAGTGGGTTTGAAGAGACACCCTGAAAGGATTCCTGAACGATCCGGACGATTCAAACTCTCAGTGATCTTTCTGCCGGTCAGCACAGCCCACTGGGCGTTTTTCACAGGGGCGTCGACCAAAATAACGGCGATAGTGGAGGCTGTTGTGAGTGTGAGGACATGAAAAGAAAAGCTAGCTCACTTAGAAGGGTTAGCATGCAAAGGGCTGTGGCTAATTACCATTTGCATGTTGATGGTCTGAAGTGGTGCTTGACCCCTCGCAGGGAAAGACAACACCACCTCCCGGAATGATGACATCTGATGGGCGTAATGGATGGCATCCCTGAGGAGGAACGTTTTACCTCGATCGTTCGGAAGCACCAGGACCGATTCGAGCTGCATCTGCTGCCTGACATAAATTCAAGGGCAAAGGGAATGTTATTAGCTCTTAGAGTTAAAACAGCCGCTAATTGAGTCGGGATGTCTAGAACCAGCCCATTTAAAGGGCTTCAGCGGTGCTGTGACATTGATCATTTATTTTTGGTACAAATCAAACACTCTATAAAAGACTGACGTCATCTTCCTACCTGAAGAGTGAAGCCAACGCAGAAGTGCTTTTACTTGCAGTACCACCGAGATCCGCTTGGGGAAGAGTCCTAAAACCTCTGCATTCAATGCAGCAGCCTCAGTACCCACTTCCCAACAACCCAATCCCCATCCACCTCCGCTGGACTCAGATCAAGTCCTGAATCCTGAATCCCGCCTCCCTAAAGCTGCCTCCCCCATCTCGCTCATTGTTAAGTGTCCTTGGGTTGCTTAAAAGGTGCCCTACAAAAGCCATTACTGTTAATATTGTCGATTAAGAACTTTTCTTAACGTTAAGACATTGGAATCAAACATTAAGATGATTGGTCGTCTTCTTAAACAGCTGGCCACAGTGTTAAAGAAATAGAGCGCTTCATTTTGAAACGTCAAAGAAAAAACCCGTTTCCAAGCTTTAATAGCGACATAAACCCATCTCTGCCTTCATTGATTCCATCCCAGAATTGCTGCCGACAACTTGGATGCTTCCAGGAAAGATTGTTTAATTTCCATGACAAACTAAGCACGTCTGCCGTTTCAGCGCCACAAGAACAGGATTTGTCTCCTTAATAACATTCCCCAGGTAACCACGGTAACAGAGGCAGATTCGATTGATAGAGACTCCCGTGGAGTTCATGTGGTGGCGGAACTTCAAATGGAATTTGCGTTTTATTTATAAAGTACGTGACAATATGTGCAAACTCAATTTAAAGGACTCTATTCTCACCATTGCACTTCTTCCAGTCAGATCACCATGGCAACCTGGAGTGGAGGGAGATCTGCTTAAGAGGAAGTTCTCTTCTTTAAAGGTCCTGGTGAGTTTGGCTCCTCCTGTTCTCAAGAGTGTCTTCCATGACTGCATCCCCAAGCACTCCCAGTCCAGAGGTTCACCCTTGTACACATAAAGGATCTTAAATTTAAACTTCTGAGATTCCATCTGATGAATTCTATGAGCGGGAGAACCTTCTCATGGCAACAAAAAGGTTCTTGGTACATGCGGAGTGTCTCCAGGTTCTCCAGTTTCCTCCCATAGTTCAAACGCAGGCACAATAGGTTGAATGGAGGCTGTGAGCGTGTGCGTGCGTTTGCCATTAGCATTAGCCGCTAATGTGTGTAACAACCCTGACGCGGACAGAAGCTCTTCTTTGATTCTACCAGTCCACTCCATCTTTTAAAACAACCCCACTGAAGTGAGCCGAATGCACCATTTCTTCTCCATTAAAGGGAGCGTCTCAGACCTACTTCCAGTTGGCCCATAAAGCTGAAATCTGCTGGATCAGGTAGAAAGTTTAAGAGCTCTGTGGTCAGCAGCTGCCCATAAAAGCAGGCGTGCGATTAGCCCATCGCGCTAAAAGATATTACAATCTTGTATCATCAGCGACTTTCCACTGGCATTTGGTTGCCGCTTTATTCCTGATTAGCCGTGATGTATTTGTTTTAAACGCTTCATAACTTTCCATTATGACAACTAGTTCCTCTTGACTGAAGGTGTGGCCATTAGCCGTGAGGGTGGAACCTTTGAAGGTTCTGAAGTTTGAGCCTCCAAGTTGTTTGTAGCTTAACCACCGCTGTTAGCGTTAGCCGCCGTGCCGGCGACGCTGCCGAGTAAAGCTGAAGGACCCCTGACCAGGTGGAAACACCTGATTAGAGAAGAACGCTCACGTCCATCTGTCGGAACATTTGTGAGGAGACTTTGTCTCAATATTGTTCCTGGAGGAAAAAGATGAAGGAAAGCTGGAGACTTCCAGCTGGTTCTCCTGGGAACGCCAACCCTCTCCGGGAAGTAGGAAGAAAGACGTCAGTCACAAGGAAAACTTTGGTTTGATCAGAAGAAGGGATCGTTTTATTCCATCTCTGGATGTGTGTCTTGGTTTTTAAATGTCCCAGACTCACCTGCGTGAATGGAGCTCTTCTCAGTTTTCCTCCCCGTCGGAATTCGTTTAAACTATTATGGTATTTTGTCAGCATGCAGCATGTCCACGAATTCCCTCCTTATCGAGAGAAACTTTTTTTGGAGAATGAATGTAATTATCCGTCAGAGCTGTGCGAGTACGTTTGCTGTGGCTCGATAACGTTTGGCTTAGATGTGTGTGTGTGTGTGTGTGTGTGTGTGTGTGTGTGTCTGCAGAGCTGAGATTAAACTGGAGTTATCAGTGCAGGAATTGCCTTCTGCTTCCTCCTCCTTAATCAGACGCGTTTATCTGTCGGCTGTTGTTGGAGAAAGAAGTCCGCGTCTCCCCGGAAACCTGCCACTCCGCGCTAGCGTGAGACGACAACGCCTTTGTACACTTTAGCTTATTCATTGTCACATTATCGCCGCCGCTGAGTCCGTATCTGCGCCAGCCTCGCACAAACGTCTGTGGATGGGATGACATTTGGGATTATACGGGCAGATACGAAGGGAGCCGTCTGAATTCAGAACTTTTTAAGTTTCCCAGGAGGAAATGTTACGAATCACCCCAACGGTTCAATACTTCTGAACTAATAATAAACGCCTAGTTTAGAAAAAAATCAGTTTCCCTCTGGTGTGTAATAAGGTTACCACACATTCCGAAGCTTTCCATAGGTTGTTTGCTACAATTAGGAGCAATGATCTTTACTTTTAATGTAATTATCACTGACGCTACACTTTTCAGTAAATCAACACACATGGCATTAAGAATAGAGATTTAAAGAAAAAAACAAGAAAATGAGGGATTCAGAGAAAGGAGAAGATGGAAATTCCAGTTCTGAGGAGTCTTCATTTGTCTCAGTGGCTGTATATCTGATTGACACCCGTTCCAGGGTGCAGAACTCCTGAAACCATCCCCCTTGTATGAATAAGTTATGGCTTCTGCCTCCATGAACGCATCACGATGTGTTCATGCATCTCGTCTTTCCCCACCTCTGCTCTTTTATTACCTCTGGGTTTTGCTGTTGTTGTTTTCTCCGCGGGAGCAAACGTGACCTCCCGCTGCGCCCGGCGGTCTCTCCGCCCTCGTATCAGCTGGAAACCAGCGGTGGTTCCATGAAGCCCGTTTGAATGAAACATGAAGCGCACGTGATTTCTGATGGATGGCGTGATGTGCGTGTTTCTGCCACCCGAGGGAAACAACCGCAGGCTTTCATGAACCATTAGACGTCGCTGTTGTTGCGAACAAAAGCCTCCCCGGTCGACTCCTTGCTCGACATTCATCGTGTATCCACACTCTTGTCAATATTTAATAAGTCAGCAGAGAAGAGACCTTCCCAGAGGACTGAGCTCAATGGGGGAAGGGGGGGGGGGGTCCATGTTTGAGCTGATGCAGCCAGACACTCGCTAGTGCTGGATATTAATCTTAACCGGTTACACCGTCGCCATCTTCAGTCAGGATAGAATGTGGACTTCGGAGATGCTTTTAGGAAGAAAAACAGAGGCGGCGTTGTGACAGAGAATCATCCTGAATGACTCTCAGACAGCCGCGACGGGCTCCTCTCATGGGTGCAGGTTTTAAGAGTCTGCTGTCGGAGCCCTGTCAACATAAAGTGCTGCTTTTCAGGCGCAAAAATATCCTGAATTACCAACAAACATTTGTGCATGTTGTCCCTCCATCAAATGACATATAGCCAATAAAATAAAATAATTAAAAATATCTATTGAAACAAGCTCAGCTTGATTAAATCTCAGGATTTGGGAGGTCAGGAAATGCTTGAAATCTCACTGCCTGTGTTGATAGATGTGAACGAATGCTAACTGTGGTGAAGTTTGTCCATTCAGGGCCACTGTAGCACCACAGATGCTACAGTGGCCCAGCAGAATACATCAAAAAAGACATTATACACTCCCAACGACATCTTTGTGTTTATTATACAAACGTTTAACAATATTTCTCCATTTTTAAAATGTTCATCTGCATCTAGAGAAGCATTAGCTCAGAGATTAGCCTCCGAGTGTTTTGCTAACATCCGAGAGTTGCGACTAGAAAATTAAACCCTTTGTAATTATCAGACTTCATTTTTAAACAACATTATGCACTTCTGTGAGGGGGGTGAGTTGAGAGACTGTGTTGGTTGGGGCTGAATTAAACCACCAGCGCGCCAGAGGCCGTCCATAAAAATGCTAAATGCTCAGCTGAGAATATCTGATGTCAAAATGACTCAGAGCGGCAGCGCAACTCGGCTTGTGTATCTGAAACAGCTCAAAAATGGATTATCTGCTCCCATTCCGGCCCCTCGGCAGCGTTCTCGTCTCCTGCCTTTTACAGGGAACGTAAAACTAAATATTCCCATTTTAACCCCATCAGAGGGACAAACAGGCAACACATTAATGAGGAATTAAGACAAATCCTGTTGTTTCAGCTAAGTAATCTGGGGAGAGCAGAAGAGGGGTAATTAATCTGATTACAGTCTTGGTTAGTGGGAGGAAGAGAGCAAACCCAGAGGTAGAGCTGGAATGTGGATTCTCAGCCAGCTGCAGGACAACAGCGTCTTTTTACCTGCTGTCCAGGTGACAGATGAACACTCCCAGAAATACACATGCTAAGTGCTAAAAGTGCTTCCTGATGTTGTTTTTGACGTCCTGCTGTTTTTACAGGTTTTAAATCTAAGCAAAAGGTTTCAGCAATGCCGGTGATAAATGTGAGAACAACCTGAGGAGAGCGCCGTCCAATCACAGGGCTGCGGCGTGTAGCCCCGCCCACGCCACACCAGAAGGCTCTTCTGTGACTCTTTATTTGATTGACAGGACCAGACCTTGAAATAACTCAAAATCAGATGGAATATTCTTCGGCTGTCACTGATCTTGTCGTCATGAATTATTTACGCCGGCTCGTTTCAGTTTAAAGGCACATGAATTATGTCTTCACCGACAGACAAACAGGCTGATCCCCTCCTCAAATCACAAAGTAACTCATTTATCTCTTAATTTGGGAGCAAGCTTCCTCCCAATCAGGCATTCACAGATTTAGAAGGCAGAAGAAGGACCTGTGGGAAATTGGTCTGGATTTTTAAATATGTTAATTCTCTTTCACGGGTTCCAGGTTGATGGACGGCTGGTTATGAATTCAGATTCCTCTCCATTCTTGCAGAAAGCCCTTCCCTCTCCTCACAAACCTGCTGTGCAGCAGATGTGAGGAGTTAAGATTCAAAAGACCTTTAGCGGTCCCGGAGGCTCTTTATACAACAGTCGACTACGGACATCCAGTGGGGAACAAACCCGGACAGGACATCGTGTCCAGGAGCGTCATCATCCGTCCTCTGGCAGATGCAGCATTTAGTTTCAGTTCTAATACCAGTTACACCAGTGGAAACAGTCCAGAACTGTTCTGTCAGTTAGCTGTTTGCTCCCAGCCTGGTCTCTCCTTGGTTGGGTTTTCTACATCCTTTATTCTTTTGACCAATTAAGGCAGAAAAGAGAATATTAGACAGTTGGAGGGTGGAATACACACACTGCTCCATTCAGCCTCTCTAACCCACTGTAACCAGTCCATTCAGCCTCTCTAACCCACTGTAACCAGTCCATTCAGCCTCTCTAACCCACTATAACCAGTCCATTCAGCCTCTCTAATCCACTATAACCAGTCCATCCAGCCAGTCTAACCCACTATAACCAGTCCATTCAGCCTCTGTAACCCACTATAACCAGTCCATTCAGCCTCTCTAACCCACTATAACCAGTCCATTCAGCCTCTCTAATCCACTATAACCAGTCCATCCAGCCCGTCTAGCCCACTGTAACCAGTCAATTTAGCCTCTCTACCCTCTGTAACCAGTCAATTTAGCCTCTCTAACCCACTGCAACCAGTCAATTTAGCCTCTCTAACCCTCTGTAACCAGTCAATTTAGCCTATCTGTCCCACTGTAACCAGTCAGTTTAGCTTATCTCTACCAGTTTAACCAGTCCATTCAGCCTACCTTTTCTCTGCTACCCAAACCTCTTTATCCCACCACTACCAGTCCATTTACCTTTTCTATCACTATCATATTGTTAGCATTTGTTTACTATCTTTTCCCACCGTAACCAGCATATTCACCCATCTGTCGTATTATTACAGTACTGGTCCGTTTAAGCTCTACTGTCCCACCATAATGTTTCAATTTAGCCTTTGAATCTTATTATAAGTGCATTTACCATCTTACCAGTCCATTTAGCCTCTCTATCCCACTATTATCTCTAGGATATTTATAAATCACTGGCCGGGATCTGGCGTGACCTTTTCAGGACTTGCCACTCTCCCTAACAAAACCCTAGTGTGTACATGTGTGTACACGTGCATGTGGGTGTGTGTTAGTTGTGTCCTTGTTTCAGCATATACTTACATTTGGTTGCATCTTTACTGCTAATAAACATCAGCTGTTTTAGCACCCTGAGATCATTCTGGTGGAAGCTAACATGCTAACAGACGCCAGTTTTTTACCTGTGTCGCACGTCTGGAGGAAGTCGGAGATGTGTGTGTGTGTGTGTGTGTCTGGGTGGAAGTTAAAGTCGGAGTGGAAAGGCAGCAGAGATTGTGCTCTGGGAAATGAAAGCTCAGTCGTGGGGAAAGGCGGCTGCTTGGGTGTTTTCCTATTTGTGGAATGAGGTGCAACATCAGCGCTGAGCTAGCTGGCTGCACCCCCACAGATGATTTAACAGCCAGTTCTTAAGCGTAGCCGCGGATTAATAGAGCTTGACACAAAGCCTTTCTCCCGGCTTTATCCGTTTCTTCTGGGCTTAGGGGAACTGAGCAGCGGAGCTTTTCCCAGCATGACACCAGCATCATTTGTGCTGTTTCACTGTACTTTATGTCCCCCCCCCAACTCTGCTTTATGCTGTGTTGGCAAGTGTCTCCGACGACTTCAGGCAACCCCTCCCTCCCTCCTCGGAGATTCACATCAAAGAAGAACCGGCTCTTCTGCCAAAAGATGAGGTTAAACCAGGCTTCTCTGAAGCCACCATAGGTTGTTGTTATCTGCAGACAATCGCGTGTTGTTAGCAGCGATGCTACATTGGATAAGGGGAGGTTATTGAGGCCGACCCCATAATCCTCATGTTTACAAATACACTCCGGGACTTTGCCGCGGCGAACCCAGAAAAACAAAGCGATGGTGGAGTTAGAAATGATGAAGACAGAGAGAAGCCTGGCTGAAGTTGGGAGTTCCACCAATCCAAAGGTGAACATCAGTGAAGGAGACTCACAAAGGCCTCAGGAGCCTCTTGGTGTGACCTTTTGACAAAAAGGTCAAAGGTGCAACCCTTGTTTCATTGTCAGGAAAATCCACCCAGGGTGTAAGAGTGATGCAAACTGCCTTCAGGGTGATATCATTTATTGCCCTTTCAAACTGATGACTAAAACGAAATGATACAGGTGGATTAAACATTCCTCAGGCTAATACTCGATGATCTCCAACCCATTAAAGATTTATGGGCTGTAATGCTCAACTTCCTGGTCTAAAAGTTCAAAACGATACGCTGCGGTGGAGGGATCCTACGATGATTAAAGGTCTGGTGAGAAGGATTTGGTGGAGGAGGAACGTCTCCTCTGTGAGGAACAAACTGAGGAGCTGTTCCTGTCACCTGTAAGGGAATAAAAGGCGTCCACGTGAAACAGCGAATCCGTGTTTTGACTAGCAATTTCAAAACACCCTCTTCCTAAAACTCTCTTTGGGAGTCTCAGTTGAGGATAACGAGCGCGGAGCTATCTGAGGTTTTCTCTCCAAACGCCGTCGATCTCAACCCGCCGCTGACCTCCCGAAGCACAGAGTCAGTCAAAAACAAAGATCCATATTAGAGTTTTCACAAGAAAGCCGGCTGGCGATAGATCCGCGCCGCTCGGAATGCGAATCAGGCAGCCACAAAGGAACCTGCAAACAGATTAAGTGAAGATTCGTCAGAGATGAAACGGGGGAGCGGGCTCCTCTTAATTGTTTCCCAATGGGAAAGCTGGTTTTCCCCCTACACTGACCTGCAGGGGTCGCTCACAACACTCAAAGCAGGTCATGTTGCGATTGACGCTCGTATTTACTAAATATTACTTGATGCTGTGACCTTAAAGCACGTGCACGAAGCCACATCTCCTCTGAAACTGTTTGGAGCCTTTTTGGACCAGCCTAGAACGGTACTGGCTCTGAATCTACGCGGGCTGTAGTTAGCTTAGTAGTTAGCTTAATTTCATGAAAAGATTAGCACCAAGGTCAGGCCCACGCACAGAAACAACCAAACAACAGCACAGCACACACACTCATCTGTCTCGCAAGGATCAAAGAATTGGCGGCCATGTTTCCTGTATAGAAACAAAGGTCTCTGCAGATTTCCCTCTGCTCTCCTTCTTGTCTCGTATCCATAAACCTCTGTGGACCTTCCAGCCTTCTATTTCCAGAAGAGCTGTGCACCCCTGACAGCCAAAGCTCTTTGACCTCCACAGAATTCATTACCAAAGCCGGGATGTGGAGGATCGAGCGGGGATCACGGACACCCGCAGCTGAAGGAACCAGCTTTGGCGATTGCTAGCTAGCCGTCACCAAAATACAACAGAAGAACGATTGTATTACCCAGAGGACCTGCTGTAGCATCAAATGGACTGAACGGAGCTTCAGAAAATGCAGTTATTTATATATACGTGTGTGCACAGGGTCAAGGTGACATTTTGACAACTGTTTTTATGTCCAAACCCATCTTCTTTAAAGTGAATGGATGATTTCAAATGGCAGCGAGGCTGAGAGTACTATAGAGAGTGACGAGGATGATTTAGTTAGCACAAAATTAGTTTTTATCTAGCTAGTATTTGCTTTCTGGGGCTCAGTGGTGTGATTATTATAGAAAGGCTGCGGATTTCAGTGGCAGAGTTTTCACAGGATTGCCAATTTAGAGTGGCTGCCTCTGAAAACACACACGCACGCACACACACACACACACACACAAACACAGGACCCTGGAGAAATGACAAAATGTGTGTGTGTGTGTGTGTGTAAGAAAAAAGTAAGGGAACATCAATCTTACCCAACATGATTTGCTGAGTAGATGAAGGGACTCCATCTGTCTTATGCTGTTTATTGAGGAAAAATTGGAAGAATTTGTACAGTAGTTCAACAAACAGTGAGAAAAAAAGATCATAAAATGTCCCCATAGAGACCCTAAACTAAATGTAGAACACAAAGGAAAGAACAGTCAAGCATTTCCTTTTCTGCATCTGTTTTCTTGCACAAAATGTCAGCGCTTTTAATCCTTATTAGCTTTTAGATCCGCTGAGATCCAGTTAAAAAAAAAAAAGTTGGTTGACACCCATGGAGTAACTGGCAGCTTTAACTACAAATGGGAAACGCTACGCACGCCATTTTCTGCTATCTGGGCATTAAAGTTGTTAATTCAGTGCTGAAGCGCTTATTGGAGAATGCCGCGTCAGCGCACGCGGGCGAATTAACGAGGCAAAGGTCGCGCCCGGCAAAGGCCTTAATCTCTGACCACTGTCTGTCTTCAGTGCCCGACCGTGACTGCTAAACAGCCCCCGCGAGACCAGTTTTCATGTCCTTGGAGCAATCCGGGAGCTGCTCGCTGCATTTTCGCCGCCCTTTTCTCAGAGAAGAAACTCTGTGCGCCGGCTCCACAATGGTAATTACATCCCTCCGTCCGTGTCGCAACACATCAGTGAGTTATAATATAGGGAGGAACTGGACTTTATGTATTTGGACTGAACCTAAACACCCCCACCCCCACCCCCACCCCCACCCCAGGGCTTTGGGCTGTTTATGCAGCTTCACACTGCAGCGGTCCAAACTGTCTGACTGCCTGATGAACACAGACTTGGCTTCCCAGTGCTCCCAGCATAATGTAATGCCTGGCCTCCAGTTCCAGGACCAGAGGAAAGGAGGTTTTTTTGTTTGTTTTTTTCGCCCCCACACTGGCAGCATTAATCTTTTGTAGGGAACTAAAGAACGTTGCTTTAGAACAAACCCTGCTTGGATCAGGTTGCCTTGGGAGACACCAGAGGCAACCTACCCCTCCCAAACCCATCCAGTGCAGCGGTGACTCACAGCAGTGGGTTATAATATACATCACCTGTAGTAAACATCTCACCTTTGAAAAGAACTATATTCTGATGACGTTTGCAGTTTCTAATTCTCTGAATGTTGAACATCTTTGTCAGCTTTCGTTTGCCCCCCCCAACCCCCCCCTTCCTTTGATCTCCTGGACCATCATCCTGTCTGGGGTCTGGATTTATGCTCCCCGGCTGAAAAGGCCTTCAAAGTTAACGTTGTCTGCTCTGCTGGCATGCTAATGTCTCCAGTCACATTTCCTGAGGTGAGCGGTCGATTTCTTTCCCTTTTTTTGGACACGCTACATGGGTTTGGAGGGAGAATAAAGATGTTATCACGCTCGGATGTCCTCTGATCTTTGCATATTCAACTCAAAATGGATCCTCTTCCACGAGCCCAACCTGTGGGACGCCAGCGCTTGGGGTCAGATATTAAGTAGACATCAGAAGAGGAGGCAGTCTGGGCTAACGCGGCTACATCCTTACCTGCAGGGAGACCGCTTAGCCCATTTACATCAGACCAAAGAGACCATGAGTGCAGAGACCAGAGCAGAGGCTGGAGTTTACCCCTCGCTAGTCTAATTTGGTCTTTTTTTGAGTTTTCGATGCAGTTTTCTTCGTATCTGGCTAACCGATTATATATATTACATAGATATACAATTCTGTGCTGTCAACCCATCACTCTTGCCGGTGTCGCTGAGGATGATTGATGGCTGGGGGCTGCGCATCGTGACATGCAACCTAAAGGAGCCGTCAACTGTGGCAGCTAGTGTCTTTCTCTTTGGTGGATTTAAATGCAAACCTACACTTGCACTGAAGCTTTGAGCTCTGCCCCCATTATACTCTGCGCATGATTCATTTAGATTAGGAAGAGTTCAAATTAAAGTCAAAGCTCGGATCTTTGATCACCCTTGATGCAATTCCAAGCGCGTCACTACCGTCACAGGTTTGCCTACTTAAAGGCTACGGTTACGACTATATTTCCGAAAATAATGACCTAAAAACGTCATTATAGCTCCTTTACCAGCGTTGAAATGTTGTCTTCGACAATTACAGGCTCCTAAACAACTGTTGGGGCAAAATGTGAGGCTGCAGTGACACTAAACGCATCATCGCCTGGCCCGTAATCTGTCGCCAGCCTCCATTATTTGGCGAGTCAGGAATGAGAACGCGATGGCGGTGGAGGTAAAAAACCCATTACAGGTTTGCAATATCAACGCGTTCTCTCTCAGGGGCGGGGGCCGCCTTGGGCTGCGCGCAGCGGCGGCCACGGTGCCCCCTGAGGTCAGCTTTACACTCATGGGGCCACTATAGTAAATATGAATTGCATTTCAGACGTGTGGATGATGTATGCGTACGCAGAATCCTGCCGACCTCATATGTCATGTGGTGATTATTGCGAGTTCTGCACGAGTCAGTCGATAGAAACCTCGGGTAATTGTGTTTTTACATTTATCAAACAATAAAAGCACGTGTCACCCCCCCAAACCCCATTTGACCCATGAACCACCCAGTTTTCATCGCACTTCTAAACAAATTGATTTTTTTTGTCCTTCCCCAGCAGCCATATTGGCCGTTTACGTGAACAACGGGGACGAGAGCCAGGCTGCCAATCTGTGCCGCGATTCCCCCGTTTTAATTACCGCCAGAACGATCCTCGACAAACGTCCTCAAAGACGAGGATGCAAATTAATACAGAGGCAGAGGGGGAGAGCGTGGGGGGGTTATAATGGAGACAAATGAATGCTCCGATGATTAGAGGGTTTCTTCCTTCCAAGACTCAAACTGTGTTTGTGGAAGCGGAGTCTCTCCGAGGGCGGCTCCATGCCCTCGCATTCATTTCCATTCCTATTTTCAAGACTTCACAGAGTGGGGCCGAGCGCTCCTCTTAGGCAAACACGGCGTCTTCGTGCTCCTGCATAATTCAGCGGCCATGTGAAGTAATCCACAGAGAGGCCCGAGGGAAACCGAGCTCTTTAATAGGCGGGGGGGTGAAGGGTCGGGGTGTCACTAATGACTGAGAAGGCGTCGGAACAGACTGGGGCCAGAGAATCAACACTCTCTCATCCATGACAAACAACTCTGTCGTTGACTTTGCCGATGCCAAATTCAGAAACGCAAACCCTGACGAAGCTCTCCTGGATTCACCCCAGAACAGGAACACGGGAACAGGAGGGGCGGGGGGGCTCGCGGTTCTGTTTCACGACAGTGACTCAACATCAGTGCAGGAAGGGGCGACAACACGGATCCTCACAGTAAAGATGGTGCTGATTAGGTGATGCTGAGCGTCAAGGCCAAAAGGTTCAATCTTGGTTCCATCAGAGCAGAAAATCTTGTTTCTCACACTCTGAGAGTCCTTTAGGTGCTTCTCATAGACTCCAGGTGGACTTTAATGAGTCTTTAATGGAGGAGAAACTTCTGTCTGGACACTCAGATTGATGGATTTCTGCAGTAACGGTGCATCATCCGGAATGTTCTCCCAGCTCAGCCAGAGGGACCAATGGAGTCTTGGTCACTTGTCCAAGCCCCCCTCCTGGGAAGAGTCCTGGGAAGAGTCCTGGGAATTTGGCACAGATGGACTCCAATTGTGGTACAGAAACATCTCTTTTTCAACTTCTATCTTAATCCCACTGATAATTTCGTTAATATATCATAAAAGTTCTAATTATTGAAACAAAGGTTGCCGTTATGATCCATCCCAGTAGAATAGTAACAGGGATAAAAAGGATTAATCCCTGGTGTGATACAGATGTCGGAGCTTTAAATTGAATTCATAAAGTATCGCTGTGTTATTTTCTGCCAACTGAATAAACACGTCACATCACACCAGGAAGAACAGATTGTTTTCATAATCAGCGTCTCCGACTGCCGCCTCCTTCCCATCAGCACTCCAGGCTGAGGTGTCGGCTCGGAGCTGACGATAAGAACATCTCGAGTTTAAATTTTACACAATAACACGTCTGTTCTTCCCACCTCCAGGGCCACCTTAAAAGGGGAAATAGCTGGGAGAGACACCTCGCTAAAGGCGGGAGGGGTGCAATTTTATTCGGCGAGATCCAAAAACCATTAACGTGCACTCGAGTGAGCAATAAATCACAATACGTGCTGGCGTTCCAGCTGCCACGTACCTTTGGTCCTGTTGTAGATACAATAGCCCACATGTCATCACTGCCCAGGAACTAAACCAGCCAACAAACCCGATGGCAGAGCGGCACTTTCGCTACTTTATTGTGACAAAAATCAATGAAACAACATCTGTCAAGCCTGCAATTTTCTAAAATGTTCCAATTCGCAGCAGCGAATGTGGATCCATTTGCACTACTGGGTTTCAGCTCTTGTCCTCAGCAATGGAAACGCACCGGGGACTGTTTGCAGACACGTGCACCTAATTCCGTCCAGATTAAGATAATAATGACATTTGACGGATAAATCGCTAAAGATGTTTGGGGAATAGTTTTAGGTTGCACAACAATGCAGGACGAATACAGTCTGCTTCCTGGTTGGATGTGAGCTACTCTATCGCCCCACGTGCACGTACACACACACACCAGTAGTCATGTTCGTGTGCGTCACGTCGTTTCGCAGAACATTTCACTCTTCTGCCCTGTTAGTCTGTCATTTCCTCCTCCTGGTCTCTGTAGGAGTCAGCCAGTCTGCTCCTTAAATAGGCGTGACCTCAGCAAAGACTTCGCCACCACTCCGGCCCTCGACGGCCTTTTCCGTTGGGGACGGGCACTTTGCCTGCAGCCGCATATGCTGCCCCACCAGATATCTGAAATATAATGCCTCCTCAATGAAATATAGTCCTCTTTTTATTGGTTGTCATCCTGTTGCTCCAAAAAAATAGCTGCAAAAACCATCTTCGGATTTGATTGGATGATTGGGGAAAGGAGCTGGAGGAAACTGACCTTTACCCCATATCAAGTAGACACATCAGCTGTTCTCTTAATGATTCCGTGCTTAATGATTCAGACCTGAAATCAACAGCTCACATCAAGAGGGGCGGTCCAACCGGCAGAGCTTTCCTTTGCTGCATGCCCCAGCTGTGCAATCACGCCCACCTCAGACTCCTTATGGAGAGAATAATCACGCTGGCAGCTCACAGCCTGCCTCTAGCTTCCTCCAATCTACTGTGTTTTCACCAGACTCGCATTGAAGTTGGGGAATTTGGAGATTCCTGAAGTTGTATTTGTCACGTGGACATCAGCAGGGTTGAAATCTGGACCTGCAGCTGGGCCGACGAGGCCCGTCAGTAAATCGGCAGGACAGAATGAAGGTTGGGCGACTGTCTCATCTGTGGTGCCTCTCTTAAGATCCACTCTGACAAAATTGATCACGATCTGAACAAACTGTCCAATCAGGATTACCTCATTAATCAGGTACCTGCTGAGGTTTTATTTTTGAAGGCAAAGTATATGTTTGGCTCGGTACAGTCGTGGCTACAAAGAGCTCATCGTTTAGGCCTTTTCTTGTCATTTGAATCACTGCAGTGCGTCTTAAAACAGTTACATGTGTTAGAAAATGGATGCTAAACGGCCCCTCTGTGACGCAACGAGTAAACAACGACTGCAGAGGCGAAATGAACAGAGTGAATCACGTTTAATCGCCCAATTCCGCAGATCTGCGCGACACAAACGCCCTGAGAAAATCATCACAGCCCATGTGCTCCCCAACAAGCGCACGCTTCCTCGCTGGGTTTGAGCATCACAGAAACTTTTAAATCACAGCAAAAACGACGTTCCTGCGGTCGCGCTTGTGCGAGTTCTTAAGGCTTCCACCTGCTCAGCAACGCGTCGCCGCCACTGCTGCAAAAGAGGGAGCTCCGATTTAGCGCGTCCACGTGTGATTGAGCATAAATGTCTCCAAAATAGTGTTTACTCGATGAATAATGCATGCCGCTGTGCAGCCTGGACATAAGCTTCGCTAAGACAGATCCTGTTAGCCATCCTCCACTGAGGTGAATCAAAAAGTTGGAGCCCGCCATCCAAAATTTACTCCATAAGCTTGCTGGTGGCGGGGGGATTGCCATAGAATTAAATGTGTTTACTTCATCTGTGTCCCATTGATAAGGCGAAGGGTGGAAGCAGCAGAGAGGGGGACTAAAAGCGCTGGGGGGGGGGGGGGGATGCAGTCCAGAGCGAGCATGAAAACTCTCTGGGCCCAAACCTTGAGGCTGAGGAAGAGCTGAATCATCACGGCCCAATAATGACGTATCTACGGGTCTGATACAGCGGGTGTGATTGTGCCACAGGCCGCGTGTCCAGAATTAACAGCAAGACCCTCACAAGTACGAGGAAACAGCAACAGTTTTGAAGGGTTGTCCTTAAATTTGAGGCGAGGGGGGGCTTTATGCATTTAGTAATTAGCGTGATGGCAGTGTTGTAAATTAACCTCCAGTGGTCATGTGTCGCCATCCCTGAGAGGTTCCCTGCAGAATAAACTCATTTTTATTAATATTTATGATGCGTGAAAGGCCATTAATGCCACTCATGACTCCTATCTTTGAGTTTTCTCTGATATTTTAGTGTGAATAATTAGCATCGCCACCCAGTTCTCGCTATCGCATTCACCCTCGACGGCTAATTACATTTCCAAGGTGTTGCTTATTACCTGGGGAGACGTTTGTTCAGCAGTACGTGGAAAAGGAGGTGACTTTGCCCCCACCCCCCCCTCCCCACAGACAGCGCTCTGAAACGGAACGCAGGTTCTAAAAGGTAGCATTAGCGACCCGCTGGAATGAAATGGTGTCAGCCTTTGTCTTAACACATGAATGGCTTTAATTTGTGCGATCCCTCGCGTCCTCACCCCAGCGGAACTATCAGAGGCGGAGCTGATGGATCTCAAGGGCACACAAGAGGGCTTTTGTGAGCCACCAACCTGGGAGGGGGAGAAGGAAAGTTCACGCCAGTGCTTCACTTGCCCGGCTTTGATGGCAATATGGACTCTTTAGTCACCACAAAATAAAAGTGGTACATCCTGAAAATGATTGAGACCTAAATACATATATAGGTATATATATTTTTTTAGTTCTGCAGGTATAAAAAAGCTTAAAACAAGCCCCTCCCCCTATTCCCTGAAGCCCAGGCAGCTGATGCAGCAGTTGGTTTGATGAGGCAAATGCCAACTTCTGCTCTAACTGTCAGGAACTGTGTGGGAGCGCTGCGTCTCTGGGCTCCGCACCCCCGCCACGCTACCCGGGCCACACGCTCCATCACCCTCCGTGCACGTCTGAGATGCTCTTCCCTTCATCCGTCTGCAGAAATGCGCAACAGCGATCAACATCCTCCAGACCGAAACCCGTGACCCTGCTTTTTAAATCCTAGTTAAAGGAATATGATAGAAGGACACTTAACCACCCCCCCCCATCCTCAGCCAAGGTTAAAGCAGTCAGCGTCTTGATAAAATCGGTAGAATTATCTCACACTTGCTGTGAAAAATCAAAGCTTGCAGATTTTCGGAATGATTGAGGCTCTTCGGTTGTGCAGGAACAAACCAGCGAGTTATCAGATAACATGAAACATGACGAAATATCTGAGGAAACATTTAGATTGAAGATTAGCACGCCAGCTACTAGCCTGACGCTAAATGTGCGTCACTATTAGCGCGTTCCTGTTGTGGAGAAACTTCTGAAGCCTCGACGGTCTCCACAGACTGCAGGCGTCCTCCGTTGCTGTTGTCCTACGTCTCGGTTCTCCATCCTTGAGAGACACAAGTCTTTATATTCGCTGTTTTTTTTTAGCCAAAAGCTTCGTAAGGCCACTATTAGTAAAATAAATTTAGGATGCTTCTCAGAGCCGCCCTGTCCTGTATGCAAATGTTGCCTGTTGGTGAAGTCGAACATCCAGAGGTGTCGCCGAGGCAGCTGTGAAGGTGGGGGAGGAGGAGAGGCTGCCTGGGCCTGATTAACGAACAGGAGAAATACTGGAGCCTTATCTCCCTCTTCTCTGAGCGAAATCACTGCTAAAATTGTTGATAACGGCAATCGTGTGAGGAATCCCGAGAGGGGACGGCTTCAGAGGTGACAAACAACCTGTGGGAAAATGGAGGAACACCTTTGGAAGGTCCTGCAAGGACAGAGACACTGCAGAGAGCTGGCGAGTTCATCAGCGGTGAGGACCCCAACAGCAGCTCTGGACTTTAGCAGGAAAGCAGCAGGTTGCGCGTCTGGAAGGTCTGACCTTCCTGCAGGTGCACAAACATCGCCACCGTTAAGCAGGTGACGTCCCCGTTGGTCACCTACTTCAGGCTGGACAGCACCGGTTGTCCATCACACAGCACCCAACACAAGGACAACTAACCTTTCTACGCCGGCAACCACGGCGATTAAACAGCTCAACCGCTGAGCAATACATCTTAAATGGGGGGCAGGGAGCCCCTCGTTAGAAATAGCACAGGAACCTGCAGGTAGAGATTATAGAGACGGAAATCTTAGCCTCCATCTCCCATGAGGGTTCCAAGAAAGGTGTTTCCATGGTTGCCGAAAGGCTCCATAATTGGTATCGGGGAACATTTGATGGAGACGTTGAATTTCATAATTTCTTCCTTTATTTCTGCTCAAACTCTCATGTAAGTCACCCTTTCAGCCTCACAATTAGTGTTCTCCTTGATCCTTCCACCCATCCATC
Source organism: Takifugu flavidus (assembly GCF_003711565.1). Classification (NCBI taxonomy): domain Eukaryota; kingdom Metazoa; phylum Chordata; class Actinopteri; order Tetraodontiformes; family Tetraodontidae; genus Takifugu; species Takifugu flavidus. Next base: position 4,523,947 of record NC_079525.1, read on the forward strand.
TCCTCCCTCCCTCCGCCCCCCAGTGACGGAGGCACTGCAGAACAGCAGAAGCCGACAGCTGAACTGACTGGAAGATGAAGGCATCTCACCTCCTTCTGCTGCACAGAGCTTTACCTCTAAGACCATCCAGACCCTCTCAGTATGAGCTGCAGTGCTGTGTGCCCCCCCCCACCACCACAGCGCAGCCCTCCCCTGCAGGACACTCAGCCTTTCAGAGGGAGCGAGGACAGATTAAATCAGAGTAAGCAGCTCTCACTCTGAGCTCGCTGTATTTGTTTTTAGTTCCAGTGATTTCATTCTTTCTGCTTTTTTTTCTTTTAAAAATCTAAATGAAAGACACAGTGAGAAGATTAAAGAGCTGCAGAGCTGCGCAGTAACAAGCAGCGTTCTCAACCAGCGTTTAAAGTTCCGCCTCCAGCTGTTGATTTGGACCCTCTGCTTTGCATGGAAGCAGCTTCGGAGGCGGCTCCCATCAGATGCCACCGGCGGGATCGTCTTTGAGGGGGAACTTCACACGGCTGAGCCACCCCCCCACAAAGGACAGCAGCTCTGAGCCTCTGCTGGTCACTGAAGGACTCTCAGAGCCGCTCCAAGCATCTGCCGCAGCTTTTTTGCTGGCACTTGTTTTACACGGCCTGATAAATAACAAACTGAACCAGTTTCTGTTGGCCGGTGCCGGAAATTTCTGTCTGAGCTTTCACAATTCCTGACAAAACATCGACTTTTGCTGCATTCTGAGCATTTATACACAGCCACGCCCACATTGCTGCCTATTTTTAGGCAACAACTACTTACAACTACATACCAATTACTAAAAAAAATATGACCCAGAGGACCGCTTTAACAGTGTAGTGCCCCTAGTGGTCAGAGATAACCTTCAGATGTATCCAGGCCGCTGTACCAACGTTCCCAGTGAACACTAACAAAGCTAATTATATCCAGCCATTTGATCGCCAGTATTTGTGAAAGTTTATCTAAAGTATAAACAGCAATAGAGCCATGATGAATAAAGTGCTTCACATCAATAACCTTCAAAAACTGGGGCCAATCCAGTGCTGCAGCTGCTAAACCATGCTAATATGCTATCAAGATCCAAATCCCGAATTTATATCAGACCGTCGTTGTTTAGGCCAGATATGGTTGTTTCGGGACTGAAACATCCGCTGTTTTTAATCAGGCAGTCAGGGTAAACAAGGTTGCAAATATTGTTATGAGAAATCTGCTTAATTAGCTTCTCAATGACTCATTTTGTTTAAAGTGGGTTTCATCTGGACGTGTGATGTTCGCGTTGTTTAACTGGGAGTTGGAGCATCGTCGGATGAGATATTAAGGTATCGTAAACAAAGCTGTCAGATGGACTCAAAGCTTGTTGACAAGGCAGCCATTAAGCACCAGCGCGGAGGCTTTTTACTGACTTACATCTGCTGTACATAACTCCAAACAGCTGAGGCTGTCATGATGCAACCGCCCACAGCAGCGCCAGCGGAGGTGCTCGCTGACGGCGGAATGTCAACATTAGCGGTGATGTACAGGGTTGTGTAGCCGCGGGGTCAGGGGCCGGCAGCAGAGCACATCAGAGCCCGAACCTGCTGGTTTCCACGGCGATCGTTGAAGAATGACTACATTATTAATTATATGGCACATGGAGGGAGTCCCAGAACCTTGGAACCTTACTGGGTTCATTTCACATCAGTGAGAACTTCTGGGTTCTGTGTGAACCCATAACCAGCAGCTAACTGTAGCAGCTAGCCATGAATAGCGCCATTACAGCTACTAGAAAGAGAGCGCAGACCTCCGCCCATCAGTAGGATGCTTTATGATCAAAGGCCCTTAAATCTCATATACAAACCTAGCTTTGATCACCTACGATCTTTGGAAGATCAAAGGTCAAACTCCCGGAATCCAGAACATCACCAAAATGAAATGAGCTCAGAATGAAGCAAAAAACCAAACCCCATGTGTCACATGACCCTCTTTATCGCTACACAAATGCTTTTCAGATTCCTCACGCCTTCACGATCTACAGCAGAATTAATAACATGGCTAATTATGCTAAATTAGATGTTATCTTCCCATCCATTGACAGTGGGAAGGTCTCAAATTGTTTTCTCGATGCTCAGCAGCATGTACTTGAAGTACTTTACCGCCATTGCTTGCTGTTGGCGAAATGCATTGTGGGTATTTAGCTGCCCCAACTCCACAGGCCCAGCTGACATGTACAGGGTAAAAGGGTGGGGCAAGTACACATCCAGGCACCTGTGGTGTAACTGGCAGTAGGTACAGGTGACCAAAGGCAACACTAATGTTGATGTCAGAACAGAAGAATCCGATATGGTTGCACCGCTGCCCCCTCTGGTCGGTCAGAGAACTGACTGTTCTGTCGTCAAGACGCGTGTTGACGTACGTAAACTCAGAGGAAACATTGCTGATGCAGTGAGCGCGGTGGCGGAACGATGTTCCTCATGCATTAGACTTTGCTCAACGCCGCGCCTTAATTAGGCCTTCAGAGCCTCGTTAGTACGATTCAAAAGCAGCGGTGAAATTGTACCTTTAATTACTCTCTGAGCACATTTCAGCCTGAACAATATGAACCAAGTTAAAGCTCAAAATCAAAGCCTCGGTATTTCATCAGCACCATCTCGGTCCAGCCGTCTCCTGTCCCGGGTGGGGTGGGGGGGCAATGACGTCATCAGCTGGCGTGGGGACGGCTATGGAACACAGCTAACAGTGTGGGAATCTTTACTTCCATGCTACGAGCTTTTACTGTCAGCTTACCGATTAATAAACGTCTGAGAACGTCTGAGAAGATCCCAAAGATTTAAAAGAGCATCCTTGTTAATTAAAACGGCCTTCCACCCACATAAACCAACACCCAGACGTGCTAAACGGAGCCGGTCGTTCTTTAGCCATGAATGTCAGTTCTCTACCTTTCTCATGATAAATATCTGTACTGAGATGACTTCCGTGTGTTCCTGCATGGGCCGACACAAACCCGCGGCCCTGCCGGCGCGTAATGATCTTCTAATGGCGATATTAACCTTCTGAACGGGCAGGAAAACGCTTAATGTCTCCTATAATAACGTGGTGAAGGCTGCCATGTCAGAGGTCAGACGTGCAGGCAACGAGTCCAATTGTCAAGATAATATGCGAGCGGAGAATATCAAGAGGAATTTTAGATATATGCTAATCAAAATGGAGGAGGAATGTCCCTTTAAAGAAAGTCTGGGATGATCCGACATATTCGTCCGGGCTTTAAATAGTACTGATAGCCAGGATTTAGGAGGCGTTGCTCTGACACGCGCAGGAAATACACTTATTTTAAAAAAATATTTAATGAAACCTGCTCCGTTCTCAAAGAACGGAAGACTCAGATCTTCTGTCAATTTACAGAGTCCAAGCAGACACACGCCCCTGGGGGAATATAATGAAATTAAATGAGATTAGTTTATAATTAATTTTTCAAATTAATTAGAATTGTAATTGGTTGGATAATTGAACAAGCCACCTCAAACAACAATGTCAAATAAAAGAGGTGACAGGAGAGATTAATGGGGAGAAATGAAAAAAGTAATCTGATCCCAGCGCAGTAAACAAGACAAAACTTTGCCTTTAGGTCAGTTTTATCTTATTTAAGGGGTATCCCCTAAATAAGATCAGCGTTTCTGATGTTACCTCCAGGCGCTGTGAGCCTTCGCTTCCTCATTGGCTCAATGAAAAAGAAAAAGCTTCTGCTTATTATCTGCCCAGTTTCACACTGCCAGACTCTCTTTTTCCCAGTTTCAGTGTTTCCGTTGGGCCTTTTTGTCTGCCTCTGGGCCATCTCCTGCTTCATTTGTTCCGCTCCTGCTCACCTCCGGATCCTCTCTGCCTGTTCCTCCGACGCAATCTTCCGGCAGCAGATTCCCAGTTCCTCCAGAATCAGATACAAACACATAATTGATTTCATAAATTTAAATAAACTTCATCCAAAGTAGAGAGGAAAGGAACAGGAAGCGCTAGGCTAACAGTCATGCTAACATAGCAGGTCGCTGCGTTGACACCGGCGTTCTGATAACAGGCCTTGGGGTCCCGAGGGTGACCTCTGTGACCTCTGGGCCGCTGTTCAGTCCCCAGAGCGCATTAACCCGGCCGAGATCAAAATACGCTCCAGAACGACAACAACAGGAACGCTAACGCATAAATAAGCCGCCGCTCCGCCTGCTTCCCCAGCCCCTGCAGAGCCGGGTCAGCGTGCACTTAAACAGCCTCCATTTGTCAGTTTGCGGCATTTGTATTTTGTTTTCATCCGCACCAATCATGACAGAGAGGAACACGATGTTCTCGCTGGCTTAAAGTTTCATCATGTCTAATAGCGGGTGTAGCTTCGCTCCAATACAACGGGAGATGCATAAAAAATACAAATGTCAGAGAGGTTTTTTTGTGATTGACACAAAAAATGGAACGAAAGGCTCGATGGCGAGAGGAAGAACACTGCGGCTTTCCTCTCCGAGCAGATATGCGGTCGGAAATTACATTTTACATAAACAAATAAATTGAATTTCATCCGCGGCGACGCTGGAATCAAGTCTGATTCAGTCCGATATCCCATCTGAAAGACTTAACGGTCCAGGAACAGGAAGTGATTGGGTGGCAGCTCAGGCGGGAAGCCGCGGATATGAAGGCGTTCTACCTGAGCTGGAGGCTTCATTGTGCCGACTCGTGCACATACGCACAATAAAAGCAACCCTTCACCCGAGAGGAGGCTCAAAATAAACCGTCTCCTCCGTCTGCGTCTCGCTGAGAAACGGCTGTTGGCAATGCTAAATGAGAACAATACCTACACGTGGCTCCCGACGACGCTATAAAAATTTTATTTCCTCCAGCTTTCCTCCACATCCCCAAAACACAACACCTTCATTAACATTAAAGCAGGAGGGGTGGAGGAACCCATAACCTGGAGGAACTTTGAGTCTTTCTTTCTGGATGCTAACGATAATTTTCGCGTCAGTTCCTCAGAGCTCTCTCCTGCTCGTTTGTCAGCCGTAATGTCGGCTTAGGCAAACGTGTTCACAGCTGCTCTCCATTACAGGCGAAACCAGCGGCCTGTCGTTGGTGATTAGAAGGCCGAGATAACGATTTTGCGCTACGTTGTTGAGCTGGGATCAATTATGAAGCGGCGACCGCCAAGAATTTATGTCCGAGGTCATCGTAAATTCATTTCCGCAGCCTCCGCACACCAGTGCGCCTAAAAATCGAGATGCTTCTTCCGCGGAGCCTCGGTGAGTTTACACAGAAAGGGGTTCAAAGGTCATATACACAGATGTCAGAAGTTGGCCATGACATGACCCCCCCCTCCCCCACACACACACAAACACGCAGATTCAAGCGTGCCGGTGATTCTGCTGCAGCGGTCAGTTTTTGGGACGCGTGCCTTAGTTTGACCAACGCTCACCTATGACGACATCGTCTGAAAAAGGAAGTTTATGGTTGGTTCTGGACAGATTTGGCTGTAAATGAAGTCTAACAGTGTGAACTTCACAACAAAAGTGGTTTGTTTCACAAGCAAGTAGCAGCTTTCGGGAAAAGATTCCTTCCTACGCGCTACAACCGCTAATTATGTCGTGACATCTCAGATTTCTTTGTTCTCTTGAAGTCGTACTCTCAACCTCTTTCCTTCTTTTTTGTCTTTCATTTTCCCCCATCAGACCCAGAAAAGCAGCGAGCTGATGGATGGCGGCGCGTTCCAGCATCGGGTATTGACACGAACTCGGCTCGGAGCAGGAAAATGGAGAATAAAAGGGCGGCGGCGGGAGTTGATGAATTATTAATGCCCGGCACAATACGGCCCGTGTCTCGCTGCGATAGCCTGCCTACAGCTGCCTGAAATATCGGCTCCCTCGTTTCTCTTATAAAATTTTCAAAGATGATATAATTACACAACCCGCCCCTCCGCCGCTGTCAGATTTTTGTCTGTAGCTCACATAAACCACCGCGGCACTAAAGCGGCGACCTTTCCCAAGTTAAGCCACTTTAATTCAATTTTCCACTCAGTCAAACAAGAAACGAGGTGAGCGACTCACGCCCATGCTGCGCGCCGCTCTTTGCTTAAGGTGGCTAGCACCTTTCACGCGGTGCCGTAATTATGAGCTGGAAAGAAGATTTCACATCTTACATTTCTAGTTTCAAAACCTGCGTGCGCTCCCAGTCTTTGGTTTGAGGTCGACTATGGCATCGCAGCGTTCCGTTTCAAAAGCTCGGGGTTAATAAAAAACACAAAACACGTAACCGCTTTTGTGAAATTACACAGATGGGAGGCACCGCGTGTAATGGTGGAAACGGCTATTAAGGCTGGCCAAGCGCTGTGGTCAGAGCCCGTGAACGGTGGGTCTCTTTAAATGGATGTAAATAGAAGTTTAGTGGGGTGAAGTCAGGAGGAGAGGATAAAATATTCAACCCCCCTCTCACACACAAAGAGTGACTCCAAGTCCCGACTGTGGCCTGACATTTTACAGGCTGGTGTCGTGTTGTGAGCGGGTTCAAAGTTCGGCTCTTCCAGGCGCTTCCGTCTCTTTTAGTCCTGGAATAAGTGCAGCAGGGCGAGAGAGAGAGAGAGAGAGAGAGAGAGAGAGAGAGCGAGACGCTTGGGAGGGAAAAGTAGATTCATTTTAGGAACATCTGGCCAATTTCGGACTCTTAATAAGAATTAGCAGGTGGAGTGGATGATGTATTATTTTGCAAAGCTATTGTGACACATGCTGCCATCTGATCGCCACCAAACACACACAGATGCTAAAAATTAGTTTAGCACCGCCCACCAGTCGGTTGGAGTCTGTTTTGGAGTGGCGGCGGCGGCGGCCGGCGGCAGGGGGACCTGCAACTGAAGATAAGGCCGTCCCTATCAGGGAAGTGGCTTCCCGGAGCCCGTGGGAAGCGACGCAGAAACGGGGGGAAATCGGTAACACGGGCAGCACCTGGGTGGCGAGGCGGGCGATAAAAAAGGCGGCCCGGCTTTTCTTTTTATCTGTCTGAGGGTGCAGCTGAGGAGGGGAGGAAGGAGGACGACCAAGGAAGTCGCACAACTGATCTCCAACCAGTTTGATCCGGTCTATCATTCTGGACGCCTCTTGGAAGTGTAAACAAGCACCAGCGGGGGCTAGCATGGAGTTTATAGCATGATGTAGCTCACAGGTTCTGGGATAAGACGGGTTTATGCCTCTTCTGAGGAGATAAAAAGACCATCTCATCCACAGCAGGGAGCAGGTCTGCAGGTCGTCTGCTTCCGTGTTGAGATATGACCGACTCACACACACCGCCATGTTCGTATGTCCGATCCATTTTAGAGTCCCACTGGGAGCCGGCGAACAAGGTAAACGCCAGGTTTAGTCAGATTTGTGGTTAAAAATATTCAGACTCGGTTAATTAATTAATGCCGACGTGTGACAGATAAACTGGCCCCCGAATTAGCAGACTGTCAAACGGCTTTTGTATCAACCTGATTTCACGTTCTCATAGACAGCCGTCAAGCTCTAATTGAGCTAAACACTAATTAAAGCCACCCAAAACTCACTAACCTTTGACATTCATTTTATTCAGAAGCAGCGTTGCTTTGATTTTCTGCCGCTTCAGATAATTAACGTCGATTGGAATTTTCTCTGAACTTTGACTGGCCCCCGAAAGAATCACCGCTAATGTCGACAAACTACAAATTAGCCCCACTGCTTTAATAACAAAGGGATCAGGTTGTGCTTTGATGGCCATGAGCAAAAATAACTTGATGAGGTTCACATGGGCGTCACATGGCCGTTTAATGCTCCCTTGCCTGGAAGAATCATTGCTGGCCCTTTTATAGATATTAAAAGCAAAGCTAAACATGTTTTAATGTTCAGAGTCATTCGGCAGAAAAGTGAGACTGTTTGAAATGAAAAGGAGTGGAATAAAAATCATTACAGTTCTCTCAGGGGCGATTCCAGGAGGCGTTGCAGCTTGGGCTCGCTGTTATTTACATAAAATAAGATAAATCCCGCAGGTTTTCTGCACCTAGAGGAGTAAATCAGCTGCCTGTGGAACAGAAGCTGAAGTGAAGGGATCCTAAGAGGAGGTGGAAACTCACAAACCTTATAGGCGCCTACATCATATCACCTGAATTAATAGACATTTATTCCAATAATGCATCAAAATGATGGATAGAATTTAGTTAATCTGTCCAGAACACAGCAGCTCTGTGTGTGTGTGTGTGTGTGTGTGTGTGTGTGTGTCAGGAGGTGTGTCTGGTTCTCGATTTACTCTCCACCAGAAATTCAATAGCTGAGACGCGCCTGGCAGCGATCCCCGCTGATAAACTCTGCCCGCGACTCCACTTCTGAAAAACTGCTGCTGGAATCGACTCGCTGGGCAGAATCGTTCCGTACGTGGAGCCAGAAGTTTTCTCACCGCCCGAACAGGAAAAACAAGCCATGAATTAAGAGAACCAAAAGTAACTTCTAAAAAAAAAAAAAGCTCTGTATCAATGTTACCACTTGTTAGTTACTATGTTAACTACTAGAGCTAATCAATTAGCTTCAAATCGCTCATAACTGTAAAAACGAAATAAAATAATAAACCTGAGCGGCTCAGATGCTCGCAGCAGGTTGAGGCAGCATACGCTAGCAATGCTAACCATGTCATCAGTGAGCACACAGGTTTTGGTCCATTTGACACACAACACAGATCTAAATGTTTATTTCTGATCAAGCTTTTATCTAAGAACGCTGAGTTAGCAGGAGCCCGTTGCTGCAGCTTTAAGCGAAGACTGACGCTGCTCCTGCTTGCAACACACATTTTCCCTCCGAGTAAAAACACAAGACTGGGGGAAGGAGGGGGGGGGGGGGCATTTCTGCCTTTTATTGTGTAGTGCTTCAGCAGGACAGTTGTTCTTTACAAAGGTGTGGTGAAGGTGTGTTGGCTAACACACGCCGACTCTCCTGATCAGGTTATCGACCCGGAATCCAACCGTCATGTGACCAGAGCCTCGGTGAGATTCGCTCTGATTTATATTCAGTAGTCATAGTTTCATCTTAAATGTCACAAACCAGAAGCTGACATTTTTATAAAAGCCTTTGGGATTTATTTTGGAGATTGTGCGATTTCATTGTTCACCGGAGATTCTTTTCTTAACTTTTTTTTTTTAAACGCTCCCATCATATGAACCTGGCCCTGCACGGGGATTCTTCCTATTAAAGGAAGGACGAGTCGGTCACTGTCAAAGTGGACGAGAAACAACGTAAATACCGACACGACTGTGTCCAACAGCATAACGTCGCACTCATCTCCCAGGAAGGCGTCAAATCCACACACAAAAACCTCCATTTGGGTGTCAGAAACCTGGTATCAGGCCCCATCTGCTGGATGAATCATTTATGATCTGAACGGGTTTTTCCCTCTGGCTGTTTTCAAGCCTGATAAACAAACAAAGAAGCAAACAAACAAACAATAATGTGCACCTGAAGTACCTGCGTTCGCACCTCTATTAGATCATTTCCCCCCCAATCTGGGTCGAACTAAGTTGTGCCAGATCACCGAGGAGATTCAGATCTCCTGCAGTCGTGGGATTCACTCTCTTCGGATTAGCTTTCCTGTTTAAAAGCCTCTTTCTCTGCGTGGAGGCAGGAAATTCAAGGGATTCGGAAAAAAAAGAGCCAAATCTAAAACCTCCACTCGAAGCAGGCGTCTTATCACAGGCGATAATGTTTCTCTACGCCCCCCCCGTGACCCCCAGAGCTGCCGACTCCTGAACACTTGGTCCAACATGAGGATCTTAGAAGCAGAGAGGAGGCGGGGGACGACCTTGAGACGGGCGGGGACACGTCCATAAATGAGCTTTGAACACAAAGATGAAGAGAAAACCAGCAGAACTCCTGATCTCCTGTTCCTGGCTACAGCTAGCAATGACCCGGCCCCTCCAGGTCGACGGTGGAGACATTAAAAGTGTTTCAGAGGTTATTTCTCAGCAGCGTCTTTGTCCCTTTTAAACTGTCGTCCACACCTCGTTCAACTCCTACTAACCTAAGCAGGCCTCTAAAATACCCAACAGCTAACGTTAGCTTCTCGCTCTAACTTCCATTTACAGTCTCGGCATCCGAACCTGCCAATCAAACGCGTTTGTGGGTGGCAGATTGTGCAGATTAGCAGTAAGATTCGAACGCATTTGTAAAAATGACCCACAGAGAGCCCCCCCCCGCTTTGGTCCAAAAAGTGTTCTTCATCTTCACTCATGGCACGGCCGAACGCTTGGGCGCCGCTCTGCAGCGCCGTCTGTCAGTAAAGATCTGTTTTCACATCTATTGATGAAAGCGCTGCGCCGCACTCGCTGGAAACACGGTTTGGTTTTGGGGGGGGGGGGGGGGGGGGGCTCTCTAGGCGAAACTCAGAACACGGGGAGCGAAGCGAAAATGGAGGAGACGGCCCGTCTGGAAAACTGGAGGGAAAAAAGCGGCGGGTTTGAAATCCAGCTGAGCGGCAGAAATCAATCTGATCTGATCAATGCTGAGCGTCGTTAGCTTCTTTGTTATGATGGTTACAGAGACGATCGCCACAGCTCACCGTCCGCTCCACCGCCGGCGCCAGGCTTTAATTAAACGCTTCCCTCCGGAGGGCAAACGCAACAGGCTCGTAATTCAAACTTTCCGAGGGTGTTTGCGGGACTTTTGCTTCCGTTTAGTGGGAAATTCCTTCAACCACCGCTGAAGTTTGGTGGCGCGCTCAACAGATCGCCTCGGCTCAAAGCCCCGAAAGGCCGTCTGACGTAAAACGCTGCAACGAATGGTGGGATTCGGCCGGATTTCAGCAGGGACCTCGGATAAAAGGTGGGCAGTGCTGCGGAACAACAATGAACCGGAACTCTCTTTTGCTGGAAATAAGCAACTGAAAACAGGAAATTCGCCGAGAAACACCAGAGAAGAAGAAGAGCCTCTGCCGCTCTCCTAATAAAGCACCATTTCAGGTTGATCCTCCATCGCTCATCAACACATTTCGACATTTTTCTCATCTTCTTGGGAGGAAAGGACAAATATAGCAGCAGCACATGTTTCTCTCAAACAGCCCCCAGCTAAATACACATTAGCGGCATTACAGACTGCGCCATGTTGGCTTAGGTTAATGGGACAGGGCCCGTGGGAATAACGCGCTCAGATAACGCCAGCGTTGTCCTCGCCATCTCACACAGGAGCTTTTTAAAATGATGATGGATTTCGGTGCCGGCGCTTTTCATTGTTGGTTTTATAATGTAAGGGTGGTTTTGCTCCACCAAGCTCTGCTTTAGAGACAAAAACAGTTTAATAGATGAGCGCTTTCTCCGTTCATATTGACTGGATGCTAATGCAGCCCGTTAGCACAGTCCTGGGGGCATTCCTGCCTCCCCCAGTGACTGCTGGGATAGACTTCAGCACCCCTCGTGGCCCTAATTGGGAATTAGCGGGAGAAAATGGATGCACGTGCTTAAACTTGCATTCACGCTTCATTAGACTTAAAATAAATCAGCAATTTATGTACAACACGACACTCGGAGGACGAATTAGCAGAGGACTGCTATGTTCCCGCTAACGGGACAGTTTTCTAATATGATTTAAAACATGCTCACGCATCTTGAGTTAGCATAGCTTTCCACAGCCGGAACATTTTTCAGACGGCTGTAAGAAAATACAATACGCAGAGAGACAAAATTAGATCAAAACAGAGAAAAGGAAGATCCACTTCCGTCACCGCTGTCATCCAGAGAGCATTTGAACCTCTTAAGTGTGAAGAAAGCAGGAAAAAAGAGGCCCTACTTTCCAGGGCTAGCCTGCAGTCTTTTCCCCCTCTGAAGAAAATAAAAGTTATTAACCTCACAACCACAGACAAGAGTTCAAAGGTCATTGTAATTACAAAAGAACCTGCTTTAGCATTAGCTCGGATGGCTGCTAATTTCCCTTATTAAGAATCTCCTAAATGTCACTGGAATAAATGTGGTTTTTCTTGCTGGATCACAGGAATCGTGGAATCACGTCGTCTCGTGTTGTTGATCCGACACGTGCGCGCACACCTACACGTGCACTCACATCTACTGTAAATGAAAGCGTCTCAGCACTTTCGTTTCCGACGGGTGCTTTTATTTCTGCGGGATGCCACCCATGAAATAGACGAGCCATCTCCAGGGACGCCGTCTTCCCGACCGTGGAGAAGATTAACACATTATCTGGATGACGTTGCACATGACTCGGGGGGGGTGCAAAGTGTGAAATGATTTCCTTTAGCGGCGTCTCATCAGTGTTTATGGCGCTAGGGATGTGAGCGCTGACATTTAGGATTACGGAGGGTGGAGACGCATCCTTCTCCGACTCCCGTCTGGCCGCCTCCGTAATACAGCCGACACACTTGGAGAGGCAACAACAAACGCGAGGTCATCTTAGGAAAACACGCATATAGATCTCAAGCAGACTTCTGCGTGCAGCCGAATCGCTGTCTTTGTTAGCTTAGTTGCTTCCTGTTTTCCGGGCCGTTTGTCTGCACTGTGTCGGTACTCAGAAGATCTCTGGATGGTTTTAGAGGCAAAAGAAGGTTTTGCTGCTGCTGCTGCTGCTGCTGCAGCCAGACTTAAATATTGACACAGCTCCTATAATCCATCTCAGTAAGCCTTAAAGCTGCTTGGGCAAATTCTAGCGCGATAAAATAGTTCCCCGAGTTAGGAACTTTAAAACCAGTTGCAGCAGGTACGGTGCAAAGGTGGCGCCCGGTGAACTTGATATCAAGCGGCTGAAACATGAACCTTCAGCCCGATTGGAGGTCCTGCGAGTGCCGGATGAGCTTTTCCAGTCCCAAGGCCCCAGAAGTGGGGCTGAGCAGGTGAACGTGGTGCTCCAGGTGACCCGTTAGCTGGGCAGAAGCGTCTGTGCTACACACACCTCCCACCTACACACAGCATCTCTGGAGGCTGAACATTGGCTGTTTGGTCTCCTACTGAGAACCTTTTGGTTGTCCCAACATCTTCTATTACAGAAGGAAGGAGGTCAGAGCGCTAAACAACATAACAAAGTCCTTTAACTACCACAAAAGACACACAAACACCTCATTAACCCCCCTCCTGACAACAGGGTCCAACTCCGGCTTCTTGCAACACAAACATCATTTGGCCTTGAAACCCTTAATTCATGTTGGCGTTTAGATGGAGCATCCTTGAATAAAACAAAAGCTGATTACATAAGCCGGCCCACTGCCGAGTCGCCGTATTCTCTGATTAAATCTGCACAAACATTTCATCAGTGCGGCGCGCACAGGTTGAAGCATAAAGCTCCTCATACAAAAGATGTTTACGCCCCACGTTCCCCTCCTGCTGAGATTTATTTAAGAGGATTACGCCTTCTGCGCTTGATCAGGTTATAGAATTCAAAAAATCTGGCGTAAAGGTGCATTTTAACAGAAAAGGAGTGGAGGAGGAGTAAATGGAACTCTCAGCGACACATGCTAGCAACTAGCTACGCTCTCTTGGCTGTAGATGGCAGCGTGGAGCGACCCACCCCCTGTAGCTAGCATTGTGCGAAGGCCACATTTGTGGGCGTGTCTTTTCCCCTGTGTGGGCGGTCCGGTGGGTGTGGCTTACGCTGTGCGTGAGGCTCTAGCAGGACCGAGTGGAGGAAGGAGAAAAGGTAACGATGTAAAACCATCGGGTTCGACTTTGTGTATGAAGACGAGAGCAGCTGCGGCAGATGTGTTCAGGGTCGGCGCCCATTTAGTCTCCGTAAAAGCCATCTAGCAAAAAAAAATAATCCAAAATCCAGCTCCTGTGGACCAGCATCGCCACGCAGTCGCCTGCTCCCGCTTGGAGTCCCTCCTGGGATGTTTTTGTGGGATCATATTGTCAAACCGTTGTGTTTATCCCTGCGTGCTTTAGTTTCAGGCTTGGCGGCTTGGCGCCGGGTAAACAGCGACGCTGGAGGATGACGGCGGCCTCCAGCCGGTGTGTGTTTATGCAGCGGCGCACTTTTATGCCTTTTTATGCAGTCAAACACTCAAACAAACATTCTTCTTACACACACGACCGATCGTCCTCCCCTGTACCAGGGGTCGGCCCGTGACCTTCCTGCAGGTGGACATCCGTTCTACTGTATGAGAAGACAGTGCTCCCCCCCCCCCCCCCCATCGGAGAAACTCCGGGCTACAGCTGGATAATCAATCAGGAGCCCCTCGGCATCCTGGGAAACAACAAGGTCGTTTTCAGCAGAGATGAGGTCGCGACCTTTGTGCAGGCAATAACCATTTATGATGTGGCGTCGGGTCCTGAGTGAATCTGATCAGACAGAGCTCCCATCACCCCCCCCCCCAGTCAGTCGTAACTCAATCATGTGTGTCGGAACCAGTAAAGCGACTGGAAGACAGGCGGAAAAAACAAAAACCTGGAAAAAAGAGTGCGGGTCAGCTGCTCGTAGGGTTAGGGTTCGTTTTTCTCTCTTTCATTCCTCCTTTTGAAACCAGCCACTTCATGTCTTGAGGTAGCTCGACTGCTGCCCCCTGGTGGTCCGGATGTATGCAGTCACTCTAATCAGTGTATCACAGGCTGAAGAAGAGGCTCTACTGAAACCTTTTTGGTTATTTTCTTTAGCTTTGCAGTAAAACAGTTATTTTATTTTCACTAGCATTTGTGCTCTACTGGCAGTAGATTTGGTATAGCTTTATTTAAGTGTCTTGAAATTTTTACGAGATATAAATGAAAGTAATGATACGCTTTTGTTATTTGCTCTGGTGTTATGAAGCACGAGGGGCCAGTTCAGGGGCATCGTTATGGTCTGTAATCAGGACAGACAGACAGCGACAGCAGGATGATGTAGCATAAACGGAGGCGACAAACTCTGGGCTCCAACGTCACAAAGGGCTATTAGAGCAGCAGGACACAGGTCATCAAATGTACATTAGCCGCGGCCGCGCCGCTGCTACGCTGTGTGTTCACCAGATTGTCTCTTTTATTGGGTTTTTATTGGACCGATGCGCAAGGAAAGCAAACGCCTCTAAAAATGCCAACATTTTTACTCAGACGTTCACGCTCGCAGCAACACAAGGCTCCGCGTTTACATTTCCTTGGTTAACGAGTTGGCGATTCCTCCTCCGACGGAATTCAACCTTCAGCCCCTTTTACGCACGAATACACGATTCAACACTGAACACGTGAAAAGGTCCATCGGCTGAGGGCAGGACAGGACACAACAAACGGTTATGTGCGTATTAAAGGTTCCACCCAGCGAGCCCGTGGGACCGGAAACACTGAAGAACTTCTATTGTTGCTGGTAATCGTGCCGACCCCCCCCCCCCCCCCCCCCCCCACCCCCCCCCCGTCGGTGTCAGCCCATCAGCACCATTGTTTTGCCCGATAAATCCGTGTTATTAACTGCTCTGAGTGCAGTCGTGACTGCGGTAGAACACAAAGACTTGAGTTTAATCTGACACCGGATCTCCTCTCGCTCAAACTCCCTCCTGTCAGAGGTGGGGGGGGGGGGGGGGGGGGGGGGGGGGGGGGGGTGTCAGCCGAGCGCATCCTCTCTGTGCCAGCTGCTTTTATAGACCCGGATGTAAGGATCCCTCTTCAAAAACCTGATCGCCTCCCTGGTTTTATTCCTGGCTAAGAAGTGGAAGCACAAGTACTGTAAGACTTGTGATGCCGGCCGTGCCAAAGCCTGCTGGCTCCTGCTCGTTTGTCGCAGTTTGAGGAGTTTTAACGTCGACGCCTCTTATGAAAATGCTTCAATGGCGTCCTATTTAGTCCCCTTTCAGCTAGATGTTCGATCTGGATGAAGAGAGCCTCCCTCCTCTCCTGGAGGACCAAAGCTTCATCTCGACAAACAGCCTGAATCCTCTTTTTATTCCCCTCGTCTCTGTGGATGAAGACGTCACCGCGCTGGACTCCGTCCTCCTGCACCGTGCTCACCTACGTTCCGCACATTAAATACACAATTGATCCTTCGTGACTCCGTAGCTGAACTGCGGCCAACTTCTCTGGAAACTTTCAGCATTTTGAAGCAACTTTCTCCCAAACCTCCTCGCACCTCCTCCACCGGTTCGACGTAAAGGAAAAAGTGTGTAGGCGCAGATGTCCCCCGCTGAAGTGGACGCCAGCCGCAGAGTGTGTGTTCTGGTCACTGACACACACCCTCTGTGGATTCCAGCATGTGACTTCACACAAGCCGTGGTTGCAGTAGCGACCATTTCCACTTATAGAACTATTTTTCTGAAAGAACTGGCCTGAACTTTACATTTTGTGAGAGACTGAAACCCTCGAGGCCTTTCAGAAAACGCCGCCGCCGACCCCACGATGACAGCAATGACATTAACCCAATATCAGCCAACAGATGAAGGCGGCGTTTCGCAGACAAGGGCCGATGGGAACCAGCTCTGTCTATTAGCCGGGAAGAAATCTGCCTCTCTTTCTGGGTCAGAGAGACCGTGTGAGGAGCGCTCCGAGCTGCTTCAACTGGACTGAATGATTTATTACCCAGCTGGAGAGAAGAGAGGAGAGCAGACAATCAAATAAGCAGAGAAGGAAAATGTAATTCATGTATGTTCATCTACAGCATATAAGAGGAGAAGAAGAGACACTAATTATATCTAGACAGTCAAGATGGAACATTTTAAAGTGCAGTCACATGGAAAGCAGAGAAAAGAGGTCAGTTAAGCCACCGATAAATCACGTTATTAAACAAAAGCTCAGCTTTCCCCCGATATTTCCTGGTATGGCTACAGTCTTTGAGTGAGGAAGTACAGCAACACGTTTAACATTGTTTAACCGCAGGTAAAAGCAGCTGTACTTCCTGTTAGCCAACGTTTAAATGGCGTAACATGGCGGGTAATTGCGGGAAACGTCGCTGTCGGTGGGCTCGCTGGCGTGCAGTCAGCCGCGGACAGCTGTGCTAAACAGCTAGTGTTACTCACGCGGCGGCTGTTTGCAGATGATGTGATGATGTTCGTCCGCAAACACCAACACGAACAATAACCACAAGATGCTAATATGGAAAATATGGGATAAAAGCCCGGTTAGTACATTTGTTGGTTAGTACATGGTAAAACTTGCATCTTATATGCTTAACTTGCATCTATAGTTGTGGTTCCAATACAATGGTTCATAAAAGTAGTAGCCAAACTGTTTTTACACTATTTACATCTACTGCCATTTAAAATGGAAAAAAAAAGTCAGATTCTCTGCTGCAAAGATTTATTTAGCTGTACTAATGGAAGAATCATTTAGCTTTTATCACCTTTTATCAAGGAAACTAGCTTTGATCTGACCTTTCATAGGTGTGAAAATATCCTCTGCGTGTTTGTTTTAAACATGTTGCAAAAACACGGGCGAAATAATTAGCGTGTCTCGAAACACAGGCCCCACTTTTTGAGCCATGCTGCCATTAGTGCTGAAAAATGCCCTTGAAAAAGCTTTTGATACAGAATTAGCTTGGCAAGTTTGGCAGAGAAGGAAAAAAAACCCAAAAAACGTAATTATCAAACACTGCGTGTGATGATCTCAACCCACGTTTCCCTCCACGTTTTCCCCTCTAACATGTCCGGACACGTGGAAACACATTTCAATCTTTTTTTTTGGAATAAATGCGACTGTGTGGCAGTGAACCAGCAATTTAACAACTGAGAGCATTAATAGCATAGCAAGAGCACCTTTGAGAACCTTTCAAAGGCTCCTTTTGTTGGAGTTTGCGTTACACCGATGTGACTCTAGTGGTTCTTTTTCGTGGGTTTTGTCTGTGTGCATGTCAATAAAGCTTGAACTTGCAGTCTGAGTAGGTTTTTAATCAACAACTCCAACAAGCTCCAGTGAAAAAGATGGAAAAGGTCCCCTTCAACCTGCTGTGGGAATAACGTCCCTGCATCTCCCACCTGTGACCGATTACTCTTCTTCTCAGATCAAGACCTTCACCTCCACTGTGGCCCCCCTGTGGCTGTGATTAGGTCCCAATCGGGCCGTTGAACTGAATCATCGTCAAATGAAAGTTGCAAAACCTGAACTTTAGCCGCTTCTGTAGGCTTCTGTCCCAGTCTGATCTCGTCAAATCCGCCAGACAAAAAAAAGGGAAAAATGTTTCTTTAAAAGGGCAACTTTTAATGAATGATGGTGCAGGTGTAACCACCACCATCATCATCAGCCAGGGCACGCGGCTTTGTGTGTGTGTGTTGGGTTTGAGGGGGTTTAGGCTCAGAATACTGAGGAGACGAAGTCATAAACACTGGAAAACACCGATAAGACACATCTGTGGGATTAAACGAGACTCGCCCGGGCTGCTAAACCAGCAACCTCACCCCCATTAGCGGCGTTCACCGAAAACACTCTCCAGCCGGCCGGGACGTGTTCGCTTCAGCGTTTGCGGTAAAAACCACAGTTTGAAGAATTCCCACTCTGAATTGCTACTATTTTGTGTATTTTGTCTTTGATGTTTCAGTCTCCAGTGTCCTCAGAAAACCTTTGTCCTGAACATCAAAGCGTCTCTCTACACAAGGCCATTTTTTGCTCTCTCTTGCCACATTTACCAACCGGACAAAACCGGACTTCACTTTTAAAAACCGTTGGACATTTGGTAATAATCGACTTCAGCGCACACACACACACACACACACACACACAACACACACACCACACACACACACAACACACACGCACACACACACACACACACGGCTTCACGTTGGCTGCTCTGGGGTTGGAAACATGTCTCAGATGATTGATTTGGTTTTATGAATGATTTTAATGAAGCACCTCTCTCCGATCGTGTCTCCAGACGCTGGACAAATTCTTCCAGAGTTCATCAGAAATCAGTCTTCCCTTTAATGGTTTGATCCCGTTGTTTCTGGGAATGGGGTGATATTTCCTTCCGACCTCTGGATTTGTGCATATCTTCGAGGCCGCGGGGCTCCATGCGGGAGATGGAGGATGACCTTTCATGGTCAGAGGGATAATTCCAAATACAAGTGCTTTATGACCTTTCCAACCGGCCATTTTCCTTAATTCCCAATCAGGGCAGTCGTTCCCTCACACGCTCACACTGAGGGGCACGTCAGAGTCTCCGCTCAGCCCAGTCCATTTAGTCTGTGGGTGGAAGCCAGTGTGGCGGGAGCTGGATCAGGGTTTACCACCTGGGTAGAAGCCGCGGCGCTCCGAGGTGTGGGCAGTCTTTGAGGCCGCATAGTCCGTAATTCAGGAGGGAACAGGACAGGGGTTTATTCAGGACTTCCCTCAAATTGTGGAATAACTTTTGGGCAGCGTTGAGTTTCTTCGGTGGAACCATGACTTGTTTTCTGATCACGGAGATGATCGACTCCACCACGAGCGGGTCCTCGCATATCAGGTAGAACAGCGCCGACTCCATGGAGCCGAAGTTCTTGTGCAGAACCCTTGTGATGGTCCTGTTTAGGTTTTTAAAGACTTTGGGGTTGGTATTAAACTCTTCACCCTCCAGTTTAGCCGAGACGGCTCTCGTCAGTCGGAAAATGAGTTCTTCTGTGTTGGAACACTTGACCTTGATCTGCTGACACACACGTAGAACCACCAGCCTAGTAAAATAGTCAATATACACCTTGGCCCAGTCGCGGTCGTCTGGGGTTCCACCCTCATGTTCTGCATGTTCTAAGGGGAACTCGTCAGTGAGTTTCCGCCAGTTTTTGTTGGAACAAAATGCATCCATCCTTTTAAGGCTGTTGAGTAAAGCTTGTGTCCACTTAATGACATCCATATAATTAGACTTGGTTTTTTTTTGTTAGGTCAAAGCATCAAAGCCACATAAAAGATTGAAAAGCAATTTCATCATAAATGATCTATAGCTCATCAAAAAACATCAACGCAGTCCAACTTTCCAAATTTGGCTCATCGTTTACGGTAAATAAATGTTCTGAGCCCAAAATAAGTCCAAACACAATTTACCCCTCCGGCCACCAGGGGCAGGATCAGCAATGTGAGCCTGGTCACACGTGAGGTTCCGTCCTGTTTGGAAGGAGTTTTCTTCCCTTCCTGGGTGGCCAGACTGTGTTTAGAAATGCTACGTCAATAAAGTTGGACTGCATTTGAAAAAAGACTTTGAATCAAAGACTAGCTTCCTAAAATGAGTCCACCACAATGCTGCTAACGCTAATAGCTTGGAATCCTCCTTCCTTGGAGCAAATGTCACAGGTGCTGGGCAAACGTGCGCGATTCACATGTACAGTTACCTCAGCTGCACGGTTCAGTCCAGAGAATTCTTTTCTACACAACACAGAAACCATGCTAATCCGCCAGAGATAAAAACGCAAGCTCTCCCCCACTAAGTAGAGACTTTCTGACCATCATTGTGAGGTTGCCAAGGTAACAGGATCTCACATGTCAAGCTGGTCTGAGCACCACGTTTCACCGCTTGTACATTAAAAACAAAGTCGGTGCCAATCTTCCAACAATAAGAGGGTTGGGGGGGGGCGTTAGAAACTGAGAAGAGGAAAAGCCAGATGAGGTTCCGTCCAGGAAGCAGAACCATCAGTTTTGTCTCGGTGCTGGACCTGATTTACGATCTATGAAGGCAGTGGTGCAGCGTGGCGGCGTTCCATTCACACAGAGCAGCACAAGTGAGGAATGAGGAGCAGGCGAAGGGCCAGCGCCACCTTTTACATTCAACATATTGTGTCGCCCTGGCTGCTTATAAAAGAAAGGCAGTGTTTGTTCCTCTGCTCTTCCTGAAAGAAGTGCTGGGAATCCATCTGTCCATCTTACCGAGCAAAGCCACGGGGATTATGGGTCTGAGGTTGGCTGCTCCCGCTTCCTCCCAGTAATAGAAAATCCCACATTGCCAGGCGAGATAAAGCACCGGGAAGCCAAAGTCAAACATATTATCTCAATTTCCATTGGGAATTCAGGCCCCGGCGTGCACGAGGTTCGCTCTGGCCAGTGCACATTTCGGAGGAGGAGAATTCCGGGGCGGCTTCGTTTTAGAGCTCGTCCTCATTAGCAGCGCGTGCTCGTCGCTGCTCCTCTTCAAAGCAAGCTGACTGAGACGTCTTAATGCCGCTGCCGTTTGCCTTGGCTGAGAAAGAGGACGGCTTCCATCTTCCACGCACGTGTACATGGGAGTGTGTGTGTGTGTGTGTGTGGGGGGCAGGGGGCGGGGGTTGAGAGTGGGTCCAATCCCCTCAGAGAGAAGGCGGCGCCATGGTGATGGTCGTGTTAAGGGGAGCCAATCTTCTCACCCAGGTGGCATTAATAATAAATGACCTCTTGGCCTTTGGAACTCTGCCGTGCCATCTTTCCATCCAGGTTCCATCCCGGCGATCCGGTTCCGGTTTTGAAAACTTTGCCAGGCCACAACTTTTCTGTCACAGTCCCTTACTTCCTGCCCGAATCCAGCGCTTCGTTTACGACCGTAAAGATGATCTATTCATTTTATCGCAAACGGCTTTTCACCAATTTAGCTGGGGCATAATTAAGTCAGGAGGCAGCTTCATCAAATAAACGGAGCGCAGCTTCTCCCGCTTCATTGTTAGTCAGTGTTTTTCTCGGTGTTATAACCTGTATTTAATTACAGCGGCCGACCAAAGAAGCATCTGTCGCGTTCTGTCCCTGTCTCACATTCCTCCCACGTGATTGGTTGTGTTCCTCCTGGCCAGCAGGCGGCGCCAGTGAGGTCACAGACAGGGGTGACATGAGGAGGGTGTGTGTGTGTGTGTGTGTGTGTGTGTGTGTGTGTGTGTGTGTGTGTATGTGTGTGTATGTGTCAGTTCAGTTTCTGCAAATTTAATGTGTAAGAATGTGTGTAGTTAACGAAGACAATTCTAATCTGAGGCAGATTAACACGGAGGCTTGATGGACAGCTGGGAAATTCACACACACACACACACACACACACACACACACACACACACACACACACACACACACACACACACACACACACACACATACGTGAGTGACAGGTTGTCACAGATTAAGAGATGAGCACTTTTGTGACACCTTTCTGCCTCTGGCAGGATCCTAATAACGTGAGGGGGCGTCTGGAGTCATTCATTTTTCCTGATCCAGCCTGAGAACGTTCCTGATTAGACAACTGCAAATTGCCTGTGCTGATTAGCATGGAGGACTTAAGGTAGACATTCTGCTGTCTGATGGAAAGCCAGATTTGCAGCGTTTCAGACGGGCTGCTGCTGCAATTCTCAGCCTGGAATCCACGAGCTGTTAGAGTTGCACATTCCAGCCGTGTTTATATTACCTGAGGGTGAGGTGAGGCGCGTGGCGGGATACAGCCCAACGACAGAATCCGACCGAGGGCTCGCACGGCCGTGATTTCATTAAGTGGGAATCCAGGGCTGCAGAAACCACACAGAAAATCAGCATGCAGCCGGGCTGACGGGATCTCCAGGTTTGGGTGAGCAAACACACACTGCTGGGGAAGAAACGGTCCAGTTCCTCTCACGCAGCAGAAAAGAGAAACGGATCCGAGCTTGAGGTGAGCTGGGGTTCTAAACTGATGTTTGTGTTGCGTAATCAGAAAAAGAGATCAGCGGGAAACACAATCGGGGAATGTTTGGACTTGAGTGACACTGCAAACCGCCAGAAGACAAATGATCTAAACCAGTTAGAAGGACCACAGCTCACCAGTATCATTCCTTTTGTGTGATGCCTGTTCATGGGGGATGCTGCTCTGCTGGGATTTTGGCCATTTTAAGGCTGCTTTGTCTGCCAGTGAGGCTTTGCAACCACTCTGCTTGTTCAACCAACTGGAGGGTGACGCTGACAAAAGGCTGAGCCCCATTTAAGTCCCACCTCTCCTGTGGACAGATCAATAATGAGCCATTCACGCAGTGTGAGCTCCCAGCTTGGAGTGTTTCCTCGGCCATTACAAGGAGAGACTTTATGGAGTTGAAGAAGAATAAATATTTGATTGAGACTCGTTGGAAGCCGTTTAGGTCAGACGAGCAAAGTCGATGGATTTTACGGATCATATCAGCATCGCGAGCAACGTGAAAACTGAAATTTGACAGCGTGTTTGCCAATCGTGAGCATCGGCGGAGATAATTCCTATCACTGAACCAAGGAGCCAGCATGAGCAAGCAAATTAAATGCTGTGATTTATGGGTAATTGTATCACAATGAACTGGCTAATGTTCTTTGTGAACTCAATAATGTCCAATAATGAACACAAAAATATATTGAGAAGGAGCGTTCGTAGCATCGGCCAGTGGATCAGGTTTAAAGGCGACAGGAAATTGAATCAAATATCCTTCTTGGTCACTCACAAACTCAGGAAAGTGTGTAAAAATGCACGTCAGCACGTTTTTCCTCTGTGGAGGACGATGAAGGTTTTTATTAGTTCTGACAGCGGGGAAGGCGCCCACTCCACCTCCAGAGCTTCAGCTTTAGCACGTTAGCATGTCGTAAATCTGGCTGGACTGATTTAAATGGGGAAAGCATGGAAAATGGCATCTTCGCGACCAATGTGGTTTTTTACAATGCCAGATTTTGGTTGAAAGGTTTCAGAAAACGCTGAAGAATTCCAGACGAGCCTGTTTACAATGTAAACGTTTGAGTGGGATAAACGAGCGATTGTCTCCTGATGGCCCATGAATGGAGAGGAAGCAGAGAAGGAAAAGGTCAATCCTTCCCTGTTCTCCCATTTGCTGGATTAAATCTCAAAGCGGCAGAATTCAGAGGAGGAGCTCGTCGGTGACGTTCCCATCCATCATCTTACGCAAAGCAGGAAGTCGGGTTTATGATGGGCGCACATTTATTATTCATGCATTCTAAGGAAGTGAGGGGGAAATCTTTCAGTTTATTACACTCTGAGGAAGAAATAAATCCCCTGATCCGTCACTGATGCAATTTCTCCCAAGAATTATCACTAATGCCCACTGACAGACTACAGACACTTATTACACTGTTATTACACCCCCGAAGTTCTGACACTGATAATAGAAGCACAAGGATAAGAGATATTAAATATGTTAAATCTGCAGAGGACTGAAAAAAAAAATCAGCTCCAGTTTGTGATTTTTTAAGGCGCCAAAACCCCCCCAAACATAATTAGAATAAAACCTGTGGGGTGCCACAAGGCGCCGTTTACGGCCCTCATGTTTTTTCATAACTATGTTAATGACAGGCTGCAGGGGCAAAACCAGAGTGCAGGAATATTTGATTTGTTTTCTGGACAGCTAATGAAAAAGTCAGCTATTCTATTTTCAGGACCGTCCACAGAGGCACCGCCGCAGATTTGTTTAGACACGCCGCAGTTTGGAATCGTAGCGGACCGGTGACGTACTGACGCCGGCTGTTGTTGCTTCCCCTACGACACCTCTAGCATATGACTCTTTTTAAAAGGCTCCCGCTTTCACCAATCCACCAGTCTGATGCGTTACGGACTCTCTAACCTCGCCGACTGTTCGGAACGCAGCTCCTTCCTGGTGCGGCGTCCTGCTAATGCATTTATAATGAGCCACTCTGTAAAGTAGCAGCGCTTCTGATGGCAACTTGAAAAGCAACTTGAAAGTGTACCTCAACTTTAATGACATACTAGCTGCTAATGTATCAGCATGAGTTTGAGTAAATTATAGGCCAGTGTAACCCAGAGGGACAGAGAGTGCTGGCGCTGGGTACCAGGCTCCAATTTCTTGAATTCATGCTGCACTTCCATATGCAACCACCCCCCACCGCTTCTGCCAGATGAACATTTAAAAAAGGACCGAACGACAGACGGATCTTCCGCCATGAGGCCACTTATCGGAGGTGCTGATATAAATGGTTTCACATTCACACTCAGCTGCTTCTGGCGGATGTAGCACACGGTCACCCAAAGTTCCCTGAATGGAAAAGTGCCGGTTGGAGATTTTCCTCACACACGTCGGTGGATCAAGCAGGGAATCTCTTCACTTCCTGGTTTCAATTGAGAGGAGAATTATCTTTGTTTACTTTGGTGGTTCTGTTTGCATCAAGAACCGCGACATCGTGCTGCTTTGCTGCTTAGCTGCTTAGCATCAATAGCAGAGGGAGGCGGGGCCTTCCTCCTATTGGCTGAGCCGAGTCAGCTGACCTTCTAGCTAACTTTTACTTCGCCCTGTGGGGAAATGACACTGTGGCTGGCCTTTGTACGCAGTTTGGCACCTGAAAGCTGGCAGAAGCAGACGCTCGCCCCCAGTTGATGTTAATAACTCCCCATATGCATGGTAATTTAAATACTGGTTGGGTCATTTTACTGGGAGCTGGTAATTAACAGCAAGGCCATAAAAACTCCACAAAGAGCTCATTTTAGCAGCTGATACTTGTGCCTGCTCTTATATTAACTTCCGAGAGGCCGTTAGTGTTAAGTTCTGCTCAGTAATTAAGTGCTGGCAGCCTCAATCGTCCAACATAATCAGGAATATTTCTTCTTACAGATTCATCTTAAAGGATTTGCTGGTTAAAAATACATAATGTGGGTATATATAATATATATAATATATATATTATATATATATATATATATATGTATATATATATATATATATATATATATCTATATATATATATATACATCTATATATATATATATATCTATATATTCTAATTATGTTATATATATATATATCTATATATCATATAATATCTATATATCTCTATATATCTATATATAATTATGTTTTCTCTGTTATAATAAGTATAGAAATAATATCAGCAAAAAGAAAGTTCATGAAATCAAAGCTGCTTTTCAGGATCAGCTACAATGATCTGTTCTTTAGGGTGCACTAGAAAACATGTTTTAAAGGGTGACCTTGGATCCAGATTTTCAAGGACCATTCAAAAACCACTTTAAAGATATTTTCAATGTCATAATTCTACATGGCAGCCATCAAAATTTACCTTATTTTTTGGGTATGTTTGGCATAATATTTTGGCTGAGGACAATACCAGAGCCGCTTTATTTACCGTTAGAAAATAACCTATAACTCAAACTTGCAGTTACTGATTACTGTAATTATCTGGTAACGGCGTTAATTAGTTTCAAGGTTGATATTTCACGGTGTTCATTTTCCACGCAAACAACTGGATAAATCCAGTACAGAGGATACGCTATCTGCATGAGACGGTGCTGATTTATGGCTCTCATTACGGCACATTAGCCAGTCTTAAACACTGACAAAGCAGCTAAATGAGAAGGAGACTGCCAGATCTAAAGAGAAACTTTAACGAGTGTTGTGCCATTAATCTGAACCTGCCGTCTTCATCTCACACCCCCCTTCTCCAGCATGACGCGCTCTCTCATTTGAGGGGCCTAAATTAAAGGCGTTGCACATCACACGGGGGCCTGCGCCACCCAGAGAGTCGGCGGCTCTAATGTAAACAGGAACTGGCCACCGGAGCGGTGCGTGCTCTGCAGACTGCAGCGTCTCGCCGGAGAAACCGCATCTTTTGGCCTTTGCGTCAGGACTTTTCCAAGTTCTCCCCAATGCAGTGAATGGTTTGTCCGGTAAGGGGGGGGGGACTACAATCCCGCCACTCGGACCCTCTTAAAGACTAAAAAGTCTAGAACAGGGGTCGGCAACTCAAAATGTTAAAAGAGCCATATTGGACCAAAAAACCAGAAACCAGTCTGTCTGGAGCCGCAAAAAATTAAAAGCCTTATATAGGGCTTATAATGAAGGCAACACGTGCTGTTAGTGTCTATATTAGCTGTATTAGCCTACTTTCCAAATGATAAGTGGGCTACAAATACATAACGAGCACCCTGGAGAGAATGACGCACCACGTGACCGCTCTGCTTAACTTCCATTATAACGAGATGTTGAAATTAAATATTTATTGTACACATTTATGCAGCATTGGAAAACTTTAAGAATGTTTGTCACGTTTTTCCTCCTAGAGAAATTTTATTAAAACAATTTCCATTGTCATATTTTTGAAAAAGCTCCAGGGAGCCACTAGGGCGGCGCTAAAGAGCCGCATGCGGCTCCAGAGCCGCGGGTTGCCGACCCTGGTCTAGTAGGAAACCCTTAAACTCAGTTCAAATCCCACAGTTTTATGTTAACGAGCAGTGGTCATCAGCCCAGTCCTGCAAGGCCGGAAGTCCATCCAGGTTTTCCGTCCTACCAGGCTGATTGACCTGGGATCCTGGTAGTCCAGAAAACCCGGCTAGATGATGGAGCACAGTCCCATCTCCACAGATTATTTCTCTTGCTCCGACTCGTGTGATGGAGACGAGCGCGCCGACTTTTCCGACCCCCTCCCCAGATGCGTACGCAAATAAATTCCCGACTGCAGCCTCCGTTTTTACTGGCACGCCGTGGCTCGTGCATTTAACGAGGGGCTGATTCCAGATGCTGCTGTGTGTTGAAGATCACTTCACAGCCTGCCTTTGGCTGCTCTGCGTCTCGAGCCAGTCCTTATCGCTCCACTTTATCCTCATCTGCCACCCTCGAGATAAGGTTTGCCGTTTTCAGCCCGTTGGAGGTCTCAGCACGACCTGTCTGATCACCAGATAAACCTTCATTACAGCTCATACTCACATAATTATTATTTTAATGACTCATTTTGCCTCTTTATTGTATTTTAGCGTGCTATTTCTGACAACTGGGGGGCAAACAGGCTTCGGCGGTATTGTGCACAGGGAACATTCTGTCTCCGTTTACCATTTTAAAACAGCAGCTTATTTGTTTTGGTTGGATGTCACAAATGTTCCCGACGCAGCCGAGCGCGCGGCGGCGTCGGATGCTCGATTTGACGTGCAGTCATTAAAGCGTTTCGGAGGGGAAACAGCAGCATTCCTGCGGTTTTTCAACAGCGCCTTTTTTATTTGCTAGCTGAAGTGTGTCAGCGGCGAGTTACTGTGCGAGGCCATCTTTGTCCCCTTGGGCAGAATAATCGGGCATTGGACGAGGTGGAGGAGGGCATCTCCTCAAACCTTCTGGAAGCTAATCGATGCTCTGCAGCGTGTCCATGATAATCTGGACGGAACCGTTCTATCGGCAGCCGGTCCCCCGTGGATCCGAATGTTTCAGTTAACACGTGTTTGGGTCGACTTATTTCACTTTCCAAATGATCAGTGAGGGAAACCTCGTCTGCATGTTGGGATCTGGTGATAAAAAGGCACGTTTGGGGGTGAAATGGACCATTTGAGACTGGTGCCGTAGTGAGACGAGGGCCCGGGCCACCCAAACAGATGGAAAGATGGGTGAGGCCTCAGCAAAAGTCCGCCTTTGTGAATGCTTTGATCTTTGCTCACATTGTGTCATATTTGGAGGAAGCATTTATTTAGGATACCCTCTCGATTATAGATCTCACCTGACCTTGGAGATCTCCCAGTGTCCTTCTTGTTAAAACCCAAGCGTGGTTTAGTCGATTTCTTTATCGAGAGAGCTGGAACGGCGCTAACAGTTAGCGAGAGGTTTGTTTCAGCAATGATTTTCTATTTTTGTAGCTCGCTTAGTAAACAACCATGACGTGATGAGGTCACGCTGTGACATGGAAAATCAGGGGTGTAGCAGAATTATCAGCTTCTCCCACGTCTCTTTCAGTCTTCATTAGATCAGGAGACCACGTGCCGATCAAGAATTCTTTTAAGCGATTCATCTGTGAAAACTTCTGTAATTTCCCCACACGTCATTTGTCAGGTAACCCGTACACGTATTGTCACGGACGCAAACCGGCCGACCTGTTTGACCTTGGTGACGTGCTTTAGGTAAGTCTGTCGCTTCTCTTGCTTCTTTTCTTCGGAGGCCTCGTTGTCACGTGAACAGTCGTCTTGTCTTTCTGCTGCTTTCAGACGTGTTGACGGGTCCGTCCCCCAGTGTAACGTTATTTTACCAAAATCGCATTTTGTCAAGATGAAACTACGCTGTTGGTTAAATAAACCGGGGCGAAACCAAAAAAAAGTCTCCTTTATCCGAACGTCAGGCACAGTCTACCTGCCACAAGGTAACGAGTCTTTGTTTCCATAGCGACATCTGCATGAGCTCTGCAGTTAATTAAATTGCCGTCGTATCGGTGTTGTGTGCCAGTAAAACAACTATAACATGCGTCACCTTTGTTAACAAACAGGGAAAAATTTAAAACAGATCATTCATGTCTGAACGGCTCTGTCCTTCCTCGCTGGATGGAGCGTCCCACTGGGATTCATGCTAAATAAACGGGAGGCCGGATATTTGAGGTGATCCATATTGGGACCTTTACTGGTTTCTTATGTCGGGCCGTCCCGGCTGCACTCAGTTTGGCATAAGAGACCAGTTAAAGGGAATTACATCATTTTGGGAATATTGAAGGACCTTTGATGATGGATTTTCAAGAAAAAGGGATTATCCTCTTACGCTCCATTTATATCCTCAATGGAAGCACGGCGAATTGACTCCGGTTCTGACACACGCACTTCCCGCTCCATTCGCACGAACCACGGCACCAAAATCAGGACGACAAACGTGATTTCAAAGCTGAGCCGCAGACCAGCTGGAGGCGAGAGAGAGTCAATACGTCAGAGTCATCGCGACAGATCCAGGAACAGATGAATGTGTCTCATAAATATGCTGAAGATGGAGCCGATTCAGGCCCATTTCATCAGTTCTGTTGACCGCTGGAGGAAGTTGATCAAACATGATGATAGATAATGAGGGATCGACAGGAAATGGGTCAGGACTGAGCACAATGCTACTGATTCATGTAGCATTGCCAGTAATAAGTCATTGATCACCAAATCTATTAAAAAAATGAGCAATAATAATTCAATTTCTTTGGTTTCCTTCACAATATTACACAGTACACACATGATTTCTATCTTTGTGAGAACTTTCATTGATGCAGCACTTTCTTGTCCCCTAACCTAAACCTGATTGTAACCTTAAAACTAAATCTTGACTATCAGACAGAATTAAAAATGTTTGAGGACCAGCATGTCCCCACTCTGTATCCCGGTCCTCACTATGTAGCGTGAACAAGAACACACACACACACACACACACACGGTTAATTCCGGTATATTTCTTATAAGTTTAAGGCTGTGGGACCCTACAACAACAGTGAAATCTCCACAGACGTCAGATTACAAAGACACAGACGCTTCACCACCACCACGTTAGTCCTGTTTGCCCTGCTGCTCACCTGCATTGTCATAGCAACCACCTGTGCTGGAGGAACATAAGAGGCCAGTTTCAGATGTGGTCATTTGCAGAAGAAAATCAGAGTCTTCCAGTCACATCTGGGACTTTGACATGCGACTCTGCTCTGCTATTCAGGGGATTTTGTGTAATATCCTATTTTAACCTGGCAGCTATGGGTTTGTTAGGCCGCCATGTGGTTTTGTGCCAGCAACTATTTACCGTCAAAGTCGGTGTAATAACGGCATTCCAGGCATTCTTAAGACAGCACAGGAGGATTAACCAGACATTTGAGGGTTTTCTTTTCATGCAAACACCAATTTCAGCCATCGAGTAAACCAATAAAAAGGAGGTATTGAGACCAATCAGGAGACAGCAATGCGTCTAGCTCCGCCCACGCTGGTTTCTCAGTAAAGAAGCCAAATATCAGGAGGGTTGTGCTTCCTTCACAGTGCAAGGTTTGCTGGGTTAAGTCATTTACGTCACAGTTTGCAATCTTTAAGGTCAGCTCATAGGTTGCGCTCGCTCAGCATATATAAAAACACACGCCTATTCTACATTTCCAGATGTAATCCTCTGTTTTCTTCTCATTTACCCAGGATGCACTTAACATACCAGCTGACCAAGCATCCTCCTTAAATCCCTGCAGTAAATTCCACACTGGATATGGATGCTGGCGGTGGGTGTCAGCGTCTGTTTTTACGGCACGCTCCCGTCTTTCTAACGTCGGCGCCCGTCACGCTGAGGATTAGAGAAGAGAACGATGAAGGATACACGCCGTTTGCCAGATTAGGACTGACCTGCTTTGAAACATAATGGTGATTTGGTTTTATCCGATTAAAGCCACCGACTGACCCAAATTATTTGGCATTCTCCGCTTTCAAGGTCTGAAACATTTGCAACAACAGCACAAGAAATTTGCGTTGGAATGCCTTATATGTTCGGCTAAAATACAAGGCCGAGTCTGAACCGATTTATCAATGCTGCGTATTCTTGTAGCCTTTGTAGATGTGTTGATCTGGCAGCCTTAGTTAAGCAGAGTTTATTCTGTCACCTTGAATCCAAGGTTACACAGAGTACGAGCACCTCGGTGCAAGTAGATTCATAAAAACATGGTTAGCGTTGTAATTTACTAGCGTAGCATTTGTATATTTTCTCATGTTTCTGGATTTTACAGAGTGACAGAGGTAGAGCAACACTTTAACTTGCACATGCAAACATTTTAATCCAGATTTAAGAGGAAAAAGTGCATCTGGCCAGAGAGATCCTCACTGTTGACCCGGCATTAACTTAGTTGCTAAAACAATGTTTTTTGGTGAAAGTTTTCTTCAGCTCCAACTGCTTCATGTGCCAATTCATCATCTAAATTAGGATCCTGAATCCTAATCCCAGCCATTCTTGTCATGCCATGAAAGAACAAAGCCAACCGTTGCTCTGTAATACGATAATCTCTGAACTGTGAAGATAAAAGCAGAAGACATGGTGTACTGCAGGGGAACACAGACCAGCGATTTCAGGAGGTAATAATTGTGTCTTTTGGGTATTTTCTGAAGGATTCTGTTATAGCTTATATGCAGCATTCGGCACTGGAGTGATGAAATCCAGAGATACGATCCCAGCGCCGAGTCACCGGCGGTGTAGCGGTCTGGCCTGGATTTAGCTCATCCTTTCAGGAGAGGGTGGGTTTACAGGAAAATCTTGTCAAAGGAATTTTCCTTGTATATGCACAAGTTACACGGCCGTGTGTACCGTCATATTAGCCACGCCCACCCGCCCTGAACCGCCCTGGGACATTACATCATTTTTATGCTAATATCAAAAGGTGTCTGTGGGCGTGGCTGGAATGAGAGGGGAGTGGCCACCTGGTGGGACAGGTGAATCACAGACATGTCAACATAAACGGCATGAAAAACAAGAAAAAGATGTAACTGCATACAGGTCTGTTGCATTTTGTTTCCCAATCATGTAAAATTGGTGATTTTGAATCGTTTTAATAACTAACCACAGAAACCACTGAAATGGAATATTCCGGATGATGCTAGCCCAACATGGATTTAAGTTGTAATTAATCTGGTACGTTTGTGGGTGTTTTACGTCCAACAGGAAGAATGGTGAGGATTAATGGCCCACTTTTGGGTAATCTCAGTCACTTTAGCATCATTCCAAACCCTCGATTCCACCGTATTACAGCCATAATCGTCGGAGCGACCGTCTGACTTTGTTAGCGCTCATCGGGCCGTTCCTTAAAGCGTGAACATCATTCAGGTCCCTGTGGGGGCCCCCAAAGGACTTGGATGAGCGACGCTGGGCTAGAATTTTCCCTGAAGAGAAGAGAGGTCACCTCTGTACAGCTTAGAGGAACTCTTTGGTGTGTACGTGGAACCATAGTTTGAAACATTTAAGTCACTCCTGATTGGTCAGGCGTCTTTACTTGACGTAGCCTGATCGTCCGTGATTGGCTGGGAGGAGTTCTGCTGCCTCCTGTGGACACATGCGGAAGTGACTAGAGTATAGTTGAATAAGAAGTATGGGGAAAAAATAAAATGGTGGAAGCCACAAAGAGTGTTTTCATCTTATGATATAGCAAGATTTAGCAGTTCAGACCGCATAACTTTATTATTGTTAGCATCGACTCAGCAGCAGCACCTATTAAAAACATGGACCTGGAGATAAAGCCCACGTTACAGATGCACAGACGTCTCTGCGTTTGGGGGGGGCAGAGCCAGGCTGGGTTGTTTTTCAGGTGGATAATTGGAGATTCCCGTTTTACTGGCAGAGATCACTGGGAGTCATGTGCATGGGCGAACAGCTGAAGAGCGACTCCCTCCCTCTTCCTCTCCCTCTCCAGCCGAGTGGTAATTGAGCTGCCAGCTGGCGTCCGACCCACCTGGGGGGGTTACATTCACGACAGTCCGGCTCCGTATCTGCACAGCGCTCCGACAAGAAGGTCATCCCGTACCCATCGAAACGAGACAAGTCCAATCTTTCAGGTGTGACATCTTCACCAATCCCACGCTACATCATTTTTCCTTATGCTGTCAGCACCGCGAGAAATTGATGCATTATAAGCGAGTTCTGCAGGAGGGGGGGTTAAGGCGGGAGCGACGCGCTCGGCCGCCATTTCGCAGCTTCAGGTGGGAGTCGGCGTTGCGGCAGTTCTGCCAGGACCGGTTCACGCGCTGCCAGTAAATTGATGCGCTGCATTTGTGCAGGCGCTTCAAATGGGATTTTTCACCGTAGATCCGGACGCCCAATTCTTATTCATGGGAAGCAGACACTGCAGCTTCCTGCCTGCTTTGTTAGCTGCAAATACGTGAGCCCGGCCTTGAATTTGAGCTCTACAAACTCGCAGCCAGGATCCGATACCCTCATCGGGCATCAGATACTCATGCAAATAGGTGCACAACGGGAATATGGGCTGGAAGCTCCGGAGTGGATTCAAGGCTGAACTAATGAGGAACCATGGCGACGATGGCAGCAGTGGCAGCAGGTTCTGGGAGGGGTTTGGAGAACGTGTTTAGAGTTCTAATGAAAAATGACAGCTGAGGTCCGCTGTGATTGGAGAGGAACAGATGTCCCAGTCAGGTGCTCCTTTTTTAGTCAGGAAACCAACTCTTGAACTGGTGGATGATGTCATCAAGGCGGTAACACCGATTAAAAGAGGATCTAAAGAGGCACGAGAGCTTCCCGACCACCTCGCATCAGGAATTCTCATTCTTCAGGCCCTCATTTCTTCTCTTTTCCAATCAGACTTAGAAGTCAAAGGGGAAGATTTTCCCTTGAGAAAATTCCATTTTCCGACATTCCAGGTGTGTTCACCCCTGCCTGGTGGAGCCCTCACGAAGAGCCTAAACTAAAAGAATCTTTTGACCTCTGCTTCTCTTATTCATCCCCGTCATCTCTTTACGTTTATCGCTGAGTCAGTCTCTGCCTCCATACATTTCTACTGACAAATCTACTAATCTGGGATTAGCTCATGAGACTCCTCTTTCCCAGGCACTTTTAGCAGCTCCTTGTGGGGGATCCAGAGAACAGATGGGATATAATCCCTCAAGTGGGACTCCTGCGGGGGCCTTTTCCCAGTTTGATTGATCCTAATCAGATTTCAGAATGTGGGACGTCTTTGTAATCCACACAAGTGGCCACCAAACATCAGCCCCTCCATCAATCTCTCCGAACTCTGGGGGTGCTGAAGTCTGTCCCAGCTTCACTTGGCAGGACTACTCCATGTGGGGGAGGGGGGGTTACCAGTCCATCATGGGAAATAATTGGCTCGTCCAGACTGTACCTGAGGTCAGGAATTCTCTTCTGAACATGGAGTTGACAGGCATGACCATGCTTTAATTTTGAAGCTAATTGACCTTGTTTGGATCCCAGAGTCACTGAAATAGCATCAAATGCTCTTCACAGGTACGGAAAACTGCGCTGAAACCGTCCGGAAAACCCAAACCCGATGTTCGGATGTTCGGGCGAGATATACGTTGGGTGAGTAAACACAGCTAAATCATGGAGCTGCGCTGGGCAATTTGTGCGAAGGTCTGATTAATTGAAGTATTCTGGTTCCTGCTCCTGCGTGATTACCAGTGGGCCATGAATCACCCACTGTACCATCCCGCACCCCCGGCCCCTCCAAGTGAATTAGAGGAGGGAACGCTTTCTAATTAACTGCGGGTTAATTGCTCCAGCGGTTGATGCTGGGGAGTGATGTACATCAGAGACGGATCGCGGACGTCGAGGCAAAACTTTACTGAGCTGTTTAATCAGCAAACATGTGAAAACAGACTCAAGTCTTGTGTTTTGAGGACATTTCAGGGAGATTTGGGTGGCCAATGTGGGTCTCATGGGCTTCAAACGCGTCAAAGTTCCAAAGTATCAAGCAAACAGAACCAGGAATCAAAAACGTTCCTTTCCGGCGAGATTTGCTTGGATCTGGAGAAGCAAAGTGTCTGATGTCAGGTGACCGGCGCTCAGATCTCCATGGAAATGTGGGTTTGATGGCTGCCGCGTGTCTAAGCTGATAACGGCGTTAGAATGGGGCGTTCGCCACGCTCTCGTGCTTCTGTGCTCCTGGAAACATCGGCAGCAGCGCGTCGTTCCGCTTTATACGACGTCTGATATGGAAACGCAACATTCCTCGACTGATGAAAGCACAGATATCTGTGCCGGCACGACCGTGCTTGCATGTAGCGGCAGGTATTTTAGTGCCGCCCGGGAGAAAACATCCCGTTTTATGATCCGCTGTGATGTTCTGGAGCTCCTCCCGTCTTCCTGCCTTCTGGAACAACGAGTCCAAAAGCAACGTTTCCATCTCTGCTCAATCTTCCCAAACAGCTTCAATCATCTCCGCCTCGTAACCGTGAACCCTCGTTCTGTGTGGCGGGGAGGGAAAACCATTAGCATGGATGTCACTTGACGCGTGCAGCTCCAGGAGTGCGGCTGAGATCCGGGCGGATCCACAAAGGGGGCGCTTGTTCGCCGTTTCTTCACGATGTCGTGTTTTGGCCTGGTCGGCCATCTTGTGGACCCAGAAACGCTGATGCCGGGTTTGTGTTTACCAGAAACAGCCGATGGTCAGGGAGGTTGTTGGGCGAGCGTCACCCCGAGGAGTGTGGGACGGACCGGCTGGCATCCAATTAAACAGGAATGGGGGGG
This sequence comes from Takifugu flavidus, assembly GCF_003711565.1. Taxonomy (NCBI): domain Eukaryota; kingdom Metazoa; phylum Chordata; class Actinopteri; order Tetraodontiformes; family Tetraodontidae; genus Takifugu; species Takifugu flavidus. The sequence goes on from NC_079525.1 coordinate 4,559,638, forward strand.
TCGCATGTGGACAGAGTGATGAAATTCTAGTGAAATCCTGCGCTGATTCTGGTGCCGTCCAGCAAAAACCGGTTCCACACTCCCAGATGATTTAATCAGTGTAAAAACCAGTTCCAAGGTGACACGTGTGGGCGGCATCCTGAATCTGCAGGAATTTTATTGGAATAAATATTGTATTCATGGAATTAAAGAGGTGGAGGCTGATCCCAGTTAATCTAACAGAGCCCAGACCAGTCAGCTACGGGCGTCACATGACTGGAGGAGGTCAAAAGGGTTCGTTACTGTCAAGACGTGCACGGAGACTCAACCGCGTAGGTGGCGGGAGCAGCCAGCTAATGTGCACAGCAGAAGGGGCGGAGCTAATTAGACACAGGTGGGAAGCATCAGAGTGACGAGGAGGAGGACGAACAGACGCACGGACAGAAGGAAAGAGGGAAACGCCCAAAAAAGCAATATGTGATATTCCGCTGTCGCTCCGTTGCTCTTCCAAGCTCGTTGTCTCGTTCCTAAATGTTTCCCACATGACCAGATGCCGTCGAGGTTGCCGGGGACGACCCTCCCCGGAGCTCCAGTCACTTCCTGTCGTGCGTCACAGATTAAAGACCCTTTTTTAACGCGACTCTCTTCCTCCCCTGCTTCACATTCACGTGCCACCTTTCTACATCCCATCATTTATTTATTTCCCGTCCTCTCTTACGGGGGATGATTGATGCCGGCCGACCCGGAGCGACGCAGGAATGAGATCAGTTCAATCCTGGATCCCGGAGCACGTCGCCGTCAGTGAGGTGAGCCGGATGAGTGAACACGCCGAAGGTTGAGGGAAATCCGCCTTCCTAACACTCGGAATAACAAATGTGGCGCTGTGGCCTCTTCCCAAAGCTTCCGGCCTGGTTTCCTCAGCAGATCAGTGTTTCGGAAGCGTCTCGTCACTGGAACAGGGTTCGGTATCTGCTAACGCTGTCGTATCTGTCAAATCTGGCAGCGACGGGACACCGATGGGGGGGGGCACGTCAACGTTTTCCTGTCCCTTTAATCTCTCTGCGGGCAAACATATTTCATGGACGAACGCTTTGAGCCGGAGCTGCCGTCAGGTTCCCGCCACGCTGACACGGATACCGGCTCTCTGTGCTGATAGGGACTGTAATCCAAAGGGAATCAGCCAGGAAGGTAATCTCTGTTGGTGAGGGGTTGCTGTCAGCAGAGCTGCAAGAGACGGGGGGGTTGGTCGAGTTTGTTCCATCTGGGTTTAGTTTTTCCTGGATGGGATGTTTCCTCTGTCCTCCTGCCTCAACGTGCTCCACCTGCGTCCAATTCCCTTTGATCTGCTTCCTCCACATCATCTCCTTCTGAAGTCTATTCCTGCCTGATTTCTGTGTATCCGGGAGGTTCTTTACGTCATCGGACAGACGTCGGCAGCCCGAATTGGCCGGAACAGTCGGATATTTGCTTTGAATCAAAGCAAATGCTTTGATGTTTTAGAGGAGACCCTTTAACGTCCTCTAAAACAAACCTTTGCAGTCAAAAATGGTGAAAGTTTGTGGGGGATTGAAGGGGAAAAGCCCGTTTCACGCCTCCATTCGGGTCACTCAGGATGTAGGCGATTACCCTAACGGAGCCTAATGAGGTCACGCCCTGACCCAGGTGTCCCCCTGATCCCTCCTGAGGTTATAAAACTGGTCCCTCCTCCGGTCTCAGAAGGTTTCCGGCCTTCAAGCACCCACCACACGAAGCCGTCCTGCTGTTTGTTACAGTCAGAGGTCAAAGGTCGGCGTGCCTCGACTGTCGAACTCACTGCAGCTTTTCTTGTTTGGTTGCGTGAGAGTCTGAAGACTTCTTCACAAACCAAAACCACAGGTCCCCCCCCACCCCCACCATCAATGCTGAGCTGGAATTTCCCGTAAAAATCAAACAAGAATTAAATAACAAGAAAAAGTTTTCCAAAGCAAAAAAGATTGGGTTTTTTAGGGCTTTTTTTTGGACAATCTTAAGCTTTCCTCTTGAAATAAGCAGAAATTGTGAATTACCCCCCCCACCCCCCCCATCCTTCTGGGAAGTTGGTGGAACCACCAACAACAGTCCCTGGTGAGGGAAGTGCCCGCCACCATTAGCGGGGTGGGAGGGGATCCTGGACAAGATTCACCCACCGTGGGGGGGGCTGTTTGGGCCGTGTTGAGCTGGGTTATGTGGTTTTTCCGAGAAGTTCCAAGAAGTAATGACCCCTAAAGCCCAAACCTGTAATTCCAGGCGTACTTCTACAAACCCTCGAACAGCCTCGGGTCAGAAGAGTCAGAACTGGGTCAAAGGGTAGAATCCTTCTCAAATTCATCCAAACATTTGCTCATTTTGCCGCTACAGCCGCAGCTACGCTAACAGTGCAGCAGCTACGCTAACAGTGCAGCAGCGGCGGTGCGTTCGCTGTCTCATGCCGACGCGGGTCTTGAACATAAAGACCTCAAAGACAAGCAGGCTCCTGAAGCGATCCCGCTCTGATCCTTCTGCCGGGAGCTTTGCGGCAGAACGTGCGGCGTTGACGCGCTGTCAGAAACAACAACAAACAAGTAAACAAAGAGCAGAAGAAGCAGTGATGTCTGGGCATCTCTGGTGGATTTGCAAAGGAGCGCCGTCTCAGATTTGTTTGCGTGGTCGTCTTCGGGGAGCCTCTAATGAATCCCTCCGTAACTCCGTCATGTACAGCCGCAGCTATGCCGGTGTCATAAAGCGGGCCAAGCAGTCCGCGGAAAGACTCCGGAATGACAACCATGTGACCAAAAAAGCCTGTTTTTGTCCCGTCAGGCAGCGTGGATGCCGTTTGTGGTATTTTAGCCTCCAAAGTCCGATCATTTCTGGCTGTTCTTCAGCTGACGGATTGTCCCGAACGTTCCCGTCTCCCGTCTTCACATCCTGCAACAGCGGCCTGTGGCGGCCTGTGTGATCATGTGACCCTCCCCCATTTGATAAGCAGCAGCACCTCATTAGCGTCAGCCTTGATGAACGTTAGCGCGGGACATTAATGGCGGGTCCAGACCGGAGAGGAGGGTGTTCGGCTCATCTGCATGGAAGGAGGGAGGTGTGCGTGCACGATGGTGCGTTTGTGTTTGTCTGTCGCATTAGTGTTGCAACAGTCCCCCCCCCCCCCCCCCCCACCCCCCCCGCTGCTGACGCCACCGTCTGTTTGGCAGTCTGCACAAGTCTCCTCTGCCCCCCCCCCCCTTATCCTTTCCTGTCCTCGGCTCCTCCAGCTCAGACCCCTGCGGTCAGGTCAGGTTGTTCTTGGGGGGGGATACCGGTGTGACCCGGGTCGGCCTGGAGGGCGGGGCCTGTGTGAGAGATGAGATGAGATCGGAAACCTGGAGATGAGATTCCAAAAATGGCAAAATAAGAAAAGTGACACTTTTTCCCAATGGAGCCTGTTCACAACCTGTTTACAGCCTGTTCACAGCTTGTTTACGAGTCCGTGGAAATCAGATAATTACCAGATTTCTCCCGTTATCAGACCTTTTCAGTGATTATGGAAACGGCGAGATGTGACATCAGATAACGGCTGATCTGATTAGGATAAATCTGATAAACACATAAACGCTCCTGCTGGAGAACTTCACCTGGTTTATACTGTTTATTTACCACTGTGTGTGTGTGTGTGTGTGTGTGTGTGTGTGTGTGGGTGTGCGTGTGCGTGTGTGTGTGTGTGTGTGTGTGAGCAGACGATAGAATCACACTGAGGGCAGCTGGTTTCCATTTTAAAATGATCAGCTTTATTCCCACCAGCAGCCTCTCCCGCCCCATCAGAGACGTTGGAAAACTTTCACTTCATCCTGATTTGTTTGCGACTGCGGTTTCCATAGCGACGGCTAACCGCAGCCCGGCGGCTTTTAGCATTCGAGCAAGATTCTTCTATACATGATTTAATTAATATTCAATTTTTCATTTGCGTACAAGCCCAATTTGTTCTGCTTTGACAGACCTAATTAGCGAGGGAGAAACAAAACCAAATTCTCATTAAGTTGAGTCCCGTAACTCCTCGTTTAATCAAAATCGTACGCGAGCTGAGCCGGTTGTGACAGAGAAAGAGGCCAGAATATCTCCAGGCTGTTCGGGTTTGTTTGGATTTGTCATTATTCTTTTGATCGCCGCGTTTTAAATTAAAAGATTAATAAAGAACAGAGGTCATTAAAGCGGACTGGTTGAGTTCAAAAGTGGATTTTTATTTGCTCTGTGACAGACGCTGAGTCGCTTGACTGGAAACATGCTAACGCGGTCGTGGCGTCATCTGAACAAGTTCCTCAAAATGCAGAAGGTTATTTCGTAGTTTTCTTGGTAAATCACAGCAAAACACGCAAAGATTGACCGATGTTACAGGCGAAAAAACATTAAAACTCTATAATTTACATATTTCACATCAGCCTCTGCTTTATTAGCTTGAATGTTGCTAGCTGCTAACGCACTTTGTGAACCAGCGCAGGGCCCCTTTCTTTAATAAAAGAAGAAGAAACCCTCTCAAACAGCTTTTTTCTGTCCCTCTTTGATGATGGAACCGTTGCTATTGCCTTTAGCATCTCTGCCGGCTAATAAATCTCTCTTTTACTCATATGCTAGCATTTGGCTGCCTTCTGATTTAAAAACTCAGGTTATGGGATCCGTGACCGGCTCACGCGTGATAACATCAGGTCTGTCGGCTGACGTGTAACCGTAGCAACAAACTCAGGCTTCACAAGCGCTCGCTGCTGCGGGTGCGTCGACCTCAACACGACGCTGAGCCTCGGATCAAACACGCCACTTCTGAACAACACTGTTGCGTTTTTTTGTGTTTTTTTATATACTTTTGACCTTTGCGCAGCGACGGCTCGTACATCAGGCAGACAGATGCACAAGTGTGTGTGTGTGTGTATGTGTGTGTGTGTGGGGGCAGGTTATTTGTTTATGTTCTTTAAAATGTCAGTCCGTTCTGCTCAAACTATTAAATGTGGCTGCGATAAAAGTGGTTCTTATCTTCGGAGGCTGCGGCACCACTGAATAACAATGAGGCTTTTATACCGGGGGGGGCTGAGGGCGTGATCCAGACATCATCATTCCCGTCATTCCCACTGTGTCCTTCTGGGATAATCCATCCTAAACGCAGGAATGGCCTCCCTGATTAGGCCCAAATCAACAGAACTGGCGCTTGTTCTTATTTTGGGCTCTGACGTGATTTCAGATCATTTTCAAACCGTTCCAGCAGAATTTTCAATCCAAGTGGAGACGATCTGATTGGAGTTGGTAGCGCTTCTCTCACAAGCCCTCGTTCGGTCTTTTCCGGCCGCGTTTGGAGCGGATTGTTACCGTTGACACCGGAGCGTTTGATGGGAAAACTAATTTAGTGCCGCCAACATATTTTTCTGCTGGGGATGGGGGAGCAAAAGTATGTTCGCCTTCGTTATCGGAGGAATCGGCCCCGTTTCCCTAATTTCCCCGGCACCATCGGCAATATTCCGCATGGTCGGACGGTTGAATTTCAACTGATCGCTGTTGAAAATGTGCCCAGTTTAATTTGGGGGGGCTGTGACGAAGAAAAATGGATGCTGAAAGTGGAAAATCAAGAAATGGGAGTGAAAGTAGAGGAAGTAAATGGCGATTCGGTCGGTTTGCCTCTTCCACGGACCTCCTGGCAAGGTCAAAGGTCAAGGACGTCACTGACGCCATCTCGCTCTCTTCCCCTCACTGCTCAGTGAGGAGGGCTGAAAAAAGAAAGGGAATACTTTTTTCCGTCTGGAATACACCTTCCATTCGGAAGAGCCTCGATTTAAGGAAATCCTCCAGGAATCATCGTTAGCCAGCGCCGGGATCCTCGAAGGTCAACAGCTGTGCGATATTACGCAGCCTTCCAAGAGCAGAAGACGACGGCAAATTAAAGTTTCCTTAGAAATGAAACCGGCAGCTAAAGGTCGCTCTCAGCCAGCGGCGCTGCTCCGCTAATAAAAGCATAATGTCCTCAAAACGAAGGAGTTCGACGGAAACGGCCGGATCGAACCGGACAAAGCCGGTCCAGGTGGCAGCTGCGGGTTCGCTCCGGAGTCGGGTCGAACAAAAGAGGCGCCGCGGTGCTTCTGAAGCAGATTAACGAGTGGACAGACGCAGGTGACCTTGAGTCAAAGCACCTGCGGCGGCGAGATACGGCCGCCGACATGACGGGTGGCCAATAATTCACCGCTTGTCTTTTATCGCTTTCGTTTGCGGTGAACAACCGGCGCGAAGTCGCTCGGAGGAGTAGCTGGTTGGATATTTAGGACAGCAGCCACTTCAGAAACAGGCAAATAAACGCCGATATTTAAGTTTACGCAAAGAACGCGTGTCGCCATCGTTGGGGATCCGGTTTCTGGACTGAGAGCCCTGTTGTTGAAGGTTAGCTTTGATATTAACGATAGCATCCCACACTTTAGCTGCTTATTTGTTGCTAATATATTAATCTAATATGTATCATCCTCAGGAAATGACCGTGTAGCAACAATGCTAACAGAAAGAAGCCTCTTTTTTATTAGCAATAAAGCTGTAGCATTTCTTTCCCCTGGATGTGCTGCTTCCCTCGGCTAACGATTCAACTTTGTTCTGAGGATGTTTCTGTCAATAAATCTAACACTTTCTTAATTAGCCCGCCGTGGCATCAGAGGAGCTAACAGAGATAAACAGCTGCTTTTTTTAAATTTACAGCTCGTCTGTAATGTCTCAATTAGCACGCGCGTTCAATGTGCTAGGCGTCAGATGTTTGGCTTCAAAGGCTGCGACGTTGATCGGGTGCGCGAGACTTAGAAAACTCTTCCAGAACAGGAAGTGGAGGTGGGTGTTTTTGGTGAACGCGATCAGGTGTTTTATCCTTAATCAAACGTCAGAGGGAGCCGATATCAGACCCGACGGATGCGTCACCTTTCCCGGGTTCCTCCCCCCTGTTTTTGGGTTCCAGAATAACCGGCGAACCTGTAATGAGCTGCAGGGAACTAAAGAATATACCTACTGTACGACCGAGGGGGAGAAAACTAGCAATAATTCAGTAAATAGACAGGAAACCTGGGGATCCGGTGGGATCCGGAGCTATTTTTTCCTGTTTTCCTCATTGCTGATGCAGACGCTGGATACCCACATAAATATGATCCAGGTTGAAGCGGAATAACCTGGTCGACGGTTTCAAAGGTCCTTCAATGACGAGCCGCTTCCATCTAACCGCTCGCTAGCAGCGACCAGCTAATGATGCTACATTCAGGAGCAGGACAGCAACAACTGATTGAAGATACTCGAGTAAAAAAAAAACAGCCACACGAGGGCAGAAGAGCTCAGAGACCTCAGGATCCTGCTGAGGCCACGATCTGGGGGGGCTACAACACCCCCGTCTGGACCATGAAATGACCACGTCAAAAATGATCAACCTATCGTATTTATCTAGAAATTTTATTGAGGATTCTTACAATTGGACGATGTAGCAATAACATCCTGACTAGCTCGTTGGCGTTGCTACGGTAATATCATTGAACAAGTGACGGGATGGACGCTAGGTTGTTTTACAGCCATGGGATCTACTATAGAACCTTGGTGCTGGACGTACAGAGCAGCGGATCCCTGAGCCAGGTTGATTGAAGGAGCATGTGTGACGGTGATCTAAAGGCCGGAGCGGATCTGCTGCCAGACTTCCAGAGTCCAATAGGACATCTCCCAGCTCTCCTTCTTTCCACCAGGTCCTTCGCCAACTCTCCAGGGTTGTTTACAGTTTCCGCGGCGACGCAGAAGGACAAAGCGGGGGGGGGGGGGGGTCGTCTCCGGAGCTTCAGAGATCCTCCTGCTCCGACGTTGACCCGCAGCTTCCAGAGACAGTCAGTCTGCCAGTCGGATCCTGACTGGAGCCCAGCTCACCACTGGAAACTGCTGCTTTCCCACAATCACTTTTCTTCTCCTCAGCATCTGCGGCCGCCCTCAAATCTGTCCCGCCGACCACCTCGGCGGCGGCGGCTCCGCCCACAAACCTCCTGTCGGCCAAGTCCTCTGGGCCCGTGCCTGGCGCAGGCTCGACCGGACTCGCTCACTTTGGGTTCTCTGCCCCCCCGATTCCATTTTCCAGCCTCGCCGTTGTTATTGTTAGCGTCCTGAACCCCGTTCTGTCTTATTCGACGCCGGAGCGGAAAGTGCGGCGGTCGGATTTGCACGTTCGCCGTGGGTCGGCCTGAGGAGCTGGAACACTGCTGCTAAGCTAACGGCGCTAGCGCTCCAGCCGTCATTAACTGGCGACCTCGGTCAGGAAACCTCCTTTATTTTGATGCTTCCTCAGCCTCCAAACGCCTGTAATTGCGAACATGTGTTGGGTGAATATTTAAAAGGTGCTGGAGGCAGTCCGCTCCCCCGGCTTTGATCCGCCAAAGCTCCGGCACGACAGCCAAAAGGGATGGAGAGTTCCAGGTGAAGACCTGCTAATTATGAAGCCCCAGGGCTGCTCTCTCGCCGTGACCTCTGCACTGCGCCAGCTGGCGGCCATTTGCAGCCGCCTCCTCAGGGGCTGGGCCGCGTAGCATTGTAGCATCGTAGCATCGTAGCATCGGGACCAGAGATGTTAGAAGTTCTGGACCGTCTCACAGGAAGGTTCCTGGTGCTCGGGGACGGTGGGTTAGAGAAGCTCTCTGAAGGTTCTTCAGCATTTAAGATGAAAACAACAGGTTCTCTTTCATGTTTGGTGTAAAAAATAAAGTCTGGAGACAACAGATGATTCAGGGATTCACCAGGATATTTCCTGGAGGGGAAAAACACCCTGACAGAATCCATCCAGAACACAGGAGAGACGGACCCGAAACCTTCTGCACCAGAAACCACCGAGGAACCGGAACACCAGCCTCCTGCTGAAACTCTGTCTCCTGCCTTTCTTTTCTTCTTCATCCTGATGTGATTTTTGTGATGGTAAAATGTGTGTGTGTGTGTGTGTGTGATGTTCTGGTTCTGGTGTTTTGGATTTGCTTCTCTTGATATTTGCCAGCTAACACAGAAACACAGCAGCTCTGCTGTTGTGTTGAATCAAAATCCAGTAAAATTACAGCTTCCTGAACACCCCCCCCCCATCCCAAATAAGCAGGGAGGATTTTCATCTCTCTCTCCCTCACACACACACACACACACACACACCACACACACACACACACACACACACACGCACGCACGCACACACAATCATGCCTCTGATGCAGAGTTAAAGACAGTAGCAGCATCAGGTTTGCTCAGAGGTCAATTCTATTTAGAGAGCAGACACTCAGACTCCTGGGGGGGGACAGGGGGGAAACGGGGGGTGCCTTGTAACACGAAACTGGGCAATAGTAGAAATCATTGCTCACACAGGTGTGCGCGTGTGTGTGTGTGTGTGTTTGTGTGTGTGTGTGTGTGTGTGTGTGTTCCTTCTAAATTAGAATTTTCCAGTGTTTCAGGAATGTAACAGGGTTCAGTGTTTCCAGCGGGTGAACAGATCGATGTCGCACGTTTTTAAAAGGCAAACAACAGTGGGGGGTGGAGTGGGGGGGGGGTTGTTGCCTTTACGGCCCAACAGTTGCTAAATGTTATCACTTTAAATATGGGGGGGGGGGGGGGGCAACGTTCATCTGCTGGACCGGGCAGAAGCTCATCAGCCTGGTATCAGAGCGGGAGAAGCAGCGACGAGCAATTCAGTTTAATGTCAGCCTATCAGAGCTAATCACCCCCCACCCCCACCCCCCTGTCCCCCCCATAAACAAACTCACCGCCTCCTCTAGTGATAAAACATGCACCAGATCCACATAATTATGGGAACTGGAGGAGAAACTGAAGCCAAATAAAGAACAAAAAGGGCTTTTCTGCACATTTGGATGGCTAAGCTAAGCTAAGCTAAGCTAACCGTGGCTGCGCTACATAGCATGTGATGAAGGGAAGCAACCCCCCCCCCCCACTGGTGTCTTCCAATAATAATGGTGGCATAATATGATCCATGTGTGATCTTTGAACAATGAGATCAGACAATATAAACACGGCAAGATGAGCAGCGGCGTGTGTGTGTGTGTGTGTGTGTGTGTGTGTGTGTGTGTGTGCGTGTGTGTGTGTATGTGTGTGTGTGTGTGTGTGTGTGTCAGAGTTCGTCTCCATGCCGCTCCTACATGGTGTCGTGGCTTCTCTCCTCCTGCTGCTCTCGGCGTGTTTGTGTTCTTCCTGCAGGGCTGCGAGCTGAAAACTCGCCGTTGACCTGAGCGGGACTAAACCCAAACACAGGAAACGCTGAGGAGGAAGGAGTGGAGCACTAGAAGATCAGAACTTCACGGGTTTTAACCCCGACCTTCCTCGTCAGGACGGTTCTGTTCCATCCCCACCAGGTTCTGCTTCAGTTGGCTGAAACTGAAAAGGCCGGAGACGAGTCCAGGAGGTTCCACAATCAGTTCGGAATTTCATTCAGAAGATGTGTGTGTGTGTGTGTGTGTGTGTGTGGGGGGGGGGGGTTATGGGGAACGCCTCCCTCTCCTGGATGATTAATGCTCCCAATCCTGCTTAATCTGATCCAAATGAAATGTGTAAACACATTAAACGCTGCGGCGCCGCCGCTCATTTAATGAGGCGACCTCGTGCGCAAACAATGCCGGCAACGCGCACGAGGGCGGAGCAGCTTGATGCCGCAACGCCAAAAACTTCCAGAGTCGTCTGAATAGACAGAAAGGGGATTGGGGGGGAGGGGTAATTAGGCTAGCGTCCACCTGTCCAACAAAAACAGCCCCAGGGACGTCGGGTAAAAACCAATCCCACATTCACCCCGCGTCTGCATGGCTCCGCCCCCCTCCCCCTCCCCAGGACACAAGGACCAGCAGAAATGGGATGTTTCCTGCTGAGGAAATCCCTCTTTAAACACCGGAGCGTCTGATTGGCTCCGCCGCTCTCGCCAGCTTAATGGTCAGCAAATGTTAGCAGTTAGCATGCCAGCTGCAACCGTCCCGGGCTCTTCTTTGATTCTGGAGCCCGTCTCTACAAGGACATGTGGATGAACTTCCCGGGGCTCTCGGACAGGATTGTCCCATCCGTCAATAGATTTGCTCGATTCCTCGCTGATTTAGAATTCAAAGAATCCACTTTCCGTGACGGCGTTCTTGGCTCTGACCTCCTGACAGCATCAAAGACGGCGTTTCGGTGTCCGAGAGGCAGGAATTATAGTGAAATCGCCTTGAAGGAAACTACAGAATCCAACCGGATCAAGCGGAACGTACCATTTCCCATCTGTGGGTGATGATTGATGTAATTAGGAGTCATGGAGCAGCCACTGATTGTTGCACCAGGAGGCAGATACGACACTTTGAGCCACCAGACGCTGATTGCTGAAGAGCGGCCGTTGCTATCGTGTTAGCTATGCTATTGTATTAGCTGTGCTATCGTGTTAGCTGTGCTATCATGTTAGCTGTGCCATTGTGTTAGCTGTGCTATCGTGTCAGCTGGATCCGACTCGGTCCCGTCACATTTACACGCGCTGTGATGCAGATGGAAGCAGCTTCTGGACACAGGTTCATGAATGCACCGTCTGGAGCGTCGGGGGGGACGTTGATGGGCGGCCATGTTGGGGACCCGTCGCTAGGATTCGCCTGCAGAAGCAACTCCGAGATGCCAACGCTGGTTTCCTTTAGCGACCGCGGGACGTTCAGCTCTGTCCAGTGAGGCCGCGGCCTGGACCGCCGCGACCGAGGCTCCTCCCTTTCCGTCCTCTCATCGTGAAACTTTAGCATTAAACAAAGCTCTAACGCCTGTGAGTTAAAAACTGCTGTAATTATTCTCAGTATTCGGTCACAACCTGATTGTGCGACTTCGAATCGCCGTGGGAGATAAAAGCAATTTGACGTCGTTCCTTTGATACGGCGCCGATGTTTGCCGTTGTGCTTGAGTTGTTTGGACAGTTATTAAATTACTTTCCTTCCCGCTGTCGCCATGGCTGCCAGCTAGCTGCTGCACACGACGGTAACCCGCTTCAACGTGTTGTTTTTCTTTTGAGCTGCCACAGCAAAGCTGTGTTTCTACCAGTTTATGGATATTTACAGAACCTGAAGACGGAGTTCACCGGTACGAACTGTTTAAGGTTCAAAGGTTCGGAAAAATAACCCGGTGATGCGTTCAGGTGCTATAAACTCAGTTGGATTTTTCTAAACCCGTCCTGCCAAGACATCAAAACAGCATTTTCATGCTTTTACAAGCTTCGGTGCAACGTAAACATCCGTCTGCAGCCTCTAATCCGTCCTCCAGTCGGGAGTTTGTCAGGCACGGCGGTGCGTTCGGGGTGTTTGGGAAGCATGTGATTGCCATTACTGCGCTTTATTGGCTCGGAGGGTAATGATGCGTTTCTGCGGCTCACAAACAAGCGACGCCGGTGCTGAATCTCAGGATTAGAGGTGTAGTTCGACTCCAAACGGCACGTCTGTTCCGGGCCCTGTAGATGGATTTTGGGTTCTTTGATTAAACTGCCGAAGCCTCTAGCTAGCGCTTTAGCTGCTTTTTGCCATTAGCACAAATACATACTATGACCTTACGTTACTGCTACAGCTGCGTAACCAGACAGCGCTTTAGGTTTGAACTGATCACGTGACGTTGGAACACAGGTAACATTTCACACCTTTGCTTTGATCTTCGCTTTGATCTGTGCTGGGAGAAACCACCTGGATATACCTGCAGCTGATAGCGGCCAACGGGCCGCATCCTTTAACGTCCTTACTCTCAATGTCTCCATGGTGACGCATCATGGCCCCACAAGCGAGTCGGACCCAGACTGCCGGTGGCGGAGCGAGGGGGACAAGCACAAGATCAAAGCCTGTCAGCACCTCAGGGCCGAGCGGCGAGCGACGGATGGACAGTCCGTCCAGAGAAACGAAAACGACCCGACACTTCAACAGCTTTGAGCAGAAGGCTGATTCCCGTGAATGTGGGGCTCAGTAACGCCGTGTACCCACCAGCCCCCGGCTCTCCTGGGATCGGCCCGACCGCCGCGCTCCGTATAATTTAGTCTAAATATGATCATTTTTGATGAAATGCGCCGCGTTCCAAACCAGGCTGTTGCTGGCCCGAACGCTTTCATTACCCCGGCTTCAGAAAGTTCCCAAATGTCCCTCCTCCGACCGCTACATCTTAATTACCATCCACGGAGCGGACGTGTCATTTGAGACGAGCCGCTCCAGATGTTTGAGCGTGCGCCACAAATAGCCTGTTCGCGCACACAAATTGAGTTAGCATAATGAACGACCCGAGCGGCTTTTGTTGCTCTCGTCAGAGCGAAAACTGGACCTACGCGACGAGGACAGGGACGGGGGGGAGGGGGGGGGCGAATATCTGTATCCCAGATATGGTGAGAGCGGAGCAGACCGAACACCCCCGCAGAACGCCTCCTGGCAGCGCTTCACTCTGACACGTCCGCTGAGGGATGATGGATGAGACGCTCTTCAGGCGGAGGAAAGCGGACGAGCCAGTTTGTCCCAAAAAGACGAGCCAGAGTTCAGATTAGAGCCTTTCTGCAGCGCCGGGAGAGAAACTGACCCCAGGCCGCCGCCGCTGCTGCTGCTTCCACTATTTTGAGGCTAAAGTAACGTAAAACCTTGTGTTTGTTACGTTAGTCTTCGTCCAGACTGGCTAATGGGGGCCGCTGAAAGCTCATGGATGATGAATGAGCTTCGCTATCGAGCCGCCAGCAAATGAATCTTCGTCCCTTTTTGATATGAAAATATTGGCTTGTGATTAAACCCTCTGGGGTTCCGCCCTGCGATGGCCTGGTGACCTCTCCTGGTGCGTCTCTGCGCCCCGTGATGCTAATTTAGATTAGGCGACGGCCGGGAGGACAGTTAGCCAAGTTTTAGTTGAGCTTTAGCCAAATTTCCATTCCTGGTGAATTTTGACGGCTCGAGTTTGGCGCCTTGAGCCTGGTAACGCCCCCTACTGCACATGTCGGGAACTACACGGAGATTTCAGGCTAGTGCTAGCTAGCGTAGCATCGGTAGCCTTTCCACATCACCGGTTTTCCGTGGAATCAGAAACTCCTCAGCAGCTCCAGCATCCCTCGTCTGTCTTTAGCCTCTGACTCTGCTCAGAGACCAAAGTCAGCCTGAGTCAGCAACAAGAACCCCCCCCCCCCCAGTAATATTTCTGCTCAAACAGCAGCCGGATGGCAGGTAAAGAAGCGACACTGGCGCGCAGATTAGCGTGATTTAATACTAATCTAGCAGATCGCGGCATTGTTAGCCTGTGATTACGCGACTAAGCTTGGACTCGGCGAGCAGGGCCAAGTGGTTTAGCGGTTTCCAAGGGTTATTTTGGTCTCTGTCCGGTTCAGGCATATGGTGCGCTGCGGAGCCAAGATCTCCCGGCTCCCTCTGGCTGCGTCATCGCCCTTTTCCACTCGGATAATAATCTCACTGCGGCAAAAGCATCGAGTCAGGCCCCATTTGGATTAAACCATTGCTTTTGTATCGCCTGACAATAAAAATCCAGCACAAAGAGTTGATTAAATGAGCTAATGAGCTCCAGAAGACTTCACGATAAAGTTCTGGCCGAGGATCAGCATTTAGCAGCTCCTCTCAAAATGCTTAAGGTAACAAGAACGTTTAATGAACAGCTCCTGATAAGGTGCTCGATTATTGAGCCGTGGATTATTAACGGACGTGATTTAATCACCTATTTAGGTCCCCGTAAGGCTAAACGCTCCAACCCCGTGTGGTCAAATCAGGGACGGCGACACAAGACACAGCGGCGTAGGCGGCGCAATCGAGCGAAACGCGCAATTCCAAAACTAAATTAACTGTCATCGCCGATGTATCTTATCAAATCCAATCTGCCTGTGAACCCGGCTGCTGCTGTCAGCCTGGCGTTAATCCTGATCACCGTGAGAGTCCCGCAGCAGCGGGTTCCTCCCACGGTACCAGCAGACGGTCAGAACCTCCCTCTCAGGTCCCTTTGATTTGATAAAACTCCTCCTAAATCAAAGCAGCCAGCCAGCTATTTTCCTTTGATCCCCACCAGACGATTCACTTTGCTCCCTTTGTATTTTCTTTCTTCTGTCCTCCAGACGTTCAGCTCGGCGCCTGTCAGGAGTCAAACAGAAAGCTGGAGAAATGGCTCAATTTGAGAGGCTAATTGGAAGCTTAAAACGTGTCTGGAGTCAAACTATGAGCGTTTTATGTCTTCGGAGGCAATTGTCAAAACAGGCTAATGGCTCTTAAGTGATTCTGTTATTGTGTTGGACGTTAATTCTGGCTGGGCTATAACACAAACCATTAAACTCCTCTGCACTCGCTTAAGAAAATGGATTTACTTATAGTCCTCTCAAAACAGAAATGCTATTAAGTGTTCTTTATGCGTCGGCATTGTGAGAACTCCCAGTTTATGAAAATTAGATTTTAAAAAGAGGAGTGCCGAAACAACAAACCTTTTTTTAAAAAATCTGTGTGCAGGTGATTTTAGTAGTTTAATCCCTTATTGAGCCATTAAAACGGGTAAAAAAAACCCGCTTTCATTTTGTCATTTTGTCGTCGACAGACTCTTTCTCTCTTTCAAATTCCCCTTTTTTTTCTTTGCAAGCGTGGCTGAGCGGAACTTCCGTTTCTAAAGTTGTTTATTACCCTCGGCTGGCTGACAATAGATGTGTTGAGAGCCGCCGGAGGTTCGGCTGCCTCTGAACAGCCCTGGAGGGTAACGCAACTACTGTCTACGTGCTAGCATCAGCGGCGGCGCGCTAGAGAGTCTCTCGAACGAGGCCGCTGAGAGGAAGAGTTGATGAGGCCTTGACGGGTGTGTTTTTCGGTGTTAGTCTGGCGTTCTCCGACCTGCAGTCCAGAAATCTAGTTTTCCTTCTTCCGTTTGGGACAAGAACAAGGAAGTGATCCAAACAGAGCACCTTGTTAGCTCCACCGGGATGGTTTGTTTAACCACCGAGATTGTCCCTAATGAATTCAACCCTAATGAAGTCAACGTTGATCTCTTTTAGTGATTAATCACCAAACATCTCGCATAATTAACTGCTGCTGGCGGCGACGGCGGCTGTTCCCTGCACCGGCAGAGGGAGGCGCTGTCGTTCGAGTGACTCTAAGAGAGCGACAGGTGCAAATCTGGCTAAGCTAATGGATCGGGAGCTCAGCGTTGCTCTCAGCCCCGATTACCTCCCGTAAGTCCCTCTGGCTGATGCCTCGGAGGCACGCGCCTGCTGCTCCCTGTCGGCAAATCCACAAACCTGGAAACCAAAGAGGATTTGATCAGCCCTGGGTTGGGTTAATCTATCGACAGGTAAAGATAAGCGCTAACGATCACCAGGATCGTCCCCTCAGCAGAGAGCTTGGCTCCTGGTGTGTGTCAGCGATTAGATGCTCCCCAAGGACACTAAACCAGCAGAGACGGCAGAAATCATTCATTATCATGTCGATGCGTTCCGACGCTACAAGTCTCGCTGCGCAGTGGAGGATGGAAGGTTTCCGAAGTGATTAGCGAGAGAAACACGAGCGATGTTGATACTTGACATGGGAAAAAGGCAAAAACCCAAAATGAGATTACTGGAGATGCCCAATTTCCTGTCACAAGATCAAATAAAGACCGAGAGGGAGGACGGATCAGTGGAAGGTCGGACCGCCGATCGTATTTCCGGCTAAACCACGAGAAAAGGAAGGAGAGCCCATTAAATCAAGCTAGCTTTGAATATATACATCTGCCAGCAGAGTCTATTCAAAACATCTAGTAGAAAACAGGTCATGACTGAAGATGCTAGCGACTCCTTCAACGCATCCTCTTAAAATGTTCCTTTGATGATCAAAGCAAAAGAAGCAAAAGTACCATAAAGGGAAAAACCTGCAGTTTGTCGCGTATTGAGGGAAAGACATGATATATCGCTATAAAACAGTAATAATCTGAGGCTTCTACCTGCTGTGGGTTTGATTCAAGGACTAATTAGATGGAGGCTGTGATACCAGAACAAAGCCCCTTTGTCACGTTATATCTTCAACACGCATAATTAGAAGGACAAACAGTCAGAAAGCTGCTGGGCTCTGAGTCAGGAAAGACTCCAGAGCGTAATCTCTGCGTTGGTAATCAGCCTTGGCTGCTTCTCCGGTGTGATGTTCTATAAATACGAGGGTGATTTTGTCACTTTTTCCTCCCTTTTCGGGCTGGGATGTGGATCAACCGGGTGACTGAAAAGAACAAAAAAGAAAAAAAGGCTTTGAAGCCTGTTAACAATGGAAGCGTGGAAGCTCCACTCAGGGCGCTCGTGTCTCTGGTGAAGTTCATTTGTCATCATCCATCTGAGCCTTTCTCCCTTCTAATTAGCAGGGGAAGGAGAGAAGGAGGAATTGTGTTCCTGTTGAAAAGGCTCCCAGGGCTGTGCCGGGTCCTGGGTTCACTGTTGGGACTGAGAAATACTGATAACTGTCACGGCTAACAGCTGGTCAACTTGTTGACATAGAATACATGGTCGTCTGCATAAAAGAGCTTTTCAGGGCTAAACTCCGTCTGTTTCTACCAGCATGTTGGTCTCTGCCGCATCCTGTCCTACAGAAGCTGCTTCTCCGTCCCTTCTCTTCCAGACCCCCCCCCCCCCAGTCCTCTCAACACACCGAGCTACCAGACGTTAGCGGTTTCACCTACGTGACGCTCGTCCTGACATCCGTTCACAGAAACCACGATCCCAGGTGGTCTGGAACACTTGTGACCGCATTCCTCCAGGACTGAGGACCCAAATGTGTCCCGGGCCACATTTAAAGGACCACCTACCGAGTTTATGTAACCGTCTCCCCTCCAGACACCCAAACAGATGAGGAGCTAAAAGGAGCCTTTGCGCTCTATCGCTAACTTTTATCACTGAGAACTGTTCACACGGTTAGAGGGAACGTGTTAAACGGGGTGAAAACACACCGGCTCCCCGACCAGCCGCCACCTCCTCCGCTCAGGTGCACATTCAAGAAGCGTGGTGGCCCCCTGCTGAGTCTGGAGATGCTCCACAGCACTCAGGTGCTACGACAGCTGTGCGGCCTGAGGAGACATGCTCCCAGTTAAACTACACACCAGGACTGGGAGATCCAGTGATTTCTGATGGACCCTAAGCCTTCAGCAGCCTGGTGTTTGACCTTTTCACCTGGGAGGACGACGTTTGCTTCTGCTGAATGTTGCTGACGTTTAGCCGGACCAGAATTCTGTGCTGCTCACCTGCCAACAGGCTGATTCTTCCTGCTCAGCAGTTGTAATCCCCTGTCCAGATAATCCCAATTAGTCCATTATTTGCCTTCATAAGCCGCGTGTTGTGAACTGCTCATATACCCTCTGTATGTGTGTGTGTGTGTGTGTGTGTGTGTGTGTGTGTGTGTGTGTGTGTGTGTGTGTCTCAGAATTCCTGACCGATTTCACTACAAAGTCGATCTCGCCGTGTGTCCTCTGGAGGGAGGCTGTTAGCCACACCTGCCCCAGGTCCAGAGACATCCTTTGGGTCCAATTACTTGTCAGGTGACCTCCACCCAGCACCAGAACACATAGAACAGTGTAGATATGTGTGTTTTCAGTGGCTAATTAGCCGCAGCGGTGGACACGACTGTCCATACCGGGAAGGCAGCAAACATCACAGTACAGAGCAGAATTAAGCTAATTGCAGGCTTTAGCGTCTACGTAGAGGGTTGGAATGAAGCGCTGCTGGTCAATCACAACTTGTCACACAACTGGTAGGTCCTCATCTGCAGCATGCTGTCTCTGTTAGCATTAGCATTTACTGAATTGTTCAATAAACCATCGTTCCTACGCGATTTCTATGGGTGGAGCCGGAGAATCGATATCGGCGCTACACAAACATGCTAACATGTCCTCCTGCATCCCATCCTCGTCAGAAGCATTCTGGGAGAAGAGGTTCCTTCAGCAGGAGCAGCACTAACAAGACTCAGATGAGGGGTGTGTCCCAACATGCCCCGCCCCTCTGCACGGCTAGCTTAGCCGGATGCACCTACCAGGCCGGCAAGGACACGGAAAAGGAGCAGTACCCAGTCAGAAATCCTTAAAAAAGGTTCAAAAAAGAGTTTCTGAACATTCTTGAGGTTTGGAAGTTGGAACTCTCGCCGGCTCAGAAGTGTCTGGGTCACTGAAGCTTCCGGGACAACATTTGTGAATCATTTAGGGAGCTGCTTCAAAGATTTTCCACACTTTTAGTTTCAAGCAGCCCGGCTCAAAGAGAATCACCAACCGTCAGCTTGAGAATGCGGTTTGGACTCCAGCTCTGGAAGCTCCGTCCAGGACAGGTAGCAAAAGAACAGCTTCCAGAGCTTCACATCTGGGTCGCTATTGGCAACACCACAGAAGGAGTTTGGGCTCTTTCAGGACCCTCCTGCTCCCATCAGATTCCCTGGTGATCTTCCGGGCCCTCGGCTCTAAGAGGGACAGCTTCGCTCTGCTAGTTGAAGCTTTTTGAACTGTCTTCTTCTTTCCCTACCTTCAGCAGTAACTCCTCCTCCATCCGCTGGCGGCGTGAGGTCCACGCCGTTCTGTTCCAGCTCAGCAGAATAAAGCTTTAAAGCCACGGTTCATTTGTTTTCACCGCCACAGATGGAGTCCACCGACGGTTCCTGGCTCTTTCTGCCGCCGTGCTGCAGGCGCTGGTCTGCTCTCTGGCTTCCCCGCCGGCCCTCTTCCTCCTCCTCCTCCTCCTCCTCCTCCTCCTCCTCCTCTTCCACACATTTGCTGCCAGCTTTGTGTCTCTAACCTGACTCTGAACTCCGGCTTATTTGTCATCGTTCCCCGCTGTGATTTTTCCACCGTGATGCTCAAATATTTGTACCCATTTGCAACAGAAAAACACGATCAATCAGCGGCTACAATAAATTCCGGATTCACCTTTCTGGCAGCTGTTTGGATGAAAAGAGATTTACCACCAGGACAGATGTGTCCACCCTCTATCAGGATGTGGTGGACCCCCTGTGGGAGTGTCTACGCTCACACTCTCCTCGCTCCTGGGAAGTCGAAGTTGCCTGTTGGAAACATTGCTGCATTCAGATGCCGTTTGACATGGACGTTAGCTAAAAACGCCTCGGTAGCGGGAGTATTAGCAACTTTCTGATGTCAGAACAACTTCTGATCTGAAAGCTTCCTCCAGGCTGTACAAAGTTTGCTAAATCCTGGACTTTGGACCTGGCTCCTCTGACAGCTTCCCGCTCCGGGTTCACATGTCGAGACCTAAAATGGCAGCTGCCAAAGTTTTGTAGGTGTGCTCTGGTTTGTTGTGCACTAGTGCCCCTGGCCGTTGAAGATACTGGCTTCTGGGAATGCTGATGGAGTTTCAGCCTCCAGCTGATGCTGCTGCTGATCTTCTGCTGAAGTTTGGAAGATTAGAAGAGACTCAGCTGTCGGAGCCAAACGCTGACCTTTAATAACCGCCTTCACTCGGCGGCGTCCCCGCTGGATTAGCCTCACCTCTTTACATCAGCCTCACATTTCCAGATGAATGTTTACGGCAGCACACTCATCCTGGCTGAATAAATCCTTCAGATGTTGACGAGCTCAAGGACAGGAACTCCCCAAAGTTGGCAGACATCCTTGTGAAGAGACGCGCAGCTCTCCTGAGAGCGGCCGCCAGCGTCCTCAGTCTGTCCAAAACACTTTAAAAGGGCAGACGTGAGACAGTCTGGTCCAACCTGGAGAGGCAAACCGGTCCGACTGGAATGGTTGAGTTTCACATTTAAATGTTGGGGGGGAAAAAGGACGATATTGTCAGTCATTCGTTTGGGAATAATCGGAATGCTACGGGATTAGGACATATATAAAAGGATATTTGAAAGTTTGTCGCTAATTTATTCCCTTGCATTTAGGAACACATGTTAGCTTTAGCTTTAGCTTGCAAATATCTCATGGCGTGAGGTTATGATGCGATTTATTGCTCTTCAAAACATTTTCAGGTCATGTTTTCCAAAGAACAGCTTCGAATTTTGCAAAACTCGATAATCTTGTTTGAGTCGGGGGCGAAAACCCGACATTCCTGAGACAGAAACATCAGAATCCATCGCTGCTGACGCTGCAGAGGGACGGCGCCGGCGCCGTCCTCAGGCGGCCCAGTTGGGGTTTGAGGCTGTTTGAGCGACCCGGTAGAAGCACGAATGCAAATGAAGCAATCAAAGCATAAAAAAAACCAAATAAAAAGTCTTCCACCTGGAGCAGGAACACATGGAAGAAGAAATCACAGCCAGGAAGAATAAAGCATTAAAAGAGTAACATGTATTTCCATGGCAACGCGTAATTACCCCCTGACAAAATCACTTCACTCGCCACTTCAAGCGTGTTTCTCTGCAGGAAACTGCACTCGAGTCAGTTGTGGAAAAGGGGTTACTTTTATTTCTTTGGAACAACAGCCTCTCCGAGAGGGAAAAAACGTCATTCAGAGGTTTCTCACCACAAATCCCGCTGCTCCGCGGCGCGTTGGCTCAGAATCCACTTCAGCAGGGGCGAATCTGCAGCTTCAGAGCGAGAAAAGCTGAGAAAAACAGACCCGAAGCCTCAAATAAAGTCACTCAGGGATCCTGGAGAACAACGAGGCCTTCAACACTCCTGATGAACCTCTAACTGATGCCGCCGTTCACCTGTACCACCGCGGTTTACAGGCTTGAACAGGACGGTGTGGAAGCGTCGTAATTATCTGTTCAAAGACGAGACGTGAAGCCCGTCTCAGGAATTAATAATCTGCGTTGTCTCTCCAGTCTGCTCAAGGTTGCGCGGATCACTTCTTCAGACCCGAGCGGCTCCGATCCCGTCCCTGATCGGACTCTCAGGTGTTAATAAATGGATCGAGGTGAAGGACAGAAGAGCAACCAGGTCCAAACTTCCAGCCCACAGGAACAAAAGCTGGTTTGTTTTCAAGAACTTGGAGGTTTGGGAAGGTTGGAATAAAGTTTTCTCATCTGAAACTGGACTGACTGGGAGCAGTGATCCCTGATGGTGATGGAATGGTCTGTGGAAAGGGGTTCTGTGTGTGTGTGTGTGTGGGGGGGGGGGGGGGGGGTTCAGGACTGTGGGGGTGCTCGGTGACCCAAACATGTCTCTCTGATGAACTGTCACAGGGTTCTGCCCCACCATCCACATTCTGTAGGGGTCAGAGATGCAGGCGAGACACCCGACCACCATCGTTCATCACCGGAGCGTCGGGCCGGAATCCATCCCTGCCCCTTTAATACCCCAGGAATCGTGTTCCTCATTTCTGCCCCTTTAATACCCCAGGAATCACGTGGGGGCTGCTGCTCACAGCCAGGAAACACCCAGCAGAGGCGGGGGAGCGTGTGGGTCAGCACCGGCCCATCTCGTCTTGGACAGGTCCAAACTCCCGTCAGGCTCTGTCGGGGATGAAGACGGCGCCGCCCTGGAGGGACGGAGATGGAATCAAAAGCGTTTCCCCCCCAACAAACAGTGGATTCCTGTCAAGTTTAGACGCTGATCAGCTTTGATGGGCAGATATCAACACGTGCACCTCCATCGTTCAGGATTTACCCCCCCAGAGATCCACAGCTCATCCTCCGCCCCCCCCCCAGCCTTCATCTCTCCGCTGCTGATGGCTGAATCCGCCCGGCTCCTTATCTTAAAGCCGGGGAAGCGGACTGACAGCTACGGATCCCCCACGCCGGAGCTCCCCCAGCATCAGCCGTGTGAGGCGGCTCCAATGACGACGTCCTGCTGTCTCCGTGTCCCGTGTCCCTTTTGATCCAGCAGTCTGAGGTCAAGCTTTTCCCAGCGTGCCGGAGCTCCGAACCGATGCGCTGATGAACTTCCTGCTGTGGCCGGAACATGAATAAATAAAGATCTTTCTCTTTGACCTCACTGTGAGGGAACCAGAGCCGCCATGGCTCTGGTACCTGAACGCACCACGGGGTCCGTCGATACTCTCACCCTGACCTGAGACTAACACACCAATGGAATCATGTAAATAATATCCGAAATGGTGTCAGAAGAGGGATTAGGATGTGTTGTCGAGGTAAAACGGATTATAATTGCGCAGGCGGGCCAACAAGCACGTCCCGCCATTGTGCGTCCCGCCATTGTGCGTCCCGCTCACACAGGACGTGCACAAACACCAGGTGCTGCAAACGCACCACACAAAAAGGTGCAGCGGCCTTTTTCCCAGCCCGTCAGTCGGAGCTAAATGAGCCTGACGGGAAGCCAAAAGAGAGTCTGTCTCCTGTGTCTTTGACCTCAAGGTTGTGTGTAATGTTTGATATTGAGCTCTGAAGGACCCCCCCCCCCCCCCCTCAGTAAGTGCAGTAAATCCCGGAGTTCCTGCCAGCCCACTGGCCTTTGGAGCGGGGGGGAGGAGGGGCAGAAACAGGGGCAGCAGTGAAAGGTTTCCATCGCTGGCCAGTTCTTATCGCCCCTATAGCTTTGATGGTGGTGGTGGGGGGGGGTTATGTCTGAAGGTCAACGCTCAGTTCCACACTTGATAAGCCCCGAGTGGAACAGACCTCAAAGGCCCCGCCGGCCCACAGAGGAAAACTCACTTTTCCGCGACTACAGGAATGATCTTGAGCGCGACGGTCAGAGGAGCCTAACGAGGGAAACCGGATAGAGGGAAGTCGAAATACGGGAAAAAAAGGGGCGGCAGAAGCGCTTATGCAACATAAACCTCCCGCTGGGTCCACATCGGAAGATCGGAGCTGATGTCCGCTGGCACGGCCTAGCTAGCTGTGCTAGCAATGGTTATGAAATCCTGACCAATTCCTGGTAATGGAAAATCCTTTTCCCTTCTTTAGGACTGTCAGGTTTTGTCGGGAGCTGTGATGCAGCGCAGGTACGGCGTTTTGTCCGATTTGTGATTCAATTCCGCTGCGACATCAGGACAATGACGGATCCAGCGGGACCAATTGGCTGCTACAGAAGGAATAAGCCAGTTGTTTGGTGCTTATTGTATCCATATTCCAAGACGTGGGCTGTTCTCCGGTGATAACAGATAGCATCTCCTCCCTTTGTGCTTCAATTTAAACGTATTTGAATCACAATGGGAATGGTGGCGTCCGCCGTGTCTAAAATTAACAAAGCGTATTTCAAAACATTCTGTTTTGTGTTTGTTAGCCGCATAAATTTTCACGCACATCTGAACTTTTTTTCTTTTAGCCGCCTGTCACTCACTTCCAGACCTGCGGAAATTCTTTATACAACGCCTCAAACGAGCAGTCGTGGGTTTAATTAAGCTCACGTTATCGTCTTCTCTTTTTTTACAAGGCGCTCTTTTCATCCTCGCGCCGCCGTTCCTTTCGGGAGTCACCGTCTGCTGCGGCAGTTTGGGGAAGGGAAACTCAAGTAAGGGGAGAAAGAAACCGCAACCAGAACAAGTCTCTGGAGATAATTCCGTAATGTCCCGCTCAGTCTAGTACGCTGCGTGATTCCTGCCGTAGATGCTACAGGACGTTAGCATATGTCATCAGAACATCTGCTCCTCGTCGGTTCCTCTCCGTCCCCTGTGGGACGGTAAATCCTGCAGCTAGCACTCGGCAGCCGTTCTTATCTTCTAAAGCATTAACGAGCCTTCCTCCTGCTGCTCTGACTTCCTTTCGGCTTTCACCGGAGGTTGTTCTGCAGCCAGCAGGGAAGAAGGAGCGATTACCGCGTTCATACCGGCTACAGCTAACTGCTCCGGGCAGGAAACGGGAGCTTCCTGTGGTTGGTAAGTGCTAAGCTTGAGGAAGACAAGGATGATATAGGTTCTAGGGTGGGAAGAGGCAGGAGAGCAGACCGACCGGCGAGACCACGGTGTCATCGCCGAGCGCTGGCAGGATGCTCGGAATCGCCAGCAGAATCAGCAGGAATTCTTGAAAAAAAGGTTGAAAAAAAGGTTTCTGCCAGTGACATCATGGAATGGTGGGTAGCCCCATTAGCAAAGCTATTCACGGAGACGTGTTTCGACCGGCTAGCTGTGAGTTACACCAGGAGCAATTCTTTATTTCCACACCATTGTTGTTTTGTTCCTTCTCCGCCCTCCAGGGAAGATTTATTAGGCCACCGAGCCGCCGTTCCGCGGTATTGATGCGCTTTAAACTCGGCCTTTTAAGGGTCATTATTCAGCCGAATATGGCAGCGGCTGTTTGATCTACGCTGTAATCAACCCGTTGTTTTTAGGACACTGTAAAGAGAGCCGGCCGCACTGGATCATTCCGACATGAGCGTAAAAGCGGGGCCTCGGAGGTTCCTGTTAAACGACACCATTGGATTCCTGGAGCAGCTTTAAGCCCATAAAAGAGCGTGAAACTCTTCAAGCTAGCGCCGTTTACCTGATGGGGGATTCCTCCAATGGCCGCTTCTTTATTAGCGCTGAATAAGTGCAAATGAAATCCTCATTGATCGTGTTGCGGGAGTTCCAAATGTGGACGAGGGGGCCGGTGGTGGGGGTGGTGGGGGTGGTGGGGGTGTGGGGGGGTTCCCGCTAAAGGAGCCGTGAAACGGAAATGAACTCCAAGCAGGAGAGACGCTCGTCTGAGGGGGAGTTAGGACCTTTTCCTTTTCTTTAATAAACTCCACGCTGCAGTGAGGAACCCAGTAGAACTGTGAGGTCGGAATGACTGAAGCGAAGAAACTGGCAAGGAGAGAGTGTGTGTGTGTGTGTGTGTTGTGTGTGTGTGTGTGTGTGTGTGTGTGTGTGTGTGTGTGTGTGAAGGGGGGGTGCAGTAAACAAGAGAGCCATGCAATACTTCACTTCCCTGTGGTCGACAATTTTAGAGAAAGTTGTTATTTACATGGACCTTCTTCAAACCGCCCCTCCCACGCCCCCCTCTCCCCCCCCCCTTCCCCCCCAGCTCAGCACCCAGTGATGAAATTGAAATTGATTTTATCGATCGGACCTTCAGATCCATCCACTCTTCTTCGCTCCGCCGTAGCTGTGGGCCGCGCTGCCGCCTTTGGACTGGACTGGAATTTTTCAGTGCTTGATAGATTTAGGGAAGGTGTGTGTGTGTCCGTGTGTGTGTGTGTGTGTGTGTGTGTGGGAGGGGGGGGCGGAGTCTACTGTTTACTCTGTTGCTATGCTGCGATCGATCAATTAAGCAGTACGACTCTGCAGCTGTGGTTGCTCGAATAATATGTCTATATTTCTGATGTTTTAGGATGCCCCCCCCCAAACACACCACCACAGTTCTGGCTGACATGAGGTCATCTCGGTCCTGGGTCACATCAACCTCACCGCACTAAAAGGGTTCTTTTTTCAGCGCCCCCAGGCTGGACAAAGGCAGACGTCAGGTGGAAAAACCCATTTACACCAAAGAGAAGTGGAGAAAAACAGCCGATTCTCAGAAGCGAGTCCTTTTGGAGCGAGCGGAATAAAACTGCCCGTGTTTGTTCGGGGGGGTGTTTGTCTCCTCCGGTCAGCAGTCGGTAAACCTGTAAAGACAAAGATGAGTCCGTTGAGGTCATGGACGACCATTTAACAGCAAGTTTAACTCATTTAAAACCGTTAGCGGTGACTATGAGATGCAGAAACCTGGTCTGGTACTGTGACAACACCAAAGGTCACATTAGCATTAGCATACGTGAACTAGTCCTGGCTCTGGGTTTCTTCCTGCTACGTGCTCCAAGTTTCAGACGCTGTTTGAGTGAAGTCATATTGAGTGGTGCGCTCTGAGCTGAGTCCATTTTCGTTGTTAATTCCGTCGTCATGGCACTAATGTCTCACACCTCCCCTCATTGATCTCCCGCTCCCGGAACCATCTGCATTTACTCACGCCGGCGCCGACACATCAAAGCCTCTTACGCGCCTCCTGGTCCGCGACATCCGCCCTCCGGTGAGCCTGAACCGTTGCCAGAGACGCTCCTCCGGGGTTCGGTTATGGGGCCTCGCCGCCGCGGCCTATTAGCTGGTGCGTTTATTTGTTATGACAGGCCGAGTGGGAGAAGCAATCCAATCCGAGCTGGGACGGGAAACCTCTCAGCTCATTCCGAGGGTGTGCGGCGAAGCCTAGGCAGACGGGCTCTGGCGCGGCTGATCGATTTCACCGTTATTGCTACGTTTATTCCGCCGGTTCCAAAGGCGAACGGCCCTCGCCACGTGCTAATTTTCTGTCTATTATCTGCCAATAGCCATGAACACTTGAACAGGAGACGCGAGGGCGAATATTGATCATATTTGTGCTTCTCAGTTGATTAGACTGTAGCCAGTTGGCTAAAGGCTAAAGCTAGCTACTCAGATAACTGCTGCTCTTCCTTTAACAGGGGTGCTCAAATATTGCCACTGATGAAACCTGGCAGAGTGGATGTTGGGATTTGTTGATCCTTTGATCTTCTCCTCGTCCCCCAAAACTCACCTTTACTTTACTGTAAATCAGCCACTTCGCTCCAGGTTTCACATCAACGCCCTTTTTTTCCCCCATTGAATGACCTCATGAAACGGCGTGCTGGGACCCTGATCTCAAGGTGGAGCTTCCTCACGGGTCACCGAGCACAAGCAAAACTATCATTCACGGTTGACTCGTCCCGACGCGGGTCACGGGGTCCACATAAAAGCAGCTGCCCCCGCACGGAGCCGGCCAGGGCTGGATTATCTTCCTGATGGGTGTTGTTGTTGTTGTTGTTCATTGTGTTTGTCACGTTGAGGTTTATTTATTTCTCCATCAGTCCTTTCTTTACGAACTGAAATGTGTTAGTTTGGGTTGAGTCGACACAGAACAAGGCTTCCTTTTGCTCCTTTATTCCTGGAGGAGGAGGAGGAGGAGGAGGAGGAGGAGGATCGATTGCTTGAGTAGATCCTTTTTTCAGGCAACGTTTAGGGGTTGAGGGAATTTTTCATGGGTAATTTCAGTGGAAACACGCCCAGACTTTTCCAAAACTCTGGCTGATTGAGAAAAGGGGCTTTTTCTGGCCTCCAATTAACCCTAAAAGAGGAAATATGAAGGAAGGGGGGAGAGCGAAGGGCTGGATGTTCTCGTTTGTCCACCACAGTGAAAAAAAGTGAAGGATGGGAGGGGATCCTGTAATCTAGACGAGACGGATGAGATCTCAGAGAGGGAGAGATGACGGCGGTAAATGATGAACAGTTTCAAGGGTTCGGATGAGCCGAGATGATGAACGAGGGATGATGGGCGGCACATGAGAATCACGCCTCCGCTTGACTGACGGATGGGCCAATTGACGGCCCGGGAAAGGGGGGGGGGGGGGGCTACGAGTCATGACCAAGTCAGAGTCCATCATCCCAGCTTCCAATTTATTAGTCAGAGATAAATGGCGGCGGGGGGCGGCGAGGTGGGGGTGCAGCACTGAGATGGAGAGAACGGGTGAGTTTGGAGACGCCATTTGGGTAAATCCTGAAATTTATGTAGCAGTCGGTGGTTTTATTTATCAGTGAGACGCCCCTCATAAAGTGCTTTAGGAGTTACGTAACCCGGTATGGATCGGGAAAAGCAGAGCCCTCATTCAGGGATGGAGCTTTTTATGGCGTCTAATCGAGTCGGTGAACGTTATTGCGGAGACCGGAGTAACAGTAAACCTTCCTAATGGAAGCACTTCAGGTTAATATGGCAGATAAAGGTTTTATTTAGCATGTTTCCAAATGTCTTTTAGCTTTAGCTGAGTGGAGTGACGTAAAAGGTTTTTAGAAGCTCTTTTTGGGAGGCGTTCTAATTAAAAAAGAAGAGTATTTAGCTAGTTGTCAGGTGTTGTCAATATCGTAGCGTCCTGATGCTAACGAAGAGATCAATATATCAATAAAACAATTCATTATCGTGGGTTTTTAAGGGGTTATCCTGACCACAGAGGGTGGGTGGAGACGTAAGCGAGACGTTAGCGAGGTGTGCTAATACCAGCGGAAAATTGACGACCGGCAACGACAGACTTCCATCATCGCATGATCATTTTGTCTGAACATAAATCTAAACGTGATGGGCAGCTGAGCTGCGCTCTTTCTTAGCTTTCTCTCCAACTGTCATCACGATTTAAGCACATTTATGCTAGCAATGAAGATGCTCTGAGGGATTTCAGCATCACAATAGTGGCAACAATGAAGCTCTTCTGCTACATTTGGTCCAATAATTTATATATTAGCTGGAATTAGCAAAGTCGTGGCCTGAAAGCTGAAACAGGGAAACAGACACATTCTCGCCCACTTCAGCTCCACTTCCCAACGCAATCTGAGGTAACACGAGCATATGCAGCCCACATAAAAGAGGTGAAGCACGGCTTTAACCCCCCCCCTCCAACCTTCCCACCCCCCCACCGGGCGTTGAAACAGCTGCGTCCACCGCTGCACAAACACAACGCGCTCATTCGGAGTCATTAATCAAGTGAAACCTGCAGAAGCGCTATCATATATCTTTCACCGTAAACACACTTCCTGGACGGCTACTGAATAACTTTTACAGGCCTGAGACGTGACTACCCCCCCCCCCCCCTAATCGCTCCGGCCCCACATGACCTCTCATATTAGATTCGGTGCCTAAAATAAACTGGAGGGATTTACAGATATTCCGCCAGAACAATATCAGCGACCAAATAAAGAGGCAGTTCTACGGCAGATGCAACATTATTGCCTCAGGAAGTAATTGCCCCCCCCCCCCCCGACCCCCCTCCCCTAAGAAGAAAGAGACTGTTTTTATTCCTCCTCCTCCTTCTTCGGTCTGACCTGAGCTGTTATTCGAGTCCGGCGTGTGAGTAAATGAGCTGTGAAGGTAAGGCAGGAAAAGAGTGGGTTTGACACCTCTCCGACCGTGAAAGTGTGTTTACACTGCTCCCCCCCCCCCACCCCACCCCCACCTTATATAAACCGGCAGCTGGGTCGTCCACATGTCCACAGAACACACACACCGTTATCTCGCCACGACCTTCACGCAGACACACGGGTTTAATCAGGTTTCATCAAGAAGCGCCGATACGGCACGCCTGGACGCCACCTCGCTCCGCCTCGTGATTGCGACATGTAAGGCGACTGGGAACAATGGGAAAAGCTTTGGAATCCATTGTAATGGTGAAACAGGTCCGACCCGTTCCGACACTCTGGTGGACCTCGGTGCAGCTAATCCGTGCTATATCCAAGCTAGCTTCCTAGTTCAGCATTAAAGGTATACGCCCACATCTGTTTCGCACGTTTTTCTCCTTTCCGATGGAAGGAATAACCAAGCAAATGTCGAGGGGAATGCTTCCCCTCCAGTTGCATCCAGCCCAAACCCAGAGGGTGCAGCTCCGACAAACCCGCAGCCTCAGAACCGGAGGCGCTGGCTCTCACCAGCTGCTCTCGACGCTCCCCTGCAGTGCGTTGAAGCCAAACTCGACCGCATCGTCTGCATAAAAAAAAAGATCCGAGGCTGCCGACCCAGACGCTCCCTGTGCCCCAGCTGTGCTCTGGGAGTCGGGGCCCGGAATATCCTAATTGGAGACTGAGGGTGACGGTGGTGGAGTCCAACACCCTTGCCGAATGTGTTTGCTGTGAATGTGAACCCAGCTCTCACCGGATGAGTCCGTAATAACGGCCCCGGGTCCCACAAACGACCACAGCAGCACCGCCGCCCCTCCCACACAGATGTTGATCCGCTCCAAACCCACCAAACATGTGTAGGGATGCAAATTCCCACGACTCTACGATACATCTGCGAAGAGACCCAGGCTCATTTACCACCATTGCTTCTGTTAATGAAGGGGGGGGGGGGGGGGGCACCTCTATCTACGAGCTAAAGCCAATATTACACACACACACACAGAGTGGTGGTGCTGGAATGATTTGGACAGATTTGTGTATCTCTAAACTGGGAACTCTGCCGGCCCGTGATGTCACCCGTGGGGAATTCCATGTTTGCTCCGAGAAGTTTGTCCCCTTCAAAAGACGAAGGAAACGGAAGCAGAAACTCGCCAGATTCCCATTTCCATGTTGTCAAGTGCCTGGACACTTGTGTGTGTTTCCTTCATCCATTCCTTAAATAATGAGCAGTTCCAGGACGAGAACATCTCCCCAACGTGTCCTCCATGCGTATCCTCCATTAGCTGGAGCAGGAGAATCGTCATCCCTGCTCCTCCGCCTCCAGGCTCCAAATCTAATTTTCTGTCTGCGCTCCTGTTGGGCTACACGGCACATTAATGGCCCGTGGCGGTGATCAGATTTGGCGTGAGGAGGGGAAGTCATAGAGATGGTGTCAACGGCGCCGTAACTGTGGTTATACCGGCGTAATCACACGTGCAGGCGAGGAGGGGGGGGGGTGGAGGGGGGGCAGAGGGGAATCGCTGTGGCAGCGATAATCTGGTGCAATTGGCTGTGACATCACTGCCCTCACCAGAGTGGAACACGGTCTTCATGTGGGAGTCGCCGTTTCCCAGGACTTCATTTTCTCCCATCATCGTTTGTATCACCACACACACACACACACCACACACACACACACACACAGAGCAGTGGTGCTGGAATGATTTGGACAGATTTGTATATCTCTAAACTGGGAACTCTGCCGGCCCGTGATGTCACCCGTGTGGAATTCCATGTTTGCTCCAAGAAGTTTGTCCCCTTCAAAAGACGAAGGAAACGGAAGCAGAAACTCGCCAGATTCCCATTTCCATGTTGTCAAGTGCCTGGACACTTGTGTGTGTTTCCTTCATCCATTCCTTAAATAATGAGCAGTTCCAGGACGAGAACATCTCCCCAACGTGTCCTCCGTGCGTATCCTCCATTAGCTGGAGCAGGAGAATCGTCATCCCTGCTCCTCCGCCTCCAGGCTCCAAATCTAATTTTCTGTCTGCGCTCCTGTTGGGCTACACGGCACATTAATGGCCCGTGGCGGTGATCAGATTTGGCGTGAGGAGGGGAAGTCATAGAGATGGTGTCATCGGCGCCGTAACTGTGGTTATACCGGCGTAATCACACGTGCAGGCGGGGAGGGGGGGGGGTGGAGGGGGGGCAGAGGGGAATCGCTGTGGCAGCGATAATCTGGTGCAATTGGCTGTGACATCACTGCCCTCACCAGAGTGGAACACGGTCTTCATGTGGGAGTCGCCGTTTCCCAGGACTTCATTTTCTCCCATCATCGTTTGTATCACCACACACACACACACACACACACACAGAGCAGTGGTGCTGGAATGATTTGGACAGATTTGTATATCTCTAAACTGGGAACTCTGCCGGCCCGTGATGTCACCCGTGTGGAATTCCATGTTTGCTCCAAGAAGTTTGTCCCCTTCAAAAGACGAAGGAAACCGGAAGCAGAAACTCGCCAGATTCCCATTTCCATGTTGTCAAGTGCCTGGACACTTGTGTGTGTTTCCTTCATCCATTCCTTAAATAATGAGCAGTTCCAGGACGAGAACATCTCCCCAACGTGTCCTCCGTGCGTATCCTCCATTAGCTGGAGCAGGAGAATCGTCATCCCTGCTCCTCCGCCTCCAGGCTCCAAATCTAATTTTCTGTCTGCGCTCCTGTTGGGCTACACGGCACATTAATGGCCCGTGGCGGTGATCAGATTTGGCGTGAGGAGGGGAAGTCATAGAGATGGTGTCATCGGCGCCGTAACTGTGGTTATACCGGCGTAATCACACGTGCAGGCGGGGAGGGGGGGGGGTGGAGGGGGGGCAGAGGGGAATCGCTGTGGCAGCGATAATCTGGTGCAATTGGCTGTGACATCACTGCCCTCACCAGAGTGGAACACGGTCTTCATGTGGGAGTCGCCGTTTCCCAGGACTTCATTTTCTCCCATCATCGTTTGTATCACCACACACACACACACACACACACATACACGCTTCCCCCACTGCAGGGGACATTGATTACCCACCAACTTCTGCAGTCATAAACTAAACACACACATTTTTAATGACTTTGCTTAATAGGATTCTTGCATTTTGTCAACAACAGCAGGGGTGTGTATAGATTTATCTAGGTACAACATTGATAATAAGCCATATATTCACACACACACACACACACACACACAGAGAGAAAAAGAGTGTGTGTGCTGAACAGCTGCGTGTGTTTCCGCTCTCCCTCCGGGCTCCCGCTGTACATGATGGATGCACCCACAACGTAGCTCGTCGACACTCGCTGAAGGCGAGAAGCCGACATTCCCACCATCTCGACGCGAACCTTTCCGTGTGTTTTAATGTGATGTCAGCAGAAGTTGGTCTGACACACTCCTTGGACGAGCTCGGCGCCGCCGCGTCCCACTGAGAGGCTGCCGACACTCATCCTCTGTCCTTTCATCCCTCCAGTGAAGACACAACACATTTCATCAATATAAATATGAGCTGGGATGAGTCAGTCGCCTCCGGAAATCAGATTTTTGGCTTCGCTCTTCTAACGTGAAGATGTTTGAGGACGGTTTCTTTCGCCGGGTTTACTCGCACCAGGTCAAGATCCCAACTGTATAAGAAGCTAGAAAATATGGGAAGAACATAGCGGGGACGAGCACGAGAGGCAGAGGATGGTTTTAACAGACGGTGTTTTAACAGGAAGAGAGGAGGAGGAGGAAGTGGGAGGCCTGAGGGAGGCCGTCTCAAGCTGTCAGCCTTCCAGAGGAAATGAGAGGGGTGAAGCTCAATACATCAGCAGACTCCTTATACCTTCGTTCGGCTTTTTCTCTGAGTAGTCGAGTTTTTTTTTCCTGATTTCTCTCTATTTTTCCCCCTGAATGAACATTTGCCTCTGCATACACAAACATACCGGGACACCTGCACAGTCAAGCAGGACCTCTGATTACTGTATGCTATATGCTAACGCTAGCCACAGCGGTGATTAAGGCGAGGGGATTTTCGTGGAATTTTCTGTTAACTCGGCCGATGTCTGCCTATTCTCTGTAGTTTGCATTAAGGTGCTGGTCGGGGATCCGATTAGAATGAAGCAGTAATTAATGAGGTCTATATGTCATTGCCAGTGATTTGAGGAGGACCACCAGCGGCTGCTTCCTCTACCTGCAGCTGTGGGGGTGTCAGATTTCCCCAGAGTCGCCGTCAAGCCCAGAAAAGAGCGAGCGCCTGGTGGCCGAGGCGCGGGCGGACGCGGCGAGCTGACCTTTTAGCCAGTTGCCGGTGGTGTGAGGGTAAATAATGGTGACGCGGCTGCCACCTCGGGGCACAACTGCTCAGACGTTCGCAGGAGGAAGCCGTCGTAAATTCACCGGGGGCCAGATTGGGTGGTCGGCCGCCTCAACCGAAGGGCATTCCCATTTAGCTACAGCGGCGGCTTAATGAGCTAACTGCGCTGGCGGGAAAAAAGAGCAATTTCGACATGTATTTCATTAGCGGCCGAGGCGTTCGCAAACAGAGAGGCTGCTGGGAGCCATCCGAGACACAACTGAACAGATTACACGCTGTGCCTATATGTGATGATAATTGAAAGCTTAATGACTCGGCATGTTTTTTTTATGAACAGCTACGGGGATTCGGAATAAGTTGCCGGTAATGACGAATCCTCTGGTAATTTATGGCCACCTCTTGCTTTTTCTGTGTTCTGTCTGCTCTTTGCCGAGCAGCGCTCCCCTCAAAGCCGTCGCCAGTGGCGGCAGCCAAACCAGTTCCAACAAACAAGCTTTGATTAAGTGGCTCCACCGTATCTGTTCGGCCCAGACAAACAAGCAAACAAGTTAAATTGGCTTGGAGCTGCTGAGCGGAGAATAGTAGCTCAGCTGCTCTACGAATGTGGTTGATATTTCATTCATATCTTTTATTTTTCCTGTTGTATAAAACATCCTATCTGCATTCTATCACGCCGATGGATCCACAATGGCCGCCGCACAAATTGGGGATTTTATGGTACAGCATCCGGGCAGCAACATGCTCCTTTACAACTTTAACTGATCAATAAGGGGAAAACGCCTGACGGAGGTTATGGAGGGAGCAGAGCCCTACGAATTAATGGGCCGGGTGTGGAAGCCTATTTGGTGCTGGTGACGATGGAATCGTACCGGGGTAATTTTCTAGCCCCGCCAGCTAACGGCACCAGTTTGTCTTGTTTTGACGGAAATAGAACGTCGCAATTTCAGATTCTTATCAACGAGGCGAAAAGTCTAATTGTAAAAAAAAAAAAGAAAATCAGCCGGCAACACTCAGACTCTGCGGATGAACTCAATAAACTAGAGAAAAAGAATCCAGTTTAAGAGACAAACGAGCCTGTTTGCTTAAAAAGGAAAACACCAACCAGTAAAAACTGATCCTATTTTTAACCTTTTCCTTGGTCAGTCTTGGCCAGCGGGTGGCACTAGTTTTTGTTGTTACCCCTCCCTGTTAACCTTGGGGGGGGTAACGTCCCCGTAGAGCTGAAGGTGAGAACCAGCTATCTCCAAATGGAAAAACTACCAGCTGGAATAGGAACCAGAACCTTCCTCACCTTGAAACCTGCATATCAATGATCCATTTCCGGAACGATCCGAGGTTTTCCTGCAAAGATCTTTTTTCGACAGCCGTGCACGTCACCACGTATGTGATGCGGCACATCAAAGTCGTCAGCGAGCGCTTGTAGACGCTAGCGAGCGCAAAACGCCCGCTCGGAAGAGGTCACCGGGGCGCCGGCTCGGATCTGAGGGTACACATTTAGCCAGAAATGCAATAAATTGTTTGCTTTTGATGAGAGATTTGAATTTTAAAAAAGCCAAAACATGCGGTCTGAAAAGCCGTTTGATCTTTTTCTGAAGGTCGGAGGTTGGAACTTTGATAAAGTAACTCATGATGATGATGATGATGATGATGATGATGATGATGATGATGATGATGATGGCGGGCCAGGCCACCCCTGCAGGTCCGTGGAATATTCCCATCATGCATTTTTTATTCTCTATTATCAACCATGACCAAAGGCTCTCTGGTCTCCGCCGCTCAGCTTGTTGCATATTATCAGCCCAGGAAAGAAATATTAACTTCAATTTCTCTATCTTTGCAAATGCGATGAATTTTTAATGGTTTCTTTACTGGTTAAGATAAAAATGCTCATTTTATTCTGCATCAATATTTTAAGGACGGCCCACTTCTCACAGGGTGATTATTGTGATGACTCGGGGAACTTCTCCTCGGTACGACACCGTCCCAGTCTGACTGCAGCTCCACTCCTGGGTTTGTCTACAGTCCCAGGGGAGTCGGGATGGGGGGGCTCATCTGATCACACCATTTGAATGCACCGCTCCGTGGGGCCCTTTGAGTCTGGGGAGACTCACCGTATGATTGGATTTTCCACCCTCAGAAGCGACGTAATGTCACAGGCTCCTCGCGGGAGCAACACCCGCATCGACTGTTGTGCCAGATTCTCCTAGTGGCATTTTCCTAAAGGGGGGACAGCCGGGAAAAAAAGACAAGTAATGGAATACCCCACTACCCCACTACACCCCCCCACCATTATTTTCAGTCAGTGGCAAAAAACCCCCACAAAAACTGCTGTTTTGTTACCATGACATCAATACATCAGCGTCTCCCTGCCAGGGGGTCCAGACCGCCGTCGTTACTGTACCAGCGGAACATCAAACGGCTCCATCTGCGGCGGCAACAAGCAGCTTATCAATTATAAACAGGCGCTAAACAGGCAGCCGTGTGTTAATTCATGTTATTGTGCATCTATATCACAGCACAGACGCTCTCAGATCAGAGGCGCTGCAGCCGTCAAACAGAAGACAGAAGACGCTTTCCTGGAGAGGCAGGCAGCAAGTAGGCAGGCAGCAAGTAGGCAGGCAGGCAGGCAGCAAGTAGGCAGGCAGCAAGTAGGCAGGTGGGCAGCAAGTAGGCAGGCAGCAAGTAGGCAGGCAGGCAGGCAGCAAGTAGGCAGGCAGCAAGTAGGCAGCAGGCAGGCAGCAAATAGGCAGGCAGCAAGTAGGCAGGCAGGCAGGCAGGCAGGCAGCAAGTAGGCAGCAGGCAGGCAGCAAGTAGGCAGGCAGGCAGCAAGTAGGCAGGCAGGCAGGGAGGCAGCAAGTAGGCAGGCAGCAAGTAGGCAGGCAGGCAGCAAGTAGGCAGGCAGCAAGTAGGCAGCAGCAAGTAGGCAGCAGGCAGGCAGCAAGTAGGCAGCAGCAGGCAGGCAGCAAGTAGGCAGGCAGGCAGGCAGCAGGCAGGCAGCAAGTAGGCAATTGGAGTTCTTCTTAAACAGGAATACAAGATCCCGGAAAAATTGGATTCTTTTAAGTTCACTATGGTTTTTAAACCGGATCTATTCTTGACCACCTGGTTTTGGAGGAGGACTAGTTAATGATTATAGAAGGATCTCATTCCAGTTCCAAAAGTGGGATGGCGTGAGGCCATAGGTCGCTAATATTGCCGAGATAATGTTCGGCATAGCGACGCTATCGTGACGCTGCAGCACAAACGGCTCCTATTACACCTCTGGTGTTTTCTCCTGCTCCGCGCGTCAGCCTCTTGACACCGCAAAGGTCAAAGGTCTCTGGCAATTTCATGAAATGGCCGAATATCCTCAGACAAAACAAGGGAATTATCATTTTCAGACCCAACGGAGGCGATAAGTGTGCAAACGTCTGTGGCGAAGCTGCTGAAATGCCCGCGGTGAAGAATCGTTCCTCTCTTTCCTGAGCTGGAGCGGCTCGCAGGAATGACACACTCCACATTTCAGGGTCTGAGCTCTTTCCACACCGTTTTTGTTGTGCCGCTGGTGGACTCTGGGAAAGCGCCGCTGCGGAACAGCCTGTTCCCAGGTGCAGTCGCATCAAGGCTGGCTCAGGACAGCCGCTTTTGAACGCCTCTAATCCTCAGCCCTCGTTCTTCCCGGACTTCAATAGCGGCCGCCGTGGCCACTTCCCCCACAACAACAGCCTGTGTAATGTTTTGCACACAAACAGAGCGAGAGGGCCCGAGCGGCCGGCGCCGTTTGTCAGGCCTTCAAAGAGGAAGTGGACCTGCTCCATGATAAAACGCTGTTTCGGCCCATCTCTTTGAAGAGAGGCGAGGTGTGACGGAGAGGCCCCAGCACACGTGCGCACTAGAACCTCGCGCCGCACGTGTGCGCGGGGACGCGGCTCGGGTGCAGTCCATTTTTGCGGGAAGCTTCAAGTCAATCCGCAAAAGGAAAGGGCAAAGTCCTGGTCCCGTCAGTATAACACAGTCGCTTGACCTTTTCAAATGAGCGAGAGATTCGCTGAGGTAAAGTAAACAGCGGCCCGTTTGCTGCATCACGGCGCGCTGTATCGATTCCCGTTCCCAGAAAAGGTCACGCACTGGAGAGGAGATCCGTATAAATAAGCAGGGCGGCAAAATAGGTGAACGCTCCTGATTTTCCTAGAAAAAATCCAAAAAGGCAGCAAATGTATTTATTCTTGTTCCTTTTAGAAGACGCGGCGTTTCATGGTTGCATCATCTATGTTGGGAATAATGATGTGGGGTGTATTTATAGCCTGCACTCGACACCCTCACTCGTTGTTGAGTGGCGCCAGCATTGTTCAGCCCGGTCGGTCGGGATGGAAGTGGGAGAAAACCAGTAAGACACAGAGACCCTGTCCTGGGACCACCTTCCTCTGAGGAGCCTATAGACTTCGATGCTAGCTACCTGCAGCTAAATCAGTTAGCAGGAAATATAAACGGGCCAGGGGTTCTTCCTCACCCTTCCACTTCCTTCCTACCCAGAAACGAAGCAACGCTGTCTAATATGAATCACATTTGGATCTAATTCAATTTGGATCCAATTAATTTCGCCTCCTCCCAGATAATCTGCCACAAATGCTTCGCCGTGCCATCCGCGCCCGTGTCTGATGTCGACTTGTCTGTCACCAACGCGACGAACACCTGTAGTCTTGTAAAACCTGTCGCCGCCCAGCACCCCTGAAATCAGGAATCTGCTATGTAGAGGTGTGATGTCACCAGGGGGCATTTGTCCAATTAAAATCAACGGATTTAACCTTAAATGTCCGGTTGAATGTGAGCATCCAAATGAGGAACAGAAGTGTGCCGCGAGTGCCGCCGCTTCCACACTTCTGTTCCACTAATCAGAAACTTTGTTGGATTAATGAGTCGCAGGGACGAGCCTTTTCAGCAGCAAGCGTCAAAATGTCAGCAAGTGTTATGCGGGCAGTCGTTCTCTGAGGTCAAGAAATGGGAAGTCGGGTATTAAAAATAACCCGGAGCGCCGCCAACGGGCCCATTTTCTCCCATTGCACTTAATGGAGTGGCAGGAATGGAGAGGTTTGCACTCAGAGGAGACACAGCAGTCGCTTCCATGAGGGTGGTTGGGATTCCGTGGTGTGTTCGGAAGGTTGATTCAACAGAACCTGGTGTGGCGCTGACCCGCTGTGCTTTGGTCCAGTCAGCGCGCCTCCTGCTTGTCTGTCTGGGTTTGCCAGAGCGGCAAAAAGAATCCCATCAAACGCTGGTGAGTGCCAGTCTTTGCCGGCTGCTCCGCTGATTTGCATCTCTGTCCTAGCAGGCATTGATTTCCAGTCCGGAAAGCTGGGTGCGGGGTGTTTTGGGGGGGGTTGTGAGTATCAGTGTCTTTAAGCCAACTCCAACTGTGCATTTGTCAAAAAAACACACAGGCACACAAAGAAGGAGGAACAAACCGCTTTATTACACTGGACATGCTGCTGAGGCCCCTCCCAGCTGTCTACAGGGCAGATTATTGCCATAGAAGCACTTTGTAATGTCCCTGCTGCGTGTCACTCCCGGTCTGTGAGGACGGACAAAGTCCATGTCAGTGTCAGGAGCTGTCATGTTCCAGAACTGTAACGGCCCGGGTGACTCGGGGATCGGCGCTGTAAACGCGTTGCCTTGTCCCTGATGTGTAAAGTTTGAGATGAAAACAGTCCCAAAGGTTGGACAAACAGGGTTGTGCCTGTTTGTTTTCCTGTTTGACGCTCAAACATGGACGGGGATCCTTCTCTTGGAAGAAGTATTTGACTCTTGGTGCAATTGATGAGGCAGCTGTGTTTCTATGCAGATGATGGTTTTCTCTTTGTCGATTGTGTTGGATAAAATCCTAAAGACGTTAAAAGAGCAGGATTTATCCTGTTATCCTGGATTGTCCTCTGCTTGGATTGGCAGTTAGCGCTGGCTGTAGCCCCTCCTGCCAGGTCAACCCATATATCTACGATAACCAGACAGCTCTGTTCTCCAGACATGGGCGCAACCTTTCCAGAGCAGAGCAGAGACGCAGTTTATTATGGCGTTCGCTGCACTCTCATACAAAAACAAAAGCTAGCTGCCGTGTCTGTGGTGGCTGCTGGCATTTGCCTCACAATGACTGCCGTCTAACAAACGGTGGATCCAGAGTCCCGGAGCTTCGGCTCACCTGCACCGGAGAGCCGGAGCGGAGCTTTAATTTGTAGCTGGACACTGGCTGAGCATTAAGGGTCTGTGTTGTTTCGCAAACATCCTCCGAGCCGCGGACGCTCCTGCGTCATTCCCGTATTTAATCAAACCCTTGTTTGCTTTGTGGCCTCAATAATGCGAGGAAACAAGGGAAACTGGTCTTTTATTCACTACCCAGAGTAATATAACATCCTCCAGATCTGAGGATTAGGAAGCAGTTTGCCGGCCCCAGGGGTGTTTCCTAAGCTGACTAAATCTGAGGCATGATACGGCTCCTATTAGATAACCAAATGTGTCACTAAATACATTATACATGACTGTCTGATCTCTCTGATTGGCTCGTTCTCCTCCGAAGCAGGCGAGCAGGGACTGAATAGCCAAGCAGCCTGACTGAATACACGCGGTGCACTTACTGGTTTCCTTTAATTTCCCATTTTTCTGTCTCTCAGCGCTGGTGGCGGGTTGAAAGGCAAACGTGGCCCCGGATGAGAGCGGAAGGCGACGTCATCCTCGAGGGGGTTTCAAAGCGAGCCCTGTCCTCAAAGCCCTGAGCTGTTTTGCAAAGGCTCTGTTGTCGTGACTGGCTTGTTGACACGTGCAAACGTCCTTGTAATGCACACGCGGTCCCGACTTTCGCGTCTGGTTTTTGCTGATAGAAGCAAATTCGCGACTTTTTATGGCAGCGAGGAATTATCGGCGCTCCCAGGGTGAGAGGCGAGTAAGGCGCGTAACATGAAGAGGAATTCAGCATCGTTTTAACGTCCGACAACAAGGAGGTTCCTCGACCGGCACGAGTCTCCATTACAAGGCTTTGCTAATCCATCCGTGCAAATCCATGTCCAAAATGCGCCTTTTGTGTATAATCCCGACACAATTTCTGCGGGATTAGGATTTAGCCGGGGGGGGATCCAGTAGGTCAAAAATATAAATCAGAGTTGTGTTCAAGTTGTTTTTAATCCCTCTCCACCTGTAGGTAATACATCATCCAACTGTACAGTAGCTATGGAGAATACACAGAAATGGGCTGTTAATCTGCCTGTCCAAGCAAAAAGCATTCCCTCAAAACCGCCCCTTAATTCTTCATCATTCAAGGTCTTCCTTCATATATCAAGACATCAGGATACATTCAGCACGCACGCTTCAAAGATGTTATCTTCCCCGAGCCACAGTGAGCAGCCTGTCCATCAGCACTCTGGAGGCCGCGGCAGGAAACGGCGATTTGGCAAATAAATATTTCACTGCAGCTGTGCCGCGCACGGTCGCACACGAGCAATTAAACTGGAATATAGCTCCATGTTTTAGAAGCCTTTTTGAGTTCCAAGGACATGAAATGCGGCTTCACTCAGTGTTTTAGGATATTTTCACTTCTCTAAAGCGATATTCTCACTCTAGGTGTCACCAAACCCCTCATTCTGTCGCTCTGGAGCATAGCTAGCCACTCGCACCAGCTAAACAATAGCCAATTCTTCCAATTTCAATGCAATTTGTCCATTTGTTTGGATTGTGTTGCTCAGATGAGATAAGAAAAAATACCTGCCAGCTCTCTTTTGAATTCAACATAGCTTTAGCTGCATTGGTAGCGTGTGCTGCAGAGTTTGTTACCTCTGAAAATAGCTTTGGGCTAGTTGTTGTAATCACTCTGATCTTCATGCTAAGCTAAGACAACGCTCAGTGAGAAGGTAAACAAACACAGTATCAAGATCTTTGCATTTAGATTAGGTGACATATTATCCCCTGTATTTATCAGGGCTAATGAACTATCTCTGGACAAGACTTTAAATGAGCAAAACGCTTCAGAATGAAGCTCAGCCGCAGTCAAATGCGCGCTTCATTAGCGGGAGAACAGGAGTGGCTCTTGATTTCCCCAGGAACGCCGCACAGGTTCTCACGAAGGTTGCACCACCATAGACCTCCAATGTGTTGCGCAGGTATTATTTTCCTCTTACGGGTATCAGCGTAGAATAAACAATGCAGCGTTAACTCTCCACCAGGTCGCTCCAGATGTAGCGCGGCGCATTTCTGGTGTCATTTTCTTAGGTAATTACGGAAGCTCCTGCGCAACCGTGGGGCTAAAGCTGAGCTAATCTCCTGCTTTGCTTGAGGCACCAGAAGACTTTATTTCCAGAGCGCAGCAGTTTGTATCCAGCTGCAGGTAGATAATGTCTGTGACTATTTCCATAAATTGCTGGTGTTATTATCTATTTGAACATCCTGGAATATTAAACACCGTCAGGAGTGCGAGAAAAAAGCCCAAAGATTCTCCTGTGCGCGGGGCCCATCTTGACAACAGAGGAGGGTCAGCGTCTTGACTTTGGGGACGCCACAGCAGGGTGGATATTAAATCATTTTAATCTCTTACAGTTAAGCTGTGCCCCCGGGATTCCGATCCTCCACTGACGGGGAGGTGGGGGAAGCTGACACCCGGGCGCCTCGTCGCCGCAGGCCCCTGACAAATCATCTGTATCTTTCCAGATCCAGCTTCAAGTTGCAGTTCAGCTCGTATTCAATTGTAGCTTCCGCTTAAGACATTAGTCACGGGGAAACCAGAACTCACTTGACACACAGGTTCGTGCCGGTTCGTATCATCTCGCGTCAATATGAGGACAATCTGAGGTGGATTAGAGCGATTTGAAGAGGAAATTGAGCCCGGAGTGGGTAACCTGAGTGTAAATATGCAGACTGCTGTTAAAAATGAGGGCTCATCGCTCGCCCCTCCTGGTTTTGACGATGGCTCCTTCACCTCTTCTGTGCGGATGCTGCCTTCCACGTCTGCCTCCTATAATCTACAATTTGTAGACTTTTATTATCCTCCTTGTATCAGCAGCATCTGGTTGCGGGCATGTTTAAGAGGGTTTTTTTCTTTATTGTGGACAGAAGGTGATGAAGAAAGTAGAGCCCCTTGGGGGACATTGAGATTCAGAAATAAGCAGCTGCACAAAGTGTACTTTCATGACCTTTTTTAATATACCGGTACATGTGAGGGTTTTTTTTTAGCCGCCGCGCTGCCATTATGGATCTGTAGCACGGCGGAAAAATTGCGGCATCACCGAAGAAATGTCAGGGTGTCGGCGTGAAAGTGGATGATCTGCCGGTCAATTTGCATTTTATTCGGCGCAGGCTGGAATCGCAGTAATGGAGGTATGGCGGCAAACAAAAGCCACCTGGTGCCTGATCCTGATGTAAAAACCAAAGAAAAAAAAACAGAAATTTTAATTGGCTCCAGATGCCATTGATATACAGCGAGTACAGATCTGTGGTGGCGATGCTAATTAGCACAATACAGCATACAGGCCACTTCCCATCATAATCATCTGCTGATTAATTATATAGAACGAACGCAGAAATATCTTTTAACTGCATTTTCCCAACATTTGTGACATCACCAGCCTGTCCAACCCTCCCCGCGTTGCAGCAATTGATAAAAGGTTATTAAGGGCCGGAGATTCCCTTGTGCAAACACTACCCGCCCGTCCCATCTGGTAGCGAGCTGACCCACCGCAGCCACCGCTGCAAACATTTGGTGAGATCAAAGCACTGGAAGCAGCCCTGGGCATCACCTGACCTGAATTCAATTATAGCTTTAGAGGCAGATCAGAGGGGATTCTGGGAGATAGAAAGATGGCCGATGTCGGAACAGAACCAAAAGCCATCAGAGGGGAAGTGAACCCACAGGTCTCGTTCATTTACTTGCCTGCAGGCAAATGTGACTTTAATGAGCCGCTGCTGAATGGACACACGGTTCTCACGCTGGTCTGCTGGCTCTAACAGGCTCTCCGCTCAGGCATTTTTTGGCAGCCACTTCACAGCCTGGTGTCGAGTTTAGCTGTTAACCACATGTCTGAGGAGCTGAAGGAAGACATTTCACCTCTCTCTGCTGCTCCGTGTGCCTGGTTTCTGAAGAGAGCAGAGGGGCACAACTGATAAAAATAAAAGATAAAGGAGTGAGAATGGTCTTTAAAACATATATGGTGGTTGGTGAGACTTGGATATCTCAGCTCAGATCCTGGCTGCATTTGAGGAGCTCAGATTTACTTGACAGTATCATGAATAATATAGTAAAACACTT
Source organism: Takifugu flavidus (assembly GCF_003711565.1). Taxonomy (NCBI): domain Eukaryota; kingdom Metazoa; phylum Chordata; class Actinopteri; order Tetraodontiformes; family Tetraodontidae; genus Takifugu; species Takifugu flavidus. The sequence goes on from NC_079525.1 coordinate 4,603,838, forward strand.
TTTTCTTTTCTTCTCCATGCGGCTCCATTTCACTCCGCCTCCCTCTTTTTTCTCTCTGTCACTTGGGCGAGTGGCTGCAGACAGCATTTTTTTTTTGTTGTTTTAACAACCAACAAAATATTTCTTTGTAAAGATTTTCCGATATTCTCGGGCGCTCTGAATAAAGCGTCAATATTTCCGACATCACCTGAAGGCGGCAACACCATGCAACTTCACCTGAACCGGAGAAGAGCGACGCACACCAGCCCGCAGCTCAGCTGAAGCGCATCAAGGCTCCGAGTGAGTTGAGACTGGGAGGATCGGAATAGAAGGAGCTGAAAGCCGAGGAAGAAGGTGGCGGATTCTCTCACAGACGAGGCGCTTCGCTGGTGCGAGAGATGCCCAAAAACATGTTTGCAAGAAAACTGTCGGGATTTATGTGAAGTGAAGTTTGGAGCGATAGCCGGCGGTCTCTCAGCTGCTGCGGTGAGTGGGCTTTGAGTAAAATTAGAAGCAGTGTGGAGCTTGATTCACGCTCCAAATTTAACTGTTCCAACTTTGGAGCTCCTAAACTTGAAGCGTTTTTAATGACGCTGTAAGGAAAATGTGATGATTTTTGTGCCAAGCAGCCAACCGGTGCGTAAATACGCACGCATCCCGGACTACGCGCGCGGGTATCACACACACACACACACACACACACACCACACACACACACACACACACACACACACACACACACACACACACACACGAGCAGTATAAGTTGACCAGTTGACCAGGTCAGGCGTCAGGCTGCATGCAGCCGCGGCACCACGGGACCTCTCACGGCGCACGATCGGATCGCTGCAGGCCGGGCAAGAGCAGTGAGACAGCGCCATCAATCGAGTAGCAGCCACACTCCCGGGAGGGAATGCGGTGAGAGGCAGTCAGCATGGCTTTGAGGGCTGAAGAGGAGGTGGGGGGAGGTGGAATCAGCGACTTCATGGCGACTCTGCCTTCGCCATCAGTCTCACCAATGCCAAAGTTCAAACCCCGGAGCGCACATTAATTCCACTATAACCTAGTTATTACATTACGTCAAGCGGTACTACGCGCTGGAATACCATGTATTTGCAAGCCGTTGAATATAAATGGATTATAATAGATGTTCAAAGTACAAATATTTGATCTTATTTTGTTGAACAGTTTTTTGCCCTCATCGAATCAAAGGTCATTTGTCGTCTCAATGAATCAGTAATTACTGTTTCTTCACTACCACCAACCACCTCGTCACGACACATCAATGGTGCAGATGAGGAGGTTCATATTTAATTAAGGGTCGACTAATTTAAGGAGAATAAGGTTTTACTCTCTCTAAGGGTATCTCCAAGGGCAGCTTGCTATTGATTTATCAGGGTGACTCAGAAATTGCGCATTAAATAGAGGTGACAGGTTAATTTCTGCAGGTGTGCGTGATCAAGCAAAATAAACCTTCTCTTGTGCCTTTATGTTAATCAGACCGTACAAGTAAAATAAACCAATCTGGCTTCAACGTCCTTTTGCCGTTTTCGTGATATTGTTGATCAGATTACGCGCGGTCAGAGTTGAGCGAAAGTAGTTCAGCGATCCCAGGTTCGCGGCGGAAAGATATCTATCCCGCTGCCAGCCCGTAAAGTAGATCCGGAACTGCGCAGCGCGGAGAGATACGGAGCAGGTCGTCCGTGGTGGAGAGAGAGAGGGCAGCAGTGAGAGAGAGAGTCTGCCCGCTGCTGCTCCATGGAGTAACGGAGAGGAGACGAGTCCACGTATGACCATGCCGAGATTTGGACCTCTCAAACTACGCGAAAACCCCCCAAACACATGTGACGAATAAAAGAAAAGGTAGGTGAAGGTTTATCTCACCATAACGGCCCGCCGGGGTTTGAATTGGGCATCTTTTCGAGGCTTGGAAAAGTTCGGGGGGCTTCGGACTATTGTGGAAGAAGCCGCTGCCTGCTTCACATCTCCGGGCAAGTTTAGACCCAGCAAAGGATCAAAAGAAGACACACGTCCGGGCTGGATCTCTTTAAAAAAAAGAAACGGTGGCTGTGCTGTTTGTTGTGCGTGCCCATAACAGTTTAATTGGTTCTTTATTGTCGTCTTATTTGAAAGTGCGGGGTGTTTTTTCATCGCCTTGCCGAAGTGAATGGCTCCGGTTGGGGGATGGGGAGAGCGAAGTCTCCAGGAATTCTAACTTCTCTTCTTCAAATATTCTCTTTCATCCCAGCAAAACGGGTCATTTCTTTGCGTCAGCAGACAGAACCGGAGATATTAAAAACGCCTGCTTGTAAATGTGGAATAAAGTTTTAGTCTGCACTTTTTTTGGGGGGGGGGGGGGGGGGGGCTGCAACAATAGTCTAAAGCAGATGGTTCTTTTGTGAGTTGGCTGCAGGTGATGGTTTCTGATTTAAGCTTTGTCACTCAGGAACCCCTCGGAAAGCCTGAATAATTCCACCTTTACGCTGCAAAAGTAAATGTTGCAGCTTTCTGGAGACTCCTGCTTAGACATCTCGCTTTTTATTGTCTTTGTGCGGCTCTGACTGAGGGAAAAAACGTCCGGGGGGGCAGAGAATCCGCGATCTGAAGCGTTTTCACTCGTGGTTGCAGCTCACTGTACAGTTTCGTCACATTCATGCCTTAAAATGATCCAATAACTTGTTGGCTGCGCAGTTTTGTTGTCTAAATTCTCTCTGGGTGGCCAGATTTGTCTTTTCTTTGCAGAAATAATATTAAACATGCACCAAACTGAAAAGATTTGCACCAGTGATCAGGCAGACCATCAGTTGCTTTAACATTAAAGGGTTGGGCGCATTTTTAATGTATTTTAACATCAGTGTTCTGTGCATTTGCAGGTGACTCTCTGAAGATCACGGTACGATAATGGGGAAGCACTTTGTGAAGCTGCTCGTGCTGCTCCTGCAGCTCCTTTTTGGTTGTGCGGGGGACCAAAGGGTGCCGAGGGCCGCCTCCATGCAGTTTACGCAGCCTGTTTACAATGCAACCATATACGAGAACTCTGCTGCTAAGACCTACTTGGAGAGTCACACCAAGATGGGGATCTATATCTCCGATCCAGCCTGGGAGGTACGGTACAAAATCATCTCCGGAGACAACGAAAACCTGTTCAAAGCAGAGGACTACCTGGTCGGAGATTTCAGCTTTTTGCGGATAAGGACCAAAGGAGGAAGCACCGCCATCCTGAACCGGGAGGTCAAAGATCACTACGTGCTGACTGTTAAAGCGTCGGAGCGAAACACGAACGCGGAGTCCCGCACTAGAGTTAAGGTGCAGGTACTGGACACCAACGACTTGAGGCCGCTCTTCTCGCCAACGTCCTACAGCGTTTCCCTGCCCGAGAACACGGCCATACGCACCAGCGTGGCTAAGGTCACGGCTACGGATGCGGACATCGGTACGAATGGAGAATACTACTACAGTTTCAGGGAGTGGACCGACATTTTTGCCGTTCATCCGACCAGCGGAGTGGTGACGCTGACCGGGAAACTGGACTTCTCGGAGACGAGGCTGTACGAGCTGGAGATCCTGGCGGTGGACAGAGGGATGAAGCTGTACGGCAGCAGCGGCTTCAGCAGCATGGCCAAACTCACCGTGAGGGTGGAGCAGGCCAACGAGCACGCCCCTGTCATCACCGCTGTCACGCTGGTCCCCTCGGACATGGACCCTGACCCCACTTATGTGATTGTGACGGTGGAGGACGGCGACCACGGGCCGAACGGAGAGATAGCTTCGCTGAGCATCGTGGCTGGTGACCCTCTTCAGCAGTTCAAGGCTGTGAGAAGCAGTCCGGGCAGCAAGGAGTACAAGATTAAAGCGGTCAAAGACGTGGACTGGGACGGCCAGCCTTTTGGATATAACCTCACTCTGCAGGCCAAGGACAAAGGCAGCCCCCCTCAATTTTCATCAGTTAAATTGGTACATGTCACTCCTGCCCAGTTCAAAGCGGGCCCTCCTGTCTTTGAAAAGGCCATTTACAGAGTCAATTTGAGTGAATTTGCCCCCCTCCACACGCCTGTCACTATGGTAACGGCTGTACCAAAGTACCCACGGCAGAAATATGCTTTTAAGCACAAATCTGGCCACAACCAGAACAGATTCGCCATCAATCCAGATACGGGCTTAATTAGCACCGCGGGCCCAATCAATGCCGATTCAACCCCTCAAATTGAGCTGGAAGTGATCACCGCTGACGCAAAAGCAGGAACCAAAGTCATCGTCGACGTGATCGACGTCAATAACAACGCGCCCGAGTTTCAGCAGACGTCCTACAAGACCACCGTAGATGAGAACGTCCCCACGGGGACCAGCGTGCTAACGGTGAAGGCCACCGACCACGACAGGGGCGAGAACGGCTACGTGACCTACAGCATCACGAACATGAGCCCGCAGCCGTTCGCCATCGACTATTTCACCGGGGTCATCACCACCTCCGAGCTCCTGGATTACGAGCTGATGCCGAGGATTTATAACCTGAAAGTCAGGGCGTCCGATTGGGGGTCCCCGTTCCGGAGGGAGGTGGAGGCGTACGTCACCGTCACATTAAACAACCTGAACGACAACAAGCCCCTGTTTGAGAACGTAGACTGTGACGTGACCGTGCCCCGGGATCACGGCGTGGGAGAGCAGATCACCACGGTGTCCGCCATCGACGCGGACGAGCTGCAACTGGTGCGCTACAAGATAAAAGCAGGGAACGACCTGGACCTGTTCGAGCTGAACCCCAACTCCGGCGTGCTGTCGCTGAAGCAGACACTGAGCGAGGGCGAGGCGGCCAAAGTCTCCCTGCACAGCTTACAGGTGGTCGCCACGGACGGCGAATTCGAGACTCGGCCCATGTTCATGAACATTACTGTCATCACGGCCCGCAAGCCCGTCCAATTAAAGTGCGTGGAGACGGGTGTTGCCAGCATGCTGGCTGAGAAGCTCCTCCAGGGCAGTAAAATCCACACACAAACCGAGCCGGATGACAACTTAATGGACCTTCACTCAGTCAACCGGTACGCTCCTCAGTTCGCTGAGGCATTCGCCAACGTGATCGAGGTTAAAGAGGACCTCCCCGTCGGAGCCAGGATTGTCCATTTGAGCGCCACGGACGCAGATAGCGGCTTCAACGGGAAACTTGTGTATGTCATTTCAGGAGGAAACACGGGAAGCCATTTTGTAGTGGACATGGAAAGCGGCTGGCTTCAGGTTTACTCTCCCCTCGACAGGGAGGCGGTGGACTCTTACACCCTCAACATCACCGTTTACGACCTCGGCATACCTCAGAAGTCGTCCTCGCGCCTGTTGGGGGTTAAGATCCTGGACGCTAACGACAACAGCCCTCAGTTCCTGCAAGATTCCTACTCGGTGCAGATAAGCGAGGGCACGCCCGTCGGGACCGAGATCATCCAGGTGGATTCGTCGGACAAGGATCAGGGAAATAACGGCGTCGTGCTGTATTCTATTCTGGGAGGCACGGATCACTTCGCCATCGATGCAAACACTGGCGTGGTGAGCGTGACAAAGCCGCTGGACCGCGAGCTCCACCCAGTTTATGTCCTGAAGATAGCGGCACGTGACCAAGCCTTTAATGAGCCCCAGCTGGTGTCCACGGTGCCTCTCACGATCAGCCTCGAAGACGTAAATGACAATCCGCCCAAATTCGTCCCGCCTAATTATCGAGTGAAGGTGCGGGAAGACCTTCCCATTGGTACTGTCATCATGTGGCTGGAGGCCCACGATCCTGACATCGGACCCTCCAGTCAGGTGCGGTACAGCCTCGTCGACAACGGCGACGGCCACTTCGAAGTGGACAAGCTCAGCGGCGCCCTGCGGATCGTGCAGAACCTGGACTACGAGACCAAGCAAGTGTACAACCTGACGGCTAAAGCAAAAGACAAAGGCAAGCCCATGTCCCTGTCGTCGACCTGCTTCATCGAGGTGCACGTGGTGGACGTAAACGAGAATCTGTACAGGCCTTTGTTCCGATCCTTCGTGGAAAAGGGATTTATTAAAGAGGACGCTCCGGTTGGCACTTCTGTCATGACCCTGACGGCCGAAGACGAAGACAAAGGTCGGGACGGAGAGGTCCGCTACTCCATACGAGACGGCTCGGGCCTGGGGATATTTACCATTGACGAGGAAACCGGTGAGTGGCTTTTTCTAAGCTAAACACGCACCATCGGGAAGTCTTTTGCACAAACAGTCTGAGTTTTCCAGCCTTAAAATAGTCCCGATATAAGGAAATAGGAGACTGTTGGGAAGGCTGCTTTATTTCTGGTTTGTATGGACGTTCTCAAGGAGTTGCTGGAGGCTCCTGGGTGATTCGACCACCTCTCTTGGTGTAAATATTTGCTTTCAAATGCCTTTTCATTGAGGAAAAAGTTCTCTTCAAGTTGCAACTGCAATTTTTCTACATTATTACAGGAGATTTCTCTGTGGTTTTCTAATTATTTAGGAGAAAATCTGTAAATGCTTGCTGAGCTCCCCTGGAGGATTTTAACAGCTGACTCAAATTAGTTGAAAATAAGCAGTCTGAAATTCCAGGAGTTCCTGGCCGAAACCTAACAATCACCTGATTGGAATGTTTTGGACTTTCCGCCCTCTTCTTCCAGACTCAGTAATGATGGCGTCTTGCAGGCTAATTAGACGTTTCCTCCAGATAAAAACACACAATTAATCCCTAAATGAGGGCAGCGTACAATGCACCCACACGCACATTAATGTGTCACTTGTGGTTTGTATTTCTAGCTAAATATGGCAAATGTGGCCTTTGGAGTCAACAGGAAGTGATGTCAGGAAGCGTGTGAAAATACGCTTGCCGGCTCTGTCTTCTCTTCGGAGCCTTTGATTGAATGGAAATATAGTTGTGTTTTCTTTCTTTGGATTGCTTTGACTCTTAAGGTTCTTTGGGTTTGGTCAGGTGTGGTTCCAACAGGTAGATTATAGCCTCACCTGCAGGCCAGCAACTAGTCCCTTTCTAACACGGAATCCTGCTCAGGATTCAGAATCAAAGAGCCAGGTTTGATCTTTGTCTTAATCCCAGAAGCCTTTAATGAGTGATTATTAGGAGAAATGATAGGATTGTCCTGGGCTGGGTCCTGTTATTGTGGATTAGCTGACTGACCGTCACGGCACCCGCATTTAGAACCTCCTCCTTCTTAAGGATCACATCGCACGGTGTCGCGGCATCACGCTCGATCCGCGCTGCAGCTGCAGATTGGGAATCTCAACCGGAATCTTTCAGAATAGAACCAGAATGTTAAATTAGGAAAGGAGACGGGAGCCACAGGCCTTCAGCTGTTGGATTCTTGGGATGGCTGAGGATAGCCTCTCTGGCTCGTCCACGGATGCTTTTCTCAGGGTTTCACTTATTTTTAGGAGGTTTCTCCTTTACGTAAAACATTTGCGTCCCAGCCTGGTCTTTGTTTGCAGATACGGTTCTTTTTTCTGGACCGAAGTCTGAGGAGTCTGTTATTAAAAGCTCACTGGCTCCGAGCCATCTCAATTTAAACTTTCCTCATCAAGACTCTTGTCTGAGCCGCTTCTCATGGTCCGGCAGCACCATTAAAACTTCACCTCGACCTATAAAAGTTTGGCACAAGTACTTGAACGTCCTAACTTTAAGTTGGAGGAAACCCCGTGCTGTCGGATCGATCGGTTGTAGTGGAGCATTTTGTCCCAGTTTGCCAGTTCTCTCTCCACCAGCGTGGTGATGTTTGACTCATTCCTCTAAAACGCTCTACCGGACTGAAATCAGACACGTGTTGGATCTCTCATCGCATAAGTGGCGGGCTGCAGGTTTAAATATTAACTAACATGGATTATCGATCCCTGGCGCTGTACTTTTGGGTTTACATCGCAGCTCTGCCCAGGGGCAGGTGCGCTTGGCTTCATCGCTCATTTTAAATATAAATGGCTCTCTTTGTGGAGGAGAATAATCCCAAACAGCATTCTGTTCTGTATGTGGGTCAGTAGGAAACTTGGGAGGATTATAAGTTCCCATGCAGGGCCTACATCTTATATATAGCCAGAGAAGTAGACCTTTAGTCTGCTGGCCTGAGGTCAGCTGTGGGTGCTAGCAAAACACAAGTGCAATAAAGCTGTCTGCACTGCTCGGAGCACATCTGGACCATCGTCATGGAGACCCGCCCCACATCAGGCCACACCCACCCGATACCTGCTGGGTTGCCTTTTCGTTTCCCGTCTTCCCAAACGAATCGTCCGTCTACATTTTAATCAGGTTTAGTCAGTAGCCCCGGTGGAACTTGAGAGAGATCTAACCTCCGCGTGAACCTTCTGGTCTCTGAGACCTCAAAGCTGATCAAAGGCCGCCGAATTAATGGCGCCCTCGGCTTTTCGAACTCATAAAGCGAATTAGCCGCAAGTTGTATCACCTGACAGGAAGTTCAGTTCCATGTTTACTCGCGCATTCGTCGTCTTTTCGCTTGAAATACCATAAATCACCGAACATGAAGCGCGTGGGGGAGGTTGGGCAAATGCCGTTTTTCGTCGCTGTCGTGGCGACATTGATGCGACGGGCTGGGTTCAGAGAAGGGAAGTTCCTGCTAGGTCCGGATCGGCTCCGGCCGCTCTGCCGTCATCTGTAACGGAGAGGAAGCTCCCATCTGGGCTGGTTTACAAAGAACAAATGAATGAAGCCCTCACCACGTCGTTATTAGACGCAGCGGCGGAGGGATCTCTGTTGCCGGGAGGTGGAGCGGCTGCTCGTAAATAGTACCGCGATGCTGAATGGAGAAGTGCTGCTCAGGGGCCGGTCTCCGTGCATGTGAAGCAGCACTGGAACAATGGAGTCTTTGTAGGAGCCCGCCGAGGCCCGAGAGTTATCTCCACTGGAATCAATACAAGTGAATATTATTTAAGCAAGAAAAAGAAGCAGTCATACGCTCCAGATCAAACAGCCGCCGCATCAAAGAACAATGCAGCCTCTCCCCAAACATGTGTTTATACCATGTATCTGACAGATGTTGTACATCTGTAATCCATAAAGGAAAGCCGCGGCACTTGTACGCCGCCCATACGAAGGCGTCGTGGAGTCACCAGCGCCGTTTCGGGCGCATGCCGTCGCGCCAGAAGGGGGCGGCTCGCCGGCTCCGTAGGCGAGGAGATGGAGGGAGGAAAGATGGAGTTTTTCCCATGACGCCGCGTCATCATTAGGCTCGTCTTCATTCACGGTCACCCCCCCAAAGGCGGAGGGACAATTACAGTCACGTAAAGCTCGACTCGGTAAAAGGTGACCAACCCACCGGGCCTTTCTGGGCTTTCAATTGGGTTCGATTATACACGAAGGCGTCGACGCTCGTGCCTCCGAGCCACGGCTACACGTGTCGGGGTCTTACCGCGCTGTGATATCGAGTTGCTTGGCAGCGGCGAGCCGAGTTCCGGACTCTTCCGCTCAGACTGGGCCTGACAGCGCGGTGCTGGAATTCAAAGAATTCTGCCAGGCCTGTGGAAAAGAGAGAGGGCACCCAGTTAGTTTATGCGAGCATGTGAGCGAGAGGCCTGAGAAGGCTGAGGAATGCGGGGAAGGGGTGAGCCGAATTAACGGAGCAGTTCAAAGCAAAGCCCCAACTTTTCAACTGCAGAAGGAACATCCTGGCTGCATAATCACAGCTTTGTGGCCCGGCTCTTGGCGTTTTTTCCTCCAGCCGGGTGAAATTGGAAAATCGGTTGGAGACAAAGCGGGTTCTGTCTCGGATCGGCCGTACGCGTTTGACAACCTGTGACAGTCGTTTAACATTTTCAAACGGCTACATTCGACCGTTCAAACGGCGGCCTCGCTGCGACTGGGCCCGCTGATAAAGAGCAACTGTATCGGCACGCGGGTCGGCTCCAGCAACACTCGCACGGTGAATGCCCCGATAATTAAAAACCCCCGGACTGTCTGAAGACGCCACTGTGCTCCGCTAACTTTGAAGAACAAAGCCAGAGGGATTAAAAAAGAGCAAGAGGGAAAAGTGGAATGCAAATCTGGCAGGGGCTGGTTTTTATGGCCCCGGGCAGCTTCTGCCTTTGTGTTCCAGGGTAGGTTAGGTATATGGGAAAGGTGGGGCAACAACATTCTTCAGGCTTCAGGCGCAGTCTTTGTTAGGATCTATTCAGCCAAAGTCCATATCGCACAGGCTGTATCGTGTGTGTATTGCTCGACACACCTTAGCTCATGTGTGTGTGGTTTGGCAGCTGTTTATGGAGAGGAACGATCATTTTTACGTACAGAAATTCCGGCACGAGCATCTGCAAGCTATCCACGAGCCTGGACGGTCAGAGAAGCCTGCGGTGACCAGGAGGAAACCCGAGCACCAGAATAACCTGCGCACCGAAATAAACCCCATAAATAAATGCCGCAATGTGATCTGTGGCTTCGCAGCCCATTTTTCAGCATTACACTCTCACCACTGGATCACTTTACTACGTTTGTTTTGCGCTGTAAACTAAAATGAAGCTTCTTCTTTCGGTGGGATGTCACAGTCTGAATCCCTCAAACAATAATCAAAGTGCCGTGAATATGTTGCCGCGCTGGCTGTAATAATTATTCATTCAGTGTTGAACAAGATTTTTTTCCCCCTCCTAATTCCCGCTCCGCCGGTGTCTGAAACATTTATCCCTGTAATCCTTTTCTGTCTCCTCGGAATGGCTGACGCAAGCATCTGCATTTCTTATTTATTGAAGACATTTGTGCTTTCTTGAGCACATTTCCCACATTTCTTTCCCTCCCGTCAACATAAAAGTCGAAAACGCCGAAGTAGTTTGGTTCATTTCATATAAATTCGTTAGTTACGTGACTTTTAAAGCTTATTTTGGTTGCTAGGTGCCTCCTCATACCTTAGCCTAACTTGTTATCTGTTAGGTTAATTTGGGAAATGTTAGGAAGACTCTTATTTCCTCTGTCCTGTCTGTCCTCTTTATTACGCCCTTCAGCTCTGTTGAAAGCCAGAGTGATTGATGAGTAGCGACTACGGGCCTAAAATACACAGGAGCTAAAATAAAGCAGGGTGACCGAACAAATTAGCTCAAAATCCCACCCCGCGTTAAAGTTCTGCGACGACTCTGCTGGAACGCAATCTTCTCCCAGAGATCACCTGAGGCGGACTCTCTTCCTCTTTGGACCTCATCAGATTACCGAGTGAATAAAGGCGTCAGCGGAGGTGGTTTACACAAACCCTTCCAACCTGAACGCGTGTGTCCATGCGGGTGCGTTCAGGACTCCATGAACTGGGGCACCGAGTAGGAAATGAGACATGTGCACACCTACGCTCTGGGTGTGTCCGCCTGATGATTTACTTTTATTATTTTATTTTCAGATAGTGTAACAGTGAAATCTGGTGGACTTTGAGCTTGTCATGGAGACTCATCATGTGCAAGTTATTCAAATAACATGGTTGACTCATTAACAAGAGCCACTTCCTCATTTCCCCTCAGCCTTTATTAGCACCATTTGGTTTGTTTCAATCTGATTATACTTAATGATCCGTCATAAACGTTGCTGTGTTCTAACATGACTCACATCAGGGGGGAATATGTCTTTACGTGTGACGCGTGTTCTAGCAGCTGCCAATGAAATAACGTGTTCAGACAAAAGAGGAACTTGGAAACACTGATGGAAAAACCTTCGCTCGTCTCCGGGTGGGTGGATTGATGGATGGAGGGATGGATCACGATAGCATCCTCGTAGCAATAGCCGAAACTCTGGCCGTGCTGATGTTTTCTCAAAGCTGCTCCAAGGAAGGACTATTTGTAGTCTAAACACAAGGCTATCACATATCAGGTGATGTCTTGTTAGCAAGCATGTGCTGTTGTGATGGTTCCAGGCCGCCGATCGGCCGCAGGATCACAGATGTGTTGAACGGAGACACAAAGGCCCCTGGGAGCCTCATGACATGTGCTTCAGTCGCAAAGAATGTCTCCAACGACGGAGGGCCGAGCTACATCAGCTAGATTCAGCGGCTCCAGAATGCTGCGGTTAATTCTGCCGTTGCTAATTGCGACCGCCGCTCGTTTCAGACCTCATTTTTAGTTGAAATGGCTTGTTTGCAAGGTAATACTCAAGTTAATGTAAGTAATCACTAATGCATCCACACACACCAAACTGGACGCATGTATGCGCGCACACACACACCCTCATCCTCCAAAAGAAACATTTCCACACCTTTTGGAACACACGCGCATCTTTTTTACAGTCGGGCTGAAAGTGCCCACTGAGCACCTGGAGAGTGCTTCTAAGTGGGGTCGGCTGGAGATAAAAAGCACTAAAGTAAATTTCCTCCTCTAAACTTTGCTGTTTGCCTTTTCCCTGCAAGGACACTCACACTTCTGCTCTTCCCCTGATTTAAAAATGCCTCCGCGGGTGTAGAAAATGTTCTCTTTTGAAGCCGCACTGGCGGCGCAGAAACGCCTTTTTATACCGAACCACACACACTTAATTTTTGGTAGTTTGGAAACTATCTTGTGGTAAAAGCAGGAGCCCGAGGAGCACCATCCTCCACCCGTCGTTCTATTGTTAACCCGCCCGGCTCGCAGGCCTCTGAGAGCTCTGCTGTTTGCTCAGCTGAAGGCTGCAGCCCCCATTTGGCAGTAACCCCCCCCCCACCCACCCACCCACCCCCGCTGGTGAATGTAAACAGCAGCATTGACTGGCTGTAGCTAATGTCCCACCTTGACATGTTTCAGTTATCAAACAGCCTTGTCTGTCCTCGGGGCGGGGGCTGGTTGTTATGGCGGTCAATAACCGACTCTTGGCACGTGTTCCACATGAAAACGTTCCCTCACCCTCGCTTCTTTCTTGCCCCCCAGGCGTCATCCGCACGCAAGAGCTGCTGGATCATGAGACGACGCCTCACTACTGGCTCACGGTCTACGCCATGGACCGCGGCGTGGTGCCGCTCTCCACCTTCGTCGAGGTCTACGTGGAAGTGCAGGACGTCAACGACAACGCGCCGCAGACCTCCGAGCCCGTCTACTACCCCTCCGTCATGGAGAACTCCCCCAAAGACGTGTCAATCATCCAGATAAATGCCATTGATCCCGACACCAAGGCCAGCGACAAGCTCAGCTACAGGATCACCAGCGGAAATCCCCAGGGCTTCTTTGCCATTAACGGCAGGACAGGTAAGACTTCCGCTTCACCGGAAAGCTGACGTGGCGTCGACACGATTGCTAGCCGCCTCAGCTAGCAACGCTCGCCCCAGATCACGAGCGTTTACGGTTTACAGCTCCCATTAAAAATCTTTATCCCGCTAGAAATCGGCTGGATTGACCACGTCACATGACTTACCTGACTGGCTTTACGGCAAAGTGCGTCCTGTCGTGCACGGCTGACAGGACGCACGGAGAGCGCGAACATATTTTAACCCCAGCCAACAGGGGTTTGTCCCACTCTAACACTCTAAAGTGCGCTCTCATGTGGTGACATGAAAATGGTGTGATTATTAATATTTTAGTGGGTTCTTTTAAAGTTGCAGGAGCAGGCTATGTTTAGTGGAGGCGGGGCTACTTGTAGCACTGTAGACGCACAGATTTATTTTTTATGTCACGGTGGATTTATGAGCCACATGTACAGTCAATGTTTATTTAGTTGAGTTAGCTTGTGAAAGCCTGGAGTTCAGGTCATGGTGCAGGTATTAAAGGAAGGCCATTAAAGCGGCTCCGCTGCTGACTGTGATGGTCCGAACGAGCAGATTTGTCATTTTTAAGCACGCGAGTGCCTGTTAAAGCCAAACGAGGAATGCGCAGTTGTCCCGTTTGGGCCTCGGCTGATGTGTGTGGTCCTGTTTCCCGAGGTTGTCAACAAAATGGGGTTATTTTTGTTGGAAGAGGCATCGCGCAGAAATTCTGACCAAATAAGGATTGATCACGCTCCGTCTCGGCTCGGGCACCGCTCAGCGGGCGCTGGCGGGCGAGATAGATGCTGGAGTCAAAGACGCGCATGTAGAATCGGCTCGTGTTTGCTGATAAGAAGTCTGAGAAATGAAAGTCCCGCAGAATCGAACAGTTATCTCCAGACAGAGCAGCGATACATAACGCCGTTTTAACAACACAGAAGGATGAGCTGTGAAGAAACCTATCTCTGCAATCCGACTTCCCCCAAGATATATTCCGGTTTTTCCTCTTTTATGGACGCCGACCCAGTTATAATGCCGGGGGAAACACACGTCCTGCTCCTAAAAAGGTTACTCGCTAATCTTAAATTCCATCCGATGCTTTCTGGCGCGTATTTCCTCCGCACATGACTGCGTGATAAAGCCGCGCAGCGGTGGAATAAGGTCTATTTCTTACACCTGTGGTTACCGGGTGACGGCCACGTCCCCTCTGAGCAGAACCATCTGTGCAGGAGCACCGCCTGTTGGAGTTTTAGTACTCTTTCATAAAAAAAAGTCCATGGTAATGAGGGCGTCCAAAGCATAAGGGTAAGGCTCTTTCATGCATATAGAAGCACGTTGAAATTTTTATCACTGGGGCGTCGCAGCCCCCCGGCGACGGGTTCAGGACGGAAAGAAAGTTCCGTCGTTCTCTGCTCTTGCTTTAAGTCTCTTTATTTGCCTTGTAAGACAGCAGCGCCGGCAAGAGAGGTATTAAAAATGCCGGGGAATGATCGCTAAGGCTTATTTATTCTGGTCTGCGGTGGTAAATGAGAGCAACGCAGGCCTGATATCTGTCCACATGATCAGCTCAATATGGCAGCTCCACCGCATATTACAGGTTTTTGAAAATGTTTAAATTTACAACATGCACGTCTCTGTAATTACACCTTCTAAAATTGCACAGGCAGCGCAGGCCTAGCCTTGGCGTATCTACAAAGCGTTACCAAGGGGCGGGAGGACGGAAAAGACGTTAAGGCCTGTGTTTTGTTTGTGGCTTTGGGAACTTCGCAGTCATGTGTTTCGAGCTAAATAGCTAGCCTTCTGGGTTAGGGCCTCCGCGAGCCGCCTGCCCGACATCAAACGCGTACGAGGGCTCCAGTTGACGCGTTGGGTGGCGTTGGTTGTCCTTTTTTTCCACCGCAGAGCTCCAGTGGCACGGTCAGGTCTCGAATGAAAGGCCCGGATTCCTTTGTTTCTGCCAAATAAACAAGTCATGCTGTTTTTTGACCGGCGAGCTTGTCATTAAAGTGCAAGGCCAGCGCTTCTGTGGAGGCTCCGCGAGCTCCGGTTTGACGCAGCCTTGCTTTTGGGACCTCCAGAGGGGGAAAAAAGAGGGAGACAAACACACCCGGGAGCTGGATATAAGTTATACCTCTGAAATCTGTAAATGAGTGGATTTAAAATAACAGAGTGTGGATGCAGGATTTCACAATCTCATCCAGCACGGGCGTCCTCGCCACCCAGGGACAAGTGAGGACACTCCTCCCCTGTCGGGGGGGTCAGACACAGGTATCCTTCCATTCCTGCTGTTTGGCTGCAGAATAGGAAAATAAAATTCGATGCTTCCTGCTCAGCGCTCCTCGTTCTACTGCTTAAAGTCAGCCACTACCTTTTGCCACACCTTATTATTCTGTTCTATTCTTTTTTTTTTTAACGTTACGTCACGCCGGTTTTCCCGTAAACCCTTGAGCCGTTATCTCGGCGGTTACGCCCAAAAGGAGACTCGCCCGAGACATTAAACAATCCTCAGACGGGACAGGAAGCCCCAGGAGACGCGTCAGCAGGCTCGGACGCCTTCAGCCAGTTTTTGTGCCGTCGTCAGGCCCGGTTCTAATCAATAGCGGCGAGGAGAACAGTCATCATCTGCGCTCGCTGACATCCTCTTATTTCGCGGGAGAAAACACCACGGCGTGCGCACACACGCGCCACACACAATGGCCAATAGCCCCAACGACTATCAGGGGAAGTGAGCTAGGAAACAGATACTTCCAACAACTTCCTGATGTTTCCGGTGATTCGGCACCCGGTCGGTCGCCACAGCGAGGGGGAAAACGTGGAAATGAGAAATGGCGGCGTCCCCGAGAGCGGTCACGGCCCTCTGCTGGCTGGGATTCAGTTTAATGACAGCGCCTTTGTAATCCAACCTGGGATCACAGGGGCATTATCTTCCTGTTCCTGGCTCTTTGTGGCAGACAATATTACCCTGGCACGTTGTCATTTTTTTATTAAAGCTTTGAAATGATTTTGGAGGAAATGCAGATAAAGTGAGATTATCTGTCAGGCTGCAGATAGGTAAACATTTATTCACCTCTCAGCTGTGACTTCCTCTTCGTGGGGAGGAAAACCGCTTCTCGCAGGCCTGCCTGCCCCGTTGGTGGCCCACAGGCTCAGCACATCTGCTGCAGCAGCGTCAGTGGCCGTGCATAAACCCGAGGCATTAAGAAGAAACCGGATCCGGTCACGATACGGCTGAACGGCTACGCCTGGCACACCAAACGGGGCTTTGTTTGCTTCATTTTATACAGCCTTCCACACCCATGTTAGCTGTAGTCAATCATTAAATGCTGCATTGTCCACATGTCCCTGCTGGACTCGCCGTACATTTGAAAAGCTCTTTTCGGTGATGTAATTCTTCTGCAAACAGGACTCGAATGTGCGGAGACTCGACGCATCCATGTGGTGGAGCTCATCCTGTAGTAGCTGTACTATATACGTGACCTGTAGGTTGTGTTTCTGTTGCTGCGCTGCTTTGAGAGCAGCTCTAATAGACAATCTAAATGCTAAACACACGAGCCAAGCCGGACAAATTGTTGTAGTTAAACATGCCGATGGATTTGGCCGAGCTAATAAGCCCCTATTGCTATCTATAATGGGATGCCCTGACATCACGGCTACGAGGGGGCAACAAAAATTGTCTGCTGTCTCAACAAGCTTAAAAAAAGGGAGACAACCTCCCGCTGCTGTGGTCTGTAATGCTTTTCCTTGGCTGCTGCGGCACTTCCAAGTGTTGGATCGGGACCAGCGCTCGGGTACTTGAATTCCCCATCGTCTCCGGTCCTCCGCGACGTGGTTTTGTTTTCATATCACAAATAAGCTTTGCAGCTGCGGGGTGCTGAGATATCTCAATCCCAATATAAACGACGCTCTGCGGCTACGTGCCTTTCACACATTTACCAAAGGTCAGATGCTGCCATTATTCTACATATATGGCTCCCTCTGTTGCTGTGTTAACGCCTTTTTCTCCCAACGCTGAACACTGACTTAATTTTTACGCGTTAGCTTTAAAGAACGCTTTAAACAACTCCTTCTTACGTTTCCTCTCAGAACATCGGCGTCATTAGCATTAAAATCAGATTCTTTCTCATATGATGTTCATCATGTGATGGATGAAAGAAAGTTGCCCTTCTGAAATTTTGCTGCCTGCTTTTGTCTTGTTTTTCTCTCCACGAATAGCAAAGCCAAGGGATTGGAAATGAATAATTAGGTAATCCTGTAAAATTACTCTTTCTAAATTTCTTAAGCACCGACACAGACATTCCAGATTGTCTGGAGCTAAATACGTGGCACATAAATGCTGCGTGTGTGTGTGTGTGTGTGTGTGTGTTGTTGTCAAGGCTCCTAATCACAGGAGCAATGCCAGGCCATGAACTGCCCCAGCAATGCTCTGGACGCCTCAGCTCCCCAGGCCTCCATTTTGGAGCAGCGGCTGCAGCACTCAAGGATATGGTTGAAAGTGCCACTGCTGCTCTGCTGTTGTTTTCCTCTCCTTTTCAAAACAGCACGGCTATAATTACTGTCGGCCCAGCTCGGCCCACGCCTGGAGAAGGCCTTTGTGTGTATGTGTGTTGTTACAAAGACCGCGGTTTGGAATTCGAGACTCTTTTTTTGGTGAGGTTTGGCTTGCCAAGCAATCATTTTACCATTCCTTAACATTTAGGTGCAGTTTGAGAGGTATGCACCTCTGCTGGGTGGACCGAAAGGGCCAGTGAGCTTCTATATGATTCAGGTTTGATGAAATAACCGCTGGTAATTAGATCTTTCATGAATACTTAAAGTACACCACAGCTTAGCAACAGGTTGCGCAGAAAATTAGCATTCTGCTGCAGAGACGAGAGAGCCGGCGGATTACTATTTATGAGCGTTTCATGGCAAAAGAGGAAAAGGTCTTTTTTCATGTATCATTTTAATTTCGAAATTAAATCTTAAGTGCCGGGTGCAAAACAAACATGCAGAGAGGAATGACGACCGACAGAGCCGCACAATGGCGGATAGACGCCGGCTCTGTGGGACGGAACAGCAGACGTTCCACGTCCCGCCGCTGCCGAGGCGCAACCCCAACTGAGGGAGCGTCTTGTTTATCCAACCAGCCGCATATTTACGACACCTTACTGAAGAAGAGAAATTCTGATGGGAGTCGATCATGAAATCTGAGCGCGCTCTCTGGATTAGCATGTGCACATTACTGCAGCCCCGTAAATATCCCACAGCTATGGGAAGGATGAGATTGATTACACGGCCCGTATGGCCCCCCAAAGAAAAATGTCCTCATTACTGTGTTATGCAGTGTCATTAACTTACAGCCTACTTGGGTCTGCAGACTCTGGGTCCACACTTGGTTTGCTAACTCCAACTATTGATGCGCGGCTTCCGATGCGTTGGTTGCCGTTGTTCTGTTGTGGGACAGATTGCGTTTGAAGCCCCTGTACCTGTTATGATGCGCAGTCCTGCATTGATTGGGCGTCTCATTTGCATGGGAATTACTGTGGGGCGACGCAGCCTCGTGTGGTTAATGCTGTCATCTGTATTCTGCTCTGTAATGTGCGTGAAGAGAAAGAGCTGCCCGCCGTAGCACACGGGGGAACTTGAAAACATTATCATCCATCAACCCCCGGCCCGGCTGGAGCGCATGAATAATTAGTCGGAGGGGTCTGTTTTGATGTGGCGGGGCTGAACCATTAGCACAGGCGCTAATGTCCAAAAGTAAATGCGCTGCTTTTCATTTGTCTCATCATTTACGGGGAAAAAACCCCCATGACGTTTAAACGCGCAGACGTGTCGTCACGTCGGAGAAGCTATCAAAGATCTCTCCAGTAGCTCCACATCGCCTCAGTCTGAAGATTAAATAAAGCCTGCGAAGGAGAGGAGAGGATGAAAAAAGATCCAGGCAGAAAAGGCGCCTCGATTGCTGTGCCGAGGGAGGGAGGTTATATTTCAGGAACTGTAAGTTGTGGCCTGCTATTCTCGTTGCAGGCTCCTGCGCCATTGATGGGTTTGGGTTTCGGAAATCCTTTGCTTTATGCTAATCAGTCCCAGTTGGCGCGCAGACAGCGCTGGTGCGGTCGGAGCTGGCACGTCTCCTCTACACTCAGCTTCTCTGCTAACTTGCAATTACACTGGTTGTGAGAAGGGAACGCTGCCTATAACATAACCAGTCTACATCTTTTTTTTTTTTTTTGGTGAATTTGATTTCCAGTTTGATTTAAGAGGAACTCAAAGGGGTTGCTTTTATTTTTACTTCTTCCCGGCCTGCCTTAACAAAGCCCCCACTGTCCCATAACATCAATCCTGAACGAGGCTCCGAAGGTGAGATGAAGCACTTCCAGCAGCAGCGGGGTTCTTTTTTCTGAAGGTTCCTGTTCCTGGGTTAAAAGTGCAGATGCTGGCGGCCGCCTCCGTCTTATTTATTCAGCTTGTGGAGGAGCTAGAATCGAGGTGTTGGGCCGCCGTGCCGTTTGGCCGCCAGTTTGCACACTTTGGTGATATTTCACGTGTCTGTAGCTGTGTGGTGGGTCCACACGTGACCAACAAGAGGAAGCCCTGGAGGGAGAGTCCTCCTGGGGGGGGCTGATGAGAAGCAGCAGGGTTCAGACTGCGTCACCCAACTGTGAGTGGGTGGGTCCGTTTTTTTCCCTCGGCTTTATTATTTAAATGCTGTTTCTTTTCTTTGCGTGTCTTGGTTTGTCTTCGGTTCCATCTGATTTGCAAATTTAGTTGAGTGAGTTCACCGCTTTCAAGCCTCTTTCCAAATATTTGATATATTCCCGTCTAATCACTGATATTATCACTGTTTCCCTCAGGTCTGATCACAACCACCTCCAGAAAACTGGACAGGGAGCAACAAGATGAGCATATTCTTGAGGTGAGGGCTCCTTTTTTTCCGCTTTGGACGGATGAGATGTGCCTTCTCACGTTCTCTACAAAATATTCATGTCATTTCCTGCACACCCACTCTGGCAGCACAAAAACAAGACCGGAATTCACAAGAAAGGCCATTTGGCTAAATCTTGTCCTTGTTCCGATTTCCGGACGGGGCGGTGGAGAAGTGGGAGGTGTGTGGGAGATCACGGCCACTATTCCTTTGTTCTTCTCCACCGTTCCATCTCGCGGACGCAGCAAGCCGGGACAGGAAAGCGTCGTCGGCCCCAACCAGCCACAGTCTAAACTTGTGGGTTTAAATCGAGCCGGGCTGCGTTTGCCCTCCACAGACCGGAGGTTGATAACAGCTCTTTCAACTGCGTTTCCGGGGCCGACGGGGAGCGGATCAGATGCCT
This sequence comes from Takifugu flavidus, assembly GCF_003711565.1. Taxonomy (NCBI): domain Eukaryota; kingdom Metazoa; phylum Chordata; class Actinopteri; order Tetraodontiformes; family Tetraodontidae; genus Takifugu; species Takifugu flavidus. The sequence goes on from NC_079525.1 coordinate 4,624,266, forward strand.
TTTAATCATTATTAGAATACACACAGTTCATTTATCAGCGGGTCATACCAGAGCATGAGTGGAGTTTATCCTCTGCCCTTATGGTGTTCCAGGACTGAGCCTACAGCACTAAAATTGATGAGTAGCAGAAAACTTTAGCATTTAACTGATGAATAAAATGAAGCAACGTGGGGAATTTACGTTGGTGTGCAGGCTCCCGTGCAAAGCCCTCTGCTATTGATTTACCGAAGTCCCGTAATGTGGCAGCGAGCTACCCATTAACTACTTTTATACTCGGGAAATTCAGTTTAAAAGAGGCACAAACCGTTTCGTCAATGTTGCTCGTCTCAATTGACCAAGCGGGACTTTGAAATCAAGTTTAATACAAGTTTAATTGGCTTAAAATTCTTCTTGAAATAAAAACCACTTTTCTCTTCCTGCCGAGGTTTAACTTTAAAAATCTGCAACTCAGAAGTAAAGAGAAAGCAAAAGTTTCTCCTGCCTGTTCCCGTTTATGTGAGCAAGAGCCAAGGAAAAAGTAACATTTGACCTAAATCAGCAAAGAGTGACTGAGTGAACACCCTCAGGAGGAGTGCGTTACCATGGTAAATTTAAAAAAAAAACCCGTCTGCTGGTCAGTGGGAATCCAGCAGGAAGCTCTTTAATGGGCTAAACATTCACAGGGTAGAACAGACCCTTAAAATTCAGCCTCCCCACACCCACGCGCACACACCTCGCCGTGTCCTCAGGGCAGCTAATCGAGAGTTACCGTGACTCACAGAGCGTGCACGCACACACACACACACACACACACACGCGCCTTTGTGTGCGAACTGGGCGCTGGCAGAGCAAATCCACCCAAAAGTTTTTGTTTGAGCTTGTTGTAGGAGAAGAAATGAAACATGTGGGGCCATGTGGAACATGTGGAGCAATTAGGGTGGGGGCTGTGTCAGCATTGTTTGCACCAAATGCCAGGAGGAGGTGGAGGGAGCACGGGGGGTCTCCGGCCTCTTTATGGTGGGACGGATGGGGGTTGGTGAGCGGCAGTCGTGTGCCTGTGTGCGAGAGTGGGAGAGCTAAACGCGGAAAAGCGGCGGGGGAATTTGAGGAGCAGACAGCCCCGCTCCCGATCGTCTGAGTGTGGGCTTTAGCGGCAGGATGAGAGGCCGGCGGCCCAGGAAAGAGGAGGGGGTGGGTAAATAACTAAAGTGGGACATGCCAGGACATGCTTAGCATGCAGGGCCTGGACTGCAGAGAGCATTATTGTGATGAAAAAGCAGAGGTGAATGAGCCGTTCACATCTGTTGTCTGCAACATTTCCCAGCATGCAGCGAGCCTCAGCGTAAACCTTTAATAACAGGGCAAATCCTCCCGTATAGAGAGATAAAGCTGAAGCCAGTGATGTGTTTCTTTAACACCGATGGCCATTTAACAGTTATTCTTTTGATTTGTTGGGGATTAGACACCATTTGGACTCCCGGGAAACGGCGAACATGACATGTTAATGTTTTATGATGCGATCCATCTAGCAATGGACATCAGATGCATGCCCACGCTCCCAGAGCATGATGGGAAAAACTAATGCGGCCATTACTCCGAAGCCAACGTTTATGAATTAAACAGAAACACGGCAAAAGGTGGCCCCGGGGTTTGGATTGCAGATGTGTGATTATGTATTTATCGCGCAGTGCTCCTGAAAGGGCCCCCAGACTCCGGGCGAGGACCACAACATTCAGGTGGAGTTTCAGAGCGCAGCAGCAGCTCTGCTTAAACGTACACACGCTTGGCTTCGAGTGGAGTCAGAGCAGGTCTGACACTTTCAGCCGGTGGGAGAAAAGCATGCAGACTAACCCCCCCCCCCCCACACACACACACACACACACACACACTCCGCTCAGATAAGGTTGTGCGGTTTTGTCTTTCCTGCCAGTGCCGTGATTCATGAGTTCATGATTATTAATACAGCAAAATCCTTACTTTTTTTGCACATTTGATGCACAGCTGGTGCAGTGACGAGAATGAAGAGGTGCATTTGATTAAAAATAATTAGGTCTGGTGGGTCGTTAGTGCAGCAGCCACCCAAGCGTCTTTTATCATGATCGCAAGGCAGCAAATCAAATGTTACTTTTTTAGTACACAGTCGCATACAAATGAACCTTTCCCCCCGCGCACCCATCACACAAGTGGATGGTGAATAGAATTTAGATTGAGGTTGATTTGGGTGCCTGTGAAAGTGGCCTAAAATGGTTTAATTATCATTATTAAATTGGATAGTAATGAAAGCCTGTCGAGCTGCTCACTGTGTACAATCAACAAAGACATAATCAAAGGAGCCTAATTGGCAGTCTTGCACCCTTGCTGTCTAAGATAATAAGAAAGTTGAGGAAGACTTATTTGAGTGTCATGAAGTACTCATTTCCTTACGATGAATGTGCTCGCTCGCCCCTCCGTCTCCTCAGATCACGGTCACCGACCACGGCGTTCCCGCCAAGTCCACCACCGTACGCGTCATCGTCCAGGTGCTCGATGAGAACGACAACAGGCCGCTGTTCCTGGAGAAGATCTACAAGATCAAGCTTCCGGAGCGCGAAAGGCCCGAGAAGGAAAGAGCCACCAAAAGAGACCCGGTGTACCGGGTGATCGCGTCCGACCGCGACGACGGGCCCAACGCCGAGATCTCCTACAGCATCGAGGAGGGAGACGAAAACGGAAAGTTCTTCATCGAGCCCAAGACCGGGTTGGTGTCGTCCAAAAAGTTCTCTTCCGCTGGAGAATATGACATTCTGACAGTAAGTGATACGACTACTCCGTCACCTGTGTTCTCTGTTCATACTTTTTATTATCGGTCTAATTAATGTGGGGTCAAATTTGATGGTCAGCATCTTCAAGCCGGCCTGCGACACAACTAGGGCCTTTAAATCCGCTGACATTTACGAGGAACCGTACTTCAACCGTATATTTTTATTTCGTGTCCCGGCACAGCCAAAGTGGCCTTTTCTTGTCACACCAGTACACTGCGCACCGCAGTTTCCAGTAATTGAAGCCACCCCCCCATCCCAAAAGGTTGAAGCACAAAAGAATGGCTCACAAAAGCTGGTTTGTTGTTGGCGGTTTGAGAACCTCCGAGCACTCGGACAGGACCGAGCCTTGAAAAGCTTTATTATTACCAGTCCAGTGCAACTTATATATCTATTTTTCTTCTTTATTATGCATTTTTTGGCCAGTGCGACTTAAACTCCGGAGCGACATATAGTCCAGAAAATACGGTATATGTAGCATTAACCTGTGCTCCTCCTCACGCACGTTGGCTCAGCGTGTAGGCGAAGGCGTTGTTTACGCTTCTGTTCTTTATGTCCAAACTCTCCGGAGCCTCTCGGGCTCAGGATCAATCACAGGCCCGTGCGTACACTCATTTTCAACGGAACATTGCATAACACGGTCTTTGCATAACCGCCTTTAATTATGCGCCACCCCCCTTCTCTCAGATTAAAGCCGTGGACAACGGGCGCCCCCAGAAATCCTCCTCCTGTCGCCTGCACATCGAGTGGATCCCCAAACCCAAGCTGCCGTCCGACGCAGCTCTTCTGCAGTTCGAGGAGTCCCCCTTCGTCTTCTCCGTCATGGAGAGTGACCCCGTGGCACACATGGTGGGCGTGGTCGCCACCGAAGTGTCAGATGTGCCCGTGTGGTTTGAAATCACAGGTACGACCCCCCCCCCATCCCGGTGAAATGCTCCATATATCAGAGCTAACAGAGTTTACTGGTTCTATGGGAGCTGCATTTGAAACAGGATGAATGTTCTATAAGGTTAAAATCATATTTTGATAGAGAAAAACCGAGATATTCTTTCACTTGTCTGTATAATTCATGTAGGTTTTCGTGTTTTGGGCTCTGAAAGTCCATTTTTAATCAACTTGCACCTGCACGAAGTAAAATTTTAACTGTTCAACAGATACTTTTCGAACTTTGAAACCATGCCTTTACAGCCTTAAGTGGAAGCTCTGTTCTGAAGTGTTAAATATATTATAGGCACTCTGTATGCATGAGAGAACCTAATTTGACTGATAAAAAAATCTGGGCGCTTCATCCTTCCTCCCAGACTTTCCTCCTTCTAATCAATGTCTGACTGACACATTTCTCCCCTCTTTCTCTGTGCTTTGCTTCTGCTTCCCTCTTTTCTCTGGAATGTTCTGTTTGGTTGGATTTTGCAAGGCGGCATAGAGGATTCTGAGATGTTTTACATCCTTCAGATGGCTTGTGACTACAACTGTACAGCAGAAGGTAGCTGCTGGGATCTCCTAATAGGCTCTCCTGTATTAAGAGATCACCCCACACTGTGTGTTGGTGCTGCCTGTTGGCTGTGGTTCATTTGTATCGCACCACTGTTGTGTTTCCCCTTAAACCTGTGTCAATTAGGACCCCCCCCCCCCCCTTTGACCTTGTGTCATTTAAACCTTAATTATCTTGACAGGTGTTTATTTGTGATCAACTTTATTAACTTTATCACGGCCTATATAACAGTCTTCATTCATCACTTTGTACCCATTGCATGAAATTGCTATTGTGGTTTGATAAGTAGCTACTTTGCTGAGTTGACAGTGACAACAACAACCCATCTATTCATTATTGTTTTTGACGTCAGCGCTGTAAAAAAATCAATGTTTGCGCTTCATCCACGTCTCTCTGTCTACGTTGCTCGGTGCAGACAACGTGGCAACGATTGGTGGCTGATCCTTTGTCTCGAACTCCACAGGTGGTAATTATGACAGCCGCTTTGACGTGGGCAAGGCCAGCGGAACCTTGATCGTCGCGCGGCCCCTGGACGCCGAGCAGAAATCAAATTACAACCTGACGGTGGAGGCCACGGATGGGACACGGACTGTCAGCACGCAGGTAAATGAAACGCCGTTGAAACGGTCAGCGTCGATGACTACAGCAGCGGTAATGAGGGACGGCCTGGCTGGATTGGCCTGTTTGTTGGGATCTGTTGACGTGGTGATGATATCCCTGCTGTCACCGGGCAGGAAATGACAGGTTGTAGCTCTGAGGTTCATTTGAATGGGAACTGTGTGGAACACACAGGAAAACAGATTGAAACAAGACACACGATTACTGCACCCATCAGCTGTTCGGCTGCCTGAAGTTTAGCTTTTCTGACTGAAGATCCTTTCTTTTTCTACCGTTTTACAACTAAACTTCCATCTAAAACAGTCAATAAACTAATCAGGCAGTTCATTTTTGTCTTAAATATGTCAACGAATGCTTCGGGGGGATTGAAAGCGTTGATCCTTCATGAAGAGAGGTGGGGAAGGTGGGGGGGGGGGGGGGGTAAACTATAGAAGACTCAGTGAAATGTGTCTTCAGGCCAAGATGTGGACGGTCATTGTTCTCCTGCTTTTGTTCTCCACATTCTCAGTTGACTGTTGAACACTCGGAATCTTCCATTGTCTCATTCCTTATGTGAGCCTGTGTGATGATGGTCCAGCCAGATTTGTGTGTGCATGCGTGTGTGTGTGTGTGTGTGTGTGTGTGTGTGTGTGCATTCCTGAGCGCCCTCTACTCCTCCTCTCCTCTGTGTCTCATTGAACCAGTGGACGCTCCTCTACTTTTGCTCAGATCCGAGCAGATATTTGTCCTTTTTCCTGTCTAATGTTCCTGTATTTTGCATAAAACCCTGCCAACTCAGCTAGAAACGTTCCTTGAATACACCAAAAATGCGGAGGCTTATTGATGAACCATCCAACAATTCAGATTTTGTCAAAATTCTGCTGCACTCTTGCATTTTTAATCTGTTATGCTAATTTGGATTTACAGCCCAGTTAAACGGCCATGAGAGACGCGTTTAATCTTGGACGTTGTCCTTGCTTTTTGTTTCGACGGTCATGCCTTGTCCTTGAGATTTTGAGCATTTTTTACATGATAGTTGGGCCTTATGGCACGGTGGCATTTAAAATGTTGTGTCCTTTGTCTCCGAGAGGAGCGACAGAAGACTGGAAAAGAATCTATTTGTTGTCAGTCTGTATGAATGCAGCCTTTCATCATCTGGCTGCTGCGCTTGACTGAGCCTTGGATAAAATGCTGCCTTCACTGGCGTTTTTGCAGCACATCTAAAGAAGCCATATGTCCTTCAGAGCAGAACCTTACAGATAGCCTATTTTTCGCCCCTTATTGTGAGTTTTGTCTCCTGAAGCAGATTTTTAAAGTAGCGCCAGCAGATACTCAACTGAAGTATCTCTGCAATAAAACGTGCTGTGACCTTCTGAACAGGTTCAGTTCTTTATTCCAGTCTATTAACAGGCAAAACCTGAACGTGAGGATGAGGTAAGCTTTTTGTAGCTTTTTAAAGGATCACTCAGGTTTGGACACCCTGGAAACTAAAACTGGTGATTTAGGACAGCTGTCTGCCATATACCATACAACAAGTCTTCCATTTAAAGGCATTCCTTGACATATCGTAGTTTGTAGAGGCTTTCTAATGGACAATATCAACACTTTTGGATTTGATTCCACTCCAGCTTTAAAGGTTTAGATGTTAGGAAAGACTGAAGCAGAAAACAAACAGTGATTGTGGAGTGTGTCGCTACCTTCCAGGGCAAAGAGTTGAAGCTGTGCAGCGAGCGCCCTGTGACAGCTGAAAGTGAGACTTATCTGTTCCTCAAATCAAAGTCATGTGGAAGCTGCGCTGCCAGACAGGCTGGCCTATTTTCCCTTTCTAAAGTTTTCTCCCTCTTCCCGACTCTCTCACCCTCTTGCTTCTCCCACCCCCCCCTCTAAAGCTTTGTTAGCCAGGTATGGGGGGGATGAAGCAGAACCGGGCTGTAGCTCCATAGGTGGTGGGCTGTGTTAATCCTGTTTGGGGACCATGTTGCCAGTGCCCTGCCTTTGCCCACAACCTGCCACCTGGCAGGGAATGTCCTTTCTACGCGTCACACAGAAGGACAATGAGCAAGACTTCTGCCCCCCGTGTCTTGTTCTGGATGGAGCAAAAAGGTGTTTGGTTTTAAAAAGCTCCTTTTTGTGACCTCTTGAGTGCATTTTTGAGTGTTTTTCCCAAACGAGGCCTCCTGCTGTTTGAGTTTGAAAAGGGATTGAACTGCGTCCTCTTTGTGATTAAAGTAGGAAATATCAGCATGAAGCTTATTGTTTGTGTCTAGATAAATAAAAAACCTTTTTTCCCTTCCAGTTTAACCATAGCGGCTGTTTGTAAGCTTCTTAAAAGGATCAGCTGATGGAGACAACGGCTGCTGTATTCCGACTCAGGCACCTTATAGCCAGGAACTGCGCCAGCGAGGCGGGATCGGCACGCCGCTCGTCTTCCCTTCCCTTCCCCCCACCAGCAGCTATACGACATCCTCCTTTGGCTTTGCAGAACTACCTCAAGCTGTTCTGCTCGCAATCTGTTCCTGGTCTGCCACGTCACGTGTTCTCCGCGCCGTGTTACAGAGACACTCTTTATGTGCCGCTTTCACCATCGCCTTTAACACCCTAAACTCATTTTGTCAAACGTGAACTCAGTTTCGCCTCTTGTTGTCAGCTGTTTGTGTGTTTCTGTCATTCCCACCCACTATCTTTTTACCCTAAATTTGACCGTTGACAGTTTGTTGGCTGTCGCTTCGGTCTCTTCCCCTTTCATCTTCCCATCACCGCTCTTTTTTCTTTAGCGTCTCCATCTGTCTCTCGGTCCGAGTCCTTGTTGGGCTCCCAGAGGAGGCCGTATAGAAAGACTGCCGACTTTTCTTCTACAAACACGTCTGCTAGCATCAAGAGGCGTCCTGCTGTTTTGTGATGTTTGGGGGCAGAATTGCTTTGAAGTTCCTCGGAGCCTCGGCGGAAAGGGAAAGGCATGTTTGTCAGCGTACGGGGGCTGTGGGGGTGAATAGCCCCTTGTTTGCCCCCTAAGGCCCGTGTAATAGCACATTGCAGATGCGGAGTCTGACCGAGTTCCATTCCTTTCTGCTTCTTGACAAGACTATCAGCTCTCAGCACCTTATTCAGTTTTCACAAGAGGTGTTATCTGACACTGGCCAGATTGAGACACGTTGGACTACCTCTTTGTGTGATTCTAGCCGTGCACGCGCCAGTATGTGCACATGCGTATGTGTCAGAGGTGGATTTGGAGACACGGGGGATCTGGTGCAATATGATGTCTGGCATGACATGTCGGGGCCTGCTCGGAACGGGAGAGATCATCAACACGCTGCGTGCTCGCCACAAACCACAGTCTGTCTTTTCCATCGAAATGAGAAAATAGCATTTATTTAGTTCTGTATTTTGTGATGATTAGCAGTGTGTTTAGGACACATGACCTGTGGCAGGCAGCCATCTCGCAGCACGCAGCCCAGTACCCCTGCAAGATGACATGTGTGAGGCTGAGCATCGCTGCCAACATCCCAGCACACAGCAGATTGGGAATGTTATCAGTGCTGTCAGGTTGAGTCTATATTTGCCTCTGATATAAGCTCACAGGGCTCGATAAACAGTATTATGATGTTAACCCACACTCGTGTTGACCCGAGATCTGACAAATCCTGGTCAGCGAGCCGGCTGTGTGCCGGTCTGACTGTTTCTGACTTCAGCGTTCCCGCACCAAACAGCTCGCCTCAGCCCTTTTCTTATGGGAGCCCCCCCCCCCCTCCCCCGTTCCCCCGTGTTTGGTATGCAGGTGTCTAATCTGAGCTGATTCCTTTGTTCCCCATGTTTGGCAACAGTAGAAGCCCCCTCGGTGCTCTGGGAAGCAAAGATGGCATTCCAGCAGCTCTCCATAATCCTCTGTCGGAAGTCCAGTAGACAAGTGGCTGGTGTTGATAAAACATGCTCTGGGTGGAATTTTACAGTTTGAGGATGTTGTCTTTGGTGCGCTCGGTGGCTGCACATCCAAAGCACCGAGCGCAGTTTCATTTTAGACGATCGCATCCCAAAATCTGATCAAAACAATCTAAGATACTCTGTTACTTTTTATTGATTCTGTAATGTATTAAACTCTAGGTGGCTTCATGGGCTCATGCAGTTGCGGTCGCTTGTATTGATCTGGTCTCTGTATTTCCATTGAGCTTCTGAACGACCTGACGCTCTCTAAAGTGTGTGTTTATTGTCTTTTGCAGGTGCTCATCCGCGTCATCGACACCAACAATCACCGGCCGCAGTTCTCCGAGGAGTTTTACGAAGTCAACGTGGCTGAGGACGAACCTCCAGGGACGGAGGTCTTGCAGATCAGCGCCAGCGACCGGGACGAGAAGAACAAGCTGACCTTCACGCTGCTGAGCAGCACCGATCCCTTCAGCCTGAGGAAGTTCCGCTTAGACCCGGGGACAGGCACGCTGTACACAGCAGAGAAGCTGGATCACGAGACCATGCACCGCCACATCCTCACTGTTATGGTGCGAACCAACGCTTCCTAATTACACTTTACAGGAAGCGCGCATCTAAACCTGAACGCTTTACATTTTGAAATGATTGGAATCACTTGTGCCTTCCAGGCTCTCTCATTCATCTCCGACGCTTCTTTCTCTCCCGTTCCTCAGGTCCGCGACCAGGACATTCCAGTGAAGCGGAACCTGGTCCGTGTCATCGTCAATGTTGACGACACCAACGATAACGCTCCCTGGTTCGTAGGCACGCCGTACTCTGGCCGCGTGTTCGAGTCCGCCGCCGTCGGGTCGGCCGTGCTCCAGGTCACCGCTCGTGACAAAGACAAAGGGCACAACGCAGAGATCGCGTACAGCCTGGAATCAGGTAAACACACTTACACTCGCTCCGCCACTATTGATTTCCCTCAGCAGAAAGCTGCCTTTGTCAAATATTACATCAAATGAGATCATCAAGATGAGTCATCTGGACTTATTCTGCCCACTGCATCTTGACCATGAATGGAATACTTTACAAAGAGTGGGAGACTATTGAAGACTTTGTCCTGAGAGAATCTCCCAAGGACGTGGGAGCTGGCTCAGAGTTTCCCATGATGCTATTCTTCTATAATAAGCTCTCACATCAGTACAAGAAATCCACTGCTCTTAATTTATTTGTAATAGCTCCAGTATGCCTGGTTTGCTTTGCAGACGTTGTTTAAATCGCATCAGAAAATGCTAATAAAGACATCTTTTTTTTTTGTCTTGCAGGAAATTTCGCAAACGCCTTTGCTATCGACCCCGTCCTCGGGACGATTACAGTGGCCAAAGAGTTGGATCGTAACAGCAAAGCCCAGTATGAGCTCACAGTGAAGGCATCTGATCATGGAGCTTCGCCGCTGTCGACAACAGCCGCCGTGCACATCGAGGTCACGGTCTCCGATAATGCCGCACCCCGGTTCACTGAGAAGGACTTCTCTGCAGAGGTCAGCGAATCGGCTCAGCCCGGAAGCTTCGTCAGCCTGGTCACGGCCAGCAGCCAGTCCTCTGTCTTCTATCAAATAAAAGGGGGCAACATCAACGGCGCTTTTGACATCAATCCAAACTCAGGAGTGGTGGTGACCCAGCGACCTTTAGACTACGAGGCAACGCCGCAGTACACGCTCATCATCCAGGGCACCAACATGGCCGGACTGGGCACCAACACCACGCTCTTGGTTCACCTGAAGGATGAAAACGACAACGCTCCCATCTTCACCCAGAAGGAGTTCACGGGCATCATCAGCGAATCGGCCCCAGTTAACAGCGTCGTTCTGACCCGCGAAAACACTCCCTTAGTCATCCGAGCCTCCGATGCCGACGGCGACCAAAACGCCATGCTGGTCTATCAAATCGTCGAACCTTTTGCGCACAACTATTTCGCTATCGACTCAAACACCGGAGCCATCCGAATCACAACAGCTTTGGATTATGAACAGAGAAACGCGTTCCACTTCACGGTCCAAGTCCACGATCTGGGAATGCCCCGCCTCTTCGCAGAGGCCGCCGCCAACGTGACCGTCGAAGTAATAGATGTTAACGACTGTCCTCCAGTTTTTAGCCAGAAAATGTACGAGGCAACTGTCATCGTGCCAACGTACAAAGGAGTGGAAGTTATCCAGATCAACGCTACAGACTCCGACTCTAGGCCCAACTCCAAACTTCTCCTTTCAATCTCTGAAGGGAATATTGGGGAAAAGTTCAGGATGGATCCCGCCACGGGCATGATCTCTGTTCAGAATGTCACACAGCTCAGAAGCAGGTATGAACTGAAGGTCAGGGTTTCAGATGGTAGGTTTGCCAGTGTTGCCAGCGTGAAAATACACGTCAAAGAAAATAAAGAGAGTAGGCTCAAGTTCACCAGGGAGTCCTACAGAGCCTTCGTTCAAGAGAACTCGTCCGAGAGAAAAACACTAGAGGTCATCGCTGCCGTTGGCAATCAAGTGAACGAGCCTTTGTTCTATAAAATTTTGAACCCTGACAAGAAATTTGAAATCAGTCGCACGTCCGGTGTGGTCTCAACCACCGGGATTCCGTTTGATCGTGAGACACAAGACACATTTGAAGTGGTCGTTGAGGTCACCAGAGAGGGTCAGCCTGAAGATGGCGCTCACGTGCTCTTAACCGTGACGGTGGAAGACGCAAATGACAACAAGCCCATGTTTGTGGACCTGCCCTATCACGCCCTCGTGCAGATGGATGCCGAGGAAGGCCAGGTTATCCGACAGGTCACAGCAGTGGACAGAGACATCGGGCAGAATGCGGAAATCCATTATCTCCTGAAGGAAGACCAGGAGCACTTTCAAATAAGCCCATCTGGGGAAATCTCTCTGAAAAAGAAATTGGAGAAGGAGTCGCTCAACACGGACTTTTTCATTGTCGTCGTGGCCCGGGACAACGGAGAGCCGGCACTCTCGGCGGAGGCGGAGGTGCCGGTAACTGTGGTGAACAAAGCCATGCCTGTGTTCGAGAAGGCCTTTTATACCATTGAGATTCCTGAAAACATTCAGCTGCACACACCTGTCCTTCACGTACAGGCCAACGACTCGGAAGGCCCCCGTGTTGTGTACACGATCTCTGAGGGAGATCCTTTCAAGCAGTTTTCGATTGATTTCAACACAGGTGTCGTTCACGTCGTTCAGCCCTTGGACTTTGAGACGCATCCCGCCTACAAGTTGAGTGTGAGGGCCACGGATTCTCTGACCGGAGCTCACTCCGAAGTGTTCGTGGACATCATATTGGAAGATGTCAACGACAACGCCCCGGTGTTCCTGTCAAAGACCTACCGCGCCAACGTCTCGGAGGCCTCCGTCATCGGAACGCACATCCTGCAAGTCGACGCCAAAGACGCCGATACTGGCAACAACCAGGACGTCTTCTTTCAGCTGGTGGAGGAGAAGGGGCGGAGTTCTGACCTTTTCACCATCGACCGTGACACCGGCGTGATCTCCACCGCTCAGGTCCTCGATTACGAGGAGACGCAGCAGCACAAGCTGAGGGTCCGCGCCGTGGACGGAGGCGTTCCGGCCCTCACTAGTGAGGTCCTGGTGACCGTAGATGTTACAGACCTGAATGACAACGCCCCAGAATTCACACAGAACACATACAACAGCACCATCAGTGAGCTGGCCCCCCGCGGACACTTCATCACCCAAGTCCAGGCCTCCGACGCCGACAGCTCAGACAAAGATAAGCTGCTCTTCTTTTTCACATCCGGCAACGAGGATCTGAACTTCTCCATCGACAAACACACAGGAGCCATCATCGTCTCCAACCACCGGAGGCCCAACCTGCAGCCCTTTTACAACCTCAGCGTGTCGGTGTCCGACGGTGTGTTCAGAGGTTCAGCTGCCGTCCTGGTCACTGTCATCGGCGCCAACTTTCACAACCCCACCTTCACTCAGACGGAGTACGTGGTGGAGCTTGTTGAAAACTCCCCCGTCGGTACTTTGGTCGCCGAGGCAAAGGCCACAGATGGCGACGAAGGAGTTTACGGGCAAATAACGTACCAGATAGTCAATGATTTTGCAAAGGACAAGTTCTCTGTCAATGAAAATGGAGAGATTTTCACTCTGGAGAGCCTTGACCGTGAGAATAACATCGAAAAGGTCGTCCCTATTTCTCTCATCGCCAGAGACGGCGGGGGGAAAGTGGGCTTTTGCGTAGTCAGCGTTATTCTCACCGACGTCAATGACAATGCTCCGCAGTTCAGGGCAGCAGACTACAAATCCACCATCGCATCAGATGCCCCGAGAGGAACCTCGGTGGTCCGAATCGCAGCTTCAGACACGGATGAGGGCAGCAATGCTGACATTGAGTTTTCCATTGAGGCCGATGTTGAAAACGTGGAGGAGAACTTTGAAATCCACCCGACCTCGGGAGTCATCGTGACCAAAGAAAGTCTCATTGGATTGGAAAATGAACTCTATGCGTTCTTTGTGAGAGCCAAGGACACGGGGAACCCACCCAAACATTCCGTTGTTCAGGTTTACATTAGAATTGTTGCTCCTGAGACACCAATTCCAAAATTCAGTGAAGCACAGTACCGCTACACCGTTGCTGAAGACCTTCCCATCGGCACAGAGATCGACGTGATTCAGGCCGAGAGCGAGCAGCCGGTCATTTACAGTTTGGTAAGAGGCCGCACTCCTGAGAGCAACGTAGACGAAGTCTTTGTTGTGGACAGAGACAGCGGGGCACTGAAACTGCAGAAGAGTCTGGACCACGAGACCACCAAATGGTACCAGTTCGTGTTGCATTCCCAAACCAAGCAGGAGAACTATGACATCGTGGCATCTGCGATCATAAACGTCCAAGTAAAAGATGTTAATGACAACAAACCCGTGTTTGAGTCGGACCCTTACGAGGCCGTGGTGGTGGAAAACCTTCCTAGCGGGACTCAGGTGATCCAAGTGAGAGCCAGCGACCAGGACTCTGGAACTAACGGCCATGTTGTTTACAGCCTGGATGCCAGGCAGAGCTCACGGGAGATCTCAGAACTGTTCGCCGTCAACAGCGAAACAGGATGGGTGACTACTCTGAAAGAGCTGGACCGTGAAAAGATGGAAAAATACACGATCGGCGTCCTAGCCACCGACCAAGGCGACCGAGTCCAACATGTGACTGGTACCAGAGTGGAAGTCACTGTTGCGGATGTGAACGACAACCCACCACGCTTCACGGCGGAGGTCTATAAGGGCACAGTGAGCGAGGACGATCCTGCTCCCAGCGGGGTCATCGCCATCCTCAGCACCACTGACGACGATTCTGAGGACATCAACAAACAAGTCAACTACTTCATCACAGGTGGGCGTTCGTATGCCTCCACAGTTCAGGGAGATCCTTCCTGCTCTAGATTAATAGACAGTATCCATTTATATGTTAATATCTTATATTTGAAACAACCATATTATCTGTTTGGGAGTCTCTTTAACCTGACAGTCTGCAAAAATCCCAGTCAAATATTTAGGTAGCTAAAATACAATTTGGCAGATGCTAAACAAGATGTACAGACGCGAGTTTGAATAATTAGACGGTGAAATTCTGTTCAATATTCTGAGGACAGGGTTTTGATGAACCAGGATACTTCCTGGGTTTCTCTGCCTGCTCATGCTAAAGTGCTGTGTCTCTTTCAACACCAATCAGGTGGGGATCCGCTCGGCCAATTTGCCATCGAACACATTCAGAACGAATGGAAGGTCTTTGTCAGAAAGCCCCTGGACCGTGAAGAGAAGGACAATTACCTTCTAAACATCACTGCCAGCGACGGGATCTTCACTGCCAAAGCCACTGTGGAGGTCAAGGTTCTGGATGCCAATGACAACAGCCCTAGATGTGAAAAGGTACTTTCATTTTAGCATTCCAGCCCTCCCCCTCCTTCCCTGTTATTCCCAATAACGCCTCCTTTTCCGACTCATTCCGCAGGCGCTCTACAGCGAGAGCGTCCCAGAGAACTCCCCTGCTGGCAGACTCATCCTGCAAGTCTCCGCTTCAGATGCTGACATCCGCTCAAACGCACACATCACGTACGAGCTGCAGGGAGCTGGATCTGAGCTCTTCATCATTGACTCTGACACAGGTGTGTGTGGGTGTGTGCCAGCATGTTCACGTGTCCTCATATGTATGCAAATATTTTAAATTCGCAGGGTATTGGAATGTTAACTGGTGTTTTTTTTTAAAAACATTGTTTTCTGCACAGACACACAATTTCTCTGCTTTTTTATTTCAAATTTGAGAATGTGGAGGTGTGAGTATTCCATGCAGTGTGTGTCTGTGTGCTTGGGTGTGTGTCTGACTAAATCATCAGTAATGTAGGACACAATCTTATTGTCTTCTGGTGCCCAGTTATTATTTATTTATTCAATTTAAAAGGAGCCAAGAACAGTTCCCTGCAGGGCTCCTGAAAGACCCTCGGCACGCCTAAAATATAGAATTGCGTGCTTAAATTGAATTTTCTGACTGCGATGCTGCGTGCCTGCAGATTTCTCCTGGGAGGTCATCTTAAATCAATCCTTTTTTTCTCCATTCCATCTGGCTGCTTACAGAGCAAGAGCAAGCCAAGAAACTCTCTCTAATCAACAAAAAAGCTGATTTTAAACTCAAATATAAAGTTGAGCATTAGTGAGGCCTTAAAACAGATTTACTCGCGATACAGCACATGTGCCCTCACAATGAAAATAAGGACAGAAATCTGCTGAGAGATGTACTAACCCAAACCCGACAGACAATAAGGCAGCAACAGTAGCCAGCTGTCTTCTGGCAACCCCCAATATTGAGTTTCCAGCAGCAGAGCTACGATCCTGGGGAGGGAATGTTACCAGTAGAATTATTGCACATGAGGATTATCAAGGGAGTTTTACAGAGGCTTTGTGGGCCTGTTGGCTTCCTCTCATCGCTGTTAGCTGCCAATTCCAATGGATCAGCCCATCGTGCTGCTTTAATGGCTTAATTATTTCTCTCTTCTGTCCCTTTAAAACTGCTGAGTTTTCGGTTTCATTTCTAGCTTAACTCCCCCTCTCTAGCTGTGAAGTCGTCGTCTCCTCGTTGTCGTGACTCCTGATTTCTGTCTGTCACCTCCAGGAGAGCTGAAAACATCGCAGCCTCTGGACAGAGAGGAGCAGGAAGAGCACCGGTTCACCATGCGAGCGGTGGACGGGGGAGGCCGCTACTGTGAGGCTGACGTCCACGTCAGCGTGGAGGACGTCAACGACAACCCGCCCCAGTTCTCATCCGATCCGTACACCTTCACCGTCTTCGAGAACACTGAGATCGGCACCTACGTGGCCAAACTGCTGGCAAGCGACATCGATGTTGGTGAGTTGTAGCATCAGTTTGTTTAATACAGGCGAGAAATCAGCAGGATGGCATAAAACACCAACCTACACCTATTATTTCCCTCCATACAGACATACTAATGAAGGCATTAGATTGTTGTACTGAAACAAACCGCAGTAAATGGATTGCTTATTATCTTTATGCAATTTTCCCGGTGCTAAATGGGAAGAAGGCGGAATTACAAATGTGAAATTTCGCAAATGATCAGCCCTTATAATTCGGAGGCCCATAACACTTGAATTAAACTGGCCTCCCTTCAAGCCTCGAGAAGGCTGACCACAACGTTCCGATCGACTGGTGCGGAGCCACACGTTATTCTGAGGTTAATCTTTTCTCTTTTTAGAGAGTGCCAGAACGGAGGCATCCACCGCTGTAGCCCCCCCACCACCACCTTATTTGAGTTTCCTTTTATTTCAGGCTTGCCATTCCAGATTATACGATATTATACTTTGAGTCTGGTGAGGCAACACACTGCCGCCTTAAGAACCACGATAGGCTGTTTACCATCAGCGGAATGATGCCCTCAGCTTCCAGTTATTATTTCAGCCTCTTGTTTTAGCTCGACTGACAGTTTGACAGACTGAAAAGGATTGTAGAATTGGGTCCTTCACAGAATTATGCTAAAAAGACACTTCCTCCCCAAGGCTTGGCTGGTTCAAAATGCATTTCAGACCTCCAGTATCATGTGTAAGGGTACTTGAAGGTGAGCTGCAGAATGAAACTGGCTGCATGCTATAATTATTTAAACTGAGTGAAAGCAGATGGTCCTTTTTCTTCTCCTCCATTGCTCTCACATCCAGGTTTCACTTGTTGAATATCTTTTGTGGGTTTTTTTATTCAAGCAAATCTTAAACTAATTGAACATTTGGCAAGTCCCAAACATCTTGTACCATCTAGATAAAAAATAGTTATTGTGGCTTTGACCTCAATTCATTAGGCTTCTGTCGACTTGATTGTTGCCGTCGGTATGTGAAGCCTAATGGAGCCCTCTCCAAGATTAAAGAGGGGCTTTATCCTCATAGATCTGGGAGTGCATACCACTGCCAGGACTCATTCTTGGCCCTGACTGCGATGTGTCACGTCCTCGATGCCACGGACAGGCCCATTTGTCTCAATACGCAGCCACGGTGCCGCTCGTCAGCGAAGGCTACTGTAGGAAGCAGCGCTCCTCGGCGTGGGAGACACGTCCAAACTGCTGTGCAAGGCCTTCCACACTGGACCGCTACACATTCCTGTTCTGCTTCTGCATAAATCCTGTTTGTTTTCTTGTTACTTTGACCAGAGCATCATATTTATTCCACTATATTGTTGATTTTTTTAAAAAAAAGTCTTTATGGGCTCCTTTGTGGAAAGAGTTATCAGTTCTTTCCACAATACCGTAGGTTAAGATATTGTAGAGAAACAATCCCCGAGAGGAGAGCCATCTCTGGCCTTTTGAAGGCTCTTGTCTGTTTAACATGTTGAGAAAAAGAGAGAGATGGTTGTAGATGCAGTTATTCTCTCAGTGGTTTCAGATGCATGATGGCTATTAGCTGTCATATTTGCATCTTTCCAGCGGACGGATGAAGACAGACAGTCACACCATATATGCGTGAGGCATCATCAGGATTCGGCACCATTTCCCCTTAAGCAACTGCTTCAAGGATGATCAGAGCAGGAAAATGTGATGGGAATCCATATAAGGAGGGTTCCCCCTGGTAGCCTCTCCAGCACGATAACGAGATCCTCAGAGGATGGAGGCACTTACCTGATAAATGGGTCTGTAACGGGGGCACCTGCAGAAAGACATTAGGATCATTATTGTGATACGTCTCTGTCTCGTTGCTGGGAGCCCCTTCCAAGTGGGAACACATGACTTATGAGGACGGCGGGCATGAGATGTTTACAGGAAGTATTTATCCAAGGCTGTGGAGATGATTGATGATCTGGAAAACTTTAGGAAGGGTTCGACTTGAATAATTCAGGCATCAACACATCGATCGAAGGATCAATATGCTTGCTCACACCTGTACTTTAAAGTTGTTTTTTGTTTACGCGGCCATCAGGCTTAATGGTGCCTGTAACATTTTACGGGGCGGCTTTATTGCTGGGATGTGGATTGCAGGACTGCAGAGTGGCAGTTTGAGTTGCGATTAATGGTTTGGAAGACCCTAATTCATGCTTTTCCTGACATTTCAGGTCTGAACAGCGACATCGTCTACTCTCTGCTGGATTCTGCCGATGGCTTTTTCTCTATTGACGAGCAAACTGGCGTCATTAGCCTGGAACGCCCCCTGGACCGCGAGCTGCAGGCCACCTATGAGCTCAGGGCCCTGGCCAGTGACCAGGGCTCGCCACGTTTCTCCTCAGTCTGCCTGGTCGTGATCTCCGTCCTGGACATCAACGACAACCCTCCGGTGTTCGAGCACCGCGAATACACGGCGACCGTGTCCGAGGACGTGACCGCGGGCACTCAGCTGCTCAGAGTGCAGGCGGCCAGCCGGGACACCGAGGCTAACGGAGAGATCTCCTACGGCATCATCAGCGGGAACGAACACGGCCTCTTCAGCGTGGACCCACGTACCGGTATGTTAATTCTAGATGACGTGGAAGTAAACAAACGCCTGTTTTTGTGGTGGGAAAGTTTGGCTTGCCTCACATGTCTCCCACATCTGTCCTCAGGCGACGTCTTTGTGATCGAGCCGCTGGACTACGAGGCCTCTCACGAATACTACATCACCATCGAGGCTACGGACGGCGGCTCGCCGCCGCTGAGCGACATGGCCACCGTCAACATCAACCTGACCGATGTCAACGACAACCGGCCCGTCTTCAGCCAGGACGTGTACACAGCGGTGGTCAGCGAGGACACCGAGCTGGGGAGGACGGTTGCAACGGTGAGGCCACATCCGCACTTTAACTTTCTCCCTTTTATCCCGCGGCCCAGCACCTTCGCTCAGTCATTATTTACTGCACATTACTCACTGCTTACACTTATCACATATCTGCACCTGTGGGAAGTCACCATCTGGAGGCACAGCTAAATTAGGACCGGCGCTCTTCATCCATATTGCTGCCCCGTCCTCATGCGTTATCTGTCACACATGCTCACACAGTTTAATTGAAAGGCCTTTGATTCATTAAGCCTCTCCCCACGATAAGGCTCTTCCTGCCTTCTGCACACTGCCTTTTCCCTCATCTATTCCCGTCTGTGCCCTCATCTGGCTTCATGCCTCATAAAAGTCTTCTGCTTATGGCCGTTTATCTCAGTGTCTAATGTACCTGAATATAAATTGTCCATCAGAAAATTAGATTTTAATACCTGCCATTGTCTCAGGCTTGTAAATCTCTTTTGTCTGCTGATTTCCCTGGGGGAGCCACTCAGTATGCAGTGGTTGGTGGGTTTTAAGGCTGTGGGTGTTCCTCTGCGTGCACAAATCTGTGCGTGTGTGTGTGTGTGTGTGTTTTTGAAGCAAGAAGAAATAGCGAGTAGAAATAGAAAAGGTTACACGGATCTACTCGGCAATAGTTGAGATCCAGCTCTTTGTTCCCTCGGTCCAAACCTGTTCGTGTCTAAATAATCGAAGTTTGTGTGTCAAAGGTGAATTTACCTTAATTTTTCATTGGTCATAAACTCCATTTACTTAAATCAGAAAAGTGAAACGTTCCCTCTCACAAAATTAAGAGCAGACGCTAAAGTTTTAAAGTTAAAGACCATTTAGAAAACCAGACTGCACCTCCGTGAGTTCAAGGCTTGTTGTTGACTGGCAGGTGAACGCTGAGGATTTGGACGGGCCCTCACACAGTCAGGTGCGCTACTCCATCGTGGCTGGTAACCAAGGCAGCCCCTTCACCATCGACGCCGCCAGAGGGGAGCTGAAAGTTGCTCGTCAGCTCGACAGAGAACGAGTGAGAACAACACCACCGCTGTGATGACTGTCCACAGAATTCCAGGATTCCTTTTCCACAGTGTTCTGTCTCTGTTCGCCAGACTTCGGGCTACACCCTGACAGTGGTGGCATCAGACAACGGCACGCCTCCTCTTTCCAGCAGCGCCATGATCAACATCGACATCTCCGACGTCAACGACAACCCGCCGCTTTTCTCCCAGGCCAACTACAGCCTTATCATCCAGGTAGGCGTGTGCGTCCGTGTGGACTGCTGAGCTCAAGTGCACGGTGTGGGAGAAAGTGGGGGAAGGTGCAGGGGGAATTGGGATGGGGGGGGGGGGGTAGAGAAGGATTAACAGGGAGAAATAATGGGAGACTGTGCGACCGGAATTTCAAAAAGCAAGTTGGAAGAGGGAGAAAGAACAGAGGTAAGGACAAGGTGGGAGTGAGGGAATGTGAGACGGAGGCTGAATCTTAAGTATGGAATGCAGGGAAAGGGAAAACAAAGGAAAGGTAGGATTAATTGAGGATAGGAATACAAACAATAATGAGCTGAGGACAGATGGGCTCCGGAAATAAAGGCAACACTTGAGAAGCAGAAGACGATGCCCTTGTGTTCGAGTGCGGGAGATCAAAAATGAGGAAACACAAACAAAACAGTGATTAATTTCCCTCTGCACACTTTGCTCACAGCTCACACAATTACAGATAAAACAAAATCATCCCTCTAAAACTGACAGGGTTGTGCTGGTTGAAGAACCTTGGATTTATATCTGCACTGTAAACAAGTGTAATCAGGAAAAGCAGGAGCGTCCCCACGAAATGATGTTTTCATCTCAGCAGAGGTTCAGATCTGTCAGGGCTGATATTTCATCTGCTTTCAAAGTTCACGTGCTGCATTTATGTTACGGCTCTGAGGCGAAGGGAGATTTTCTCAGAGGGTGGCTGGAAATGGAACCGGGATATAAGAGGAGAAGGCAACTCCTTCAGACACAACGGGTCAAAGCAACAACGTGATAATACAGCAGCACAAGGGCTGCATGTGTAAATAAGAACCCTTTGACTAGAGTCGCCCTGTGACACATGACTGGGGTTTTGCTTCCCCCTAGTGGACAAACTGAACATCCAGTTTGTCCACGATGGCCTAAGATGGGAAAACAAACAGGAGAGCGGCGAGAGAACTGTTAAACGGTCCTCTCTGGTTCCCCACAGGAGAACCGACCGAAGGGCACAAGTGTTCTTCAGCTCGCTGTGACGGACCGGGACGCTTCCCACAACGGCCCACCTTTCACCTTTGCCATCGTGGACGGGAACGAGGGCGACGCTTTCCACATCAGCGAGCAGGGAGCTCTCGTGGCCGCGGGGGCGCTGAAAAAGAAAAATGTGGAACACTACTTACTTCAAGCGCAGGTGAGTCACGGCAACCGAGCAGAAACTCTCACAGCAACCGAGAGGCCGCATCGATTTAACGTCAGGCCGGAGTAACCTGATTTATTTGTGTTTCAGAGCCCGCATCTGCGTTAGCATTCGTAGCATGTGTTCACGCTAAAAAGAAGAGAAAAAAGCTTTTCACCTTGTGAATAATTGTGCCCTCCGTGAGCGCCTCACAGCAGAGCACAACCAGAAAACGTTGTGATCAAGTGTGTGTCACTTTAGAAGGAGGACGAGCAAGTGGACAGATGGGATGTGAAATGAAGGCGCGATGTCCTGTTACGCACTAGAGGCACACTCCGATTCGAGTCGGCTTCTGGCGTTTTGCTCCCTTTTGATGAGGAGTGTTGATAAACTCCCAGCGTTTTAGCGGTGACGAGCTCGTCTGCCTTCTTATGTCCCCGCCCCTCTCTGTGCAGGTGTCGGACAGCGGCAGACCACAACTCTTTTCTTCCGCCTTCATCAGCGTGCGAATCATCGAGGAGAGTGTGTACCCTCCCGCCATCCTCCCGCTGGACATCTTTGTCACCACCACTGGTGAGGAATACGCAGGCGGCGTCCTGGGCAAGATCCACGCCACAGACCAGGACATCTATGACACCCTGACCTACAGCCTGGCGCCGTCGTCTTCCTCCCCTTCCGAGGACAGCGCCGCCCTGTTCTCCGTCTCCGCCTCCGATGGTAAAGTCATCGCCCTGTGGCCGCTGGACGTGGGCCACTACCCTCTCAATGTGACGGTGACCGACGGCCATTTTGTGGCGGCCGCTGACGTCAACGTCCACGTCAGGCAAGCGTCCCGCCAGGCTTTGCACAATTCCATCGCAGTCCGATTCGCCAGAATCGCCCCGGAGGAGTTCATCGGGGACTACTGGCGGAACTTTCAGCGCGCGCTTAGGAACATCGCCGGAGTTCGGAGGAACGAAGTGCAGTTAGTGAGTCTGCAGTCTTCGGAACAAGGTGACCTCGATGTGCTGATGACTCTGGAGAGATCTGGGAGTCCGTACCAGTCTCAGGAGGTGAGTGCATGGGATGGAATCTGTGCGGTATGGAATGTGGAAATGGGCCAGCTTGATTAACATGGACAGGCTGGAAGCCTGACCGTCCAACTGCACTCTTTCCGGACCTGTCTCCGGTGTTAACCGCCTGTCCTGTCCATCCTCAGGTTGTCTTCCGTAAGCTAAATTCCTCCGCCGGGGTGATTGAAGAGATGACGGGGGTCCGGATCGTCCGGGTGGTCCAGAAGCTCTGCGCAGGTCTGCAGTGTCCTCTGCGTTTCTGCGACGAGCTGATCACACTGGACAAAAGCTCCATGTCCACTCACAGCACGGCCCGCCTCAGCTTTGTGACCCCACGACACGCGAGGACGGCAACGTGCCAGTGCGAAGGTACGCCCGCCCGCCCGCCGTCCGGTGGCCACAACGTCTCCGTCGGGAAGCGCCGTTCTGAGTGTCACCTGCTTTCCTTTCAGGCGACAAATGTCCTGTTCTGAACAACGCGTGCGAGAAGAACCCCTGTCCTGAGGGCATGGAGTGCGTGGAGGACCTCCGAGAGAACAATTACAGTTGTGTGTGTCCAGAGGGCAAGAAGGGCAAATGCTCCGGTAAGAGCAGCCGCATATATTTACCTCTGGCATCACCCGCTCTGTCTGAACGCCCAGTTGTCGCCCCTCCCTTCAGACGGCCACTCTCTGACGTTCAGCGGCAGCAGCTACGTGAAGTACCATCTGATAGAGAACGAGAACAAAGAGCTGCTG
Organism: Takifugu flavidus; assembly: GCF_003711565.1. NCBI lineage: Eukaryota > Metazoa > Chordata > Actinopteri > Tetraodontiformes > Tetraodontidae > Takifugu > Takifugu flavidus. The sequence continues at coordinate 4,647,515 of NC_079525.1, forward strand.
AAGCTCTCCCTCAGGCTCCGGACCTTCTCCAGCCACGCCACCGTCATGTACGCCAAAGGAACCGACTACAGCATCCTGGAGGTGGGTCCGAGGGGAGTCTGGGAAATGAATCCCCCGGCTTTTCAGAGGAGGGTCGGACGTGCACGTCGGCCTCTCCCGAGCACGTGCAGCCATCTGTTCTAGGCCACGACAGCGGCAGGTTCAAAAGGTCAAACAGTTTCGCATGAGAGGCGGCTGGAATGTGGCGGCGGCTTGAAGAGCAGCTATTTTAATAGCGGGAGGCAAACAGAAAGTAGTTTTCCAAACATTCCTCTGAGAGTCCGTCTGGTGCCCGACGCCGGAGCCGAGGCTGCCCTGCTCAGAGGCACTCTTTGTTTGATCCATCCAGACAGATGCGGCTGTTATTTAAAGCTAATAAAGGGGTCAGTCATCGTTAAAGATGGCATCATTACATAATAATAACGATGAGCGCGTGGAGATAAAAGGATGCGCTCGTTTGGAACCTGAACCCGCTCCTCTCATTAAGATAACGAAACGACGTGATGGGATTTAAACCGGTCTGCTTTTTATCGTCTGGGGGCAGATCGTGAACGGCCGGCTGCAGTACAAGTTCGACTGCGGCAGCGGCCCCGGGCTGGTGTCCGTGCACAGCGCTCAGGTCAACGACGGCGAGTGGCACACGGTCTCCCTGGAGGTGGACGGCAACTACGCCAAGCTGGTGCTGGACCGGGTTCACGCGGCGTCGGGCACCGCCCCGGGCACCCTGAGGACCCTCAACCTGGACAACCGCATTTACTTCGGCGGCCACGTGCGCCAGCACGGCTCAGTCCGGCACGGACGCAGCCTGCCCGTCGCCAACGGGCTGCGCGGCTGCCTGGAGGCCATCAGCCTGAACGGCCAGGAGCTGCCTCTCAACACCAAAGCCCAGCGCGCCCACGCCGTGCTGGAGGACATCGTGGACGTGTCTCCGGGCTGCGCGCTCGCACCCTCCGAGAGCTGCTCCAGCAACCCCTGCAGCAACGGAGGGAGCTGCACCTCGCTGCCACACGGAGGTACGGGATCATTCCGCGATCACTCCTCGTTAACTTCAAGCTGCTTTTTTCTCCCGTATTAAAAAATCATGTTGCTTTTCCAACTGGAACACAGCGACCTCCCAGGCTCGGCGCTCCCGTCCTTCACTCTCTCCACACTCAGACTTTAACATTAAAAGCTGCTTCGCATGCAGGGGGTTGGCTCCCTCTCCCCCGCGGGCTTTTTGTTGCGGGATGTTTGCAGCCGCTCTAACATCTGCACTTTTTCAATAATGCAGTTTCCCAGACGAGCCGTCGAGGTAGAAGTCGTCTGTTTTCGCCGCTTCCTCCCCTGGCTCAAGGTTAACCTTTGGAAATCTTTGTCGCCCTCTTCTGAATTATTCAGGTTACTTCTGCAAGTGTCCCGCCTCCTTCATGGGCACCCACTGCGAGGTCGGCATCAGCCCCTGTGCCTCCAACCCGTGCCTGTACGGGGGCACCTGCGTTCCCCGTGCGGAGGACTTCTACTGCCAGTGCAGGGGCCAGTACTCAGGACAACGGTACGGCGGCGCCCTCGGCCTCCCGAGCCTTTCAGTTAGCGTGTGAGGTGGTGACGCCCGTTGTGTTGCGTTCAGGTGCCAGCTGGGGCCGTACTGCAGAGACAACCCCTGCAAGAACAGCGGCAAGTGCATCGACAGTCTGGACGGTCCCGTGTGCGAGTGCGAACCCGGTTTCCAAGGAGACAGGTAAGTCGGCGAGGCGCCGCCTGCGGCGGATTTCCGATCCCGCGCGACAGCCTTGAGACGCACGTGTTCCTTTCAGGTGTCTGAGCGACGTGGACGAGTGCGTGAAGGACCCGTGCGGCAACGGCGGCCAGTGCCAGAACACCTACGGCTCCTACAGGTGCAACTGCTCGCTGGGTTTCGGGGGGCAGGCGTGCGAAGTCCTCACAGACGTCCGCAACGAATTGATCTCCACCGCCTGGAACATCGGCCTGGAAGAGGTGATCGGCATCGTGGTCTTCGTCTCCAGCATCTTCATCCTCGTGCTCCTCTTCATCATCATCCGCAAGAGGGCCTGCCGCAGCAGGTCAACGGCCGGCGGCGACAAGCCACCAGGGGGCTCCAGCGTGCCCCACTCCTTCCTCCAGAGGCCCTACTTTGACTCCAAACTCAACAAGAACATTTACTCGGACATCCCGCCGCAGGTCCCCGTGAGGCCCATCTCCTACACCCCCAGCATTCCCAGCGACTCCAGGAACAACCTGGACAGGAACTCCTTCGAGGGCTCGGCCATCCCGGAGCATCCAGAGTTCAGCACCTTCAACCCCGACTCTGTGCACGGACACAGGAAGACGGTGGCCGTCTGCAGCGTCGCCCCCAATCTGCCCCCTCCCCCGCCCTCCAACTCCGTCTCCGACAGCGATTCCATTCAGAAGCCAAACTGGGACTACGACTACGACGGTAAAGCCGCAGGTTCTCCTGCTGTCGAGAATTCACCCCGTTCTGCTTTGATCTCTTTGATGATCCCAAAACGCGCTTCCTCTCGCAGCTAAAGTGGTGGATCTGGACCCGTGTCTGACCAAAAAGCCCCTGGAGGACAGCGCCTGTCACCCCTACAACACCCGGGGCAGCATGTCCGAGGTCCAGTCCCTCAGCTCCTTCCAGTCGGAGTCCTGCGACGATAACGGTGAGCCGCAGCGCCGCCACGGGCGCTCTCGACCTTCAACCTTTGCCAGCTTTTATGCTAACACTGTTTCTCTGCACGCTGAGTTCGAGGCTCTGACGTGGAGACTCAGGAGGTCACCTGTTCTCTTTCTCTTCCCTTGTGCTACGGGGCTTCAGCTCCCATTTGGATCAAATCGGTCCACAGATCCAGAACAAGGTTTTAAATATGGGGGGACCGGCCCGTAAGTCCTCAGTCGCTGTCGGTACGGATGGAAGCGGCGGGATTCTCCCGGGATTAGCGTTATCCCAACCCAAGAGTTTGATGACTTGTGTCGTGGTTCACGTGTTTTGATTTTTTCTTTTTTCTTTTGTTTACGAGCATGTTTGTTCTCTGTTTCCATCTCCGTCAGCTTCAAACGGATGTTTAGCACGAGCATCCAGGATGGTATCACAGGGGTATAAACACCTTCTCTACGTTCTGCCTGTCTCATTATCGGAGAAACCTCCGGAAGTCATCAAACCCTCCGTTTCTGTAGCTCCAAACGGGCCTTTGTATTCTCACCTTTGTATTTCCTTCTTATCCAATCGGATCACACTCCTGCCCGCGGGGAATTCCGCCGGTTCTTCCATCTGTATGGTCAGCGGCACCCTGTAGCCTCTCAGTATCTTGTTGTTGTTGTGGTGTTATCTCACACAATCCCAGCCAGACCCCCCCCCTCTGCACTCCATGTTGCCTTCCATCAGTGTGTCGTGCCATAAACACCCCCCCCCCTCCTCCTTCAACACACACACACACTGATGCAAACTAAAAGTGCCTCTCAGCTGGGTGGGAAGTGTCTCACTCCCACCTCTATGACCTCCTCATCTGTTTGTTGGGTTTCTTTTTTTATTTTTGCTTTTCCAACTCTAAAAGCATTTGTGCTAATGCTAGCTCTCTCCCGCCCACTCTCCCCCCCCCCCCCCCGCCTCTCACAAGCCTCCATAGTGACGGTAATCCACCTTGTCAGCCCTGTTGTTGACTCGGTGGGAGGAGAAGGTACTCTTTTATTGCTCTCATCTCTCACTACTGTCGTCCTGGGTGTCGGGAGTTTAGCGGCTACAATTTGAGTTTTCTCGCACAGACTTTATCTTGAAAACGCCGAGCCGCCAGACTTTAATTGGGTTTAATCGAGAGCAGAAACCGGCAGAGTTCAAGTTTGAGCGGCGGCCGGCTGATTCCTGAGGAAGTCTGTCTGGGAAAAGAGCAGCGGTGTCCATCAGTCAGCGTCCTCTCCATCCATCCTCACGGTTGCTTTGATTCATGGCCGACTTGTTCTTTCCTGTCAGATCTAAACCTGTTTTCTCTCTTTCTCCTCCTCCTCCTCCTAAAGAGTCTTTTTTGGCTCATGATCTGAAGAACCCGAGAGGTGACTGTTTTTTACATCTGTGTTTGCGTGGTGTGCACCGACCCCGTTAACCTCAGCTAACCTTAGCGCTGCGTGAGGCGGCGGTTGAAGGCCGCCGCCGCCGCTCACGGCGTCCTCTTAGATTCCTCGTAATCCCATAAAAGCTCCCCCCTGCATGGCTTTGACGGTGACTAAGTGGAATCTTTTGTTAAGTGGTTGAAATTCCCGTCGTTCCTTTTTGCTACAATTTCCTAAAATACTGTTAATTCTTTCCTGGCGTTATTATTTTCTGTTTTATTGTACGTTATCAAGTAGTTGTATCAGATAGACGAGGTGGGCGGGGCTTATCGACTGACATCACCGTCTCCTCACTCTACTAGAAGCTAAAAAGGCTCGTTTACAGCAGATTTATTAGTAATTCTGCAGGATTCCGTGTGCATGATGCTGATCGAGCGATTTGGCATGATAACAGGACGCCAGTGTTAAACACGTTTTCCTGATTGTTGTTCATTAACCAACTCATGGCGCCGGTGTGTTGTGCGACCACTGCATGGTGTGGGCTCACTCTCTGTGTGGATCCCTCCGATCCGGCGCCGACATTAACGATGGTTCTCCTCCGCCGGCAGGATACCACTGGGACACGTCTGATTGGATGCCGAGTGTTCAGCTTCCTGGAATCCAGGAGTTTCCGCAGTATGAGGTTGTGGAGACGCCCGCCCCACTGTACAGCGACCCAAACGCCATCGACACGGACTACTACCCCGGTGGCTTCGACATCGAGAGCGACTTTCCTCCCCCGCCGGAGGACTTCCCCGCCAACGAGGACCTGCCGCCGCCACCGTTGCCAGAGTACGGCGACCGCTGCGACACGCTGCGGCCCCTGGGCAGGAATTTGGATCCAGCTGCCGGCAGTCCGGGCGGCTCCCCTGGGATCCGCCAGCGCCCAGCTTTGCCCCAGCTCTACAGCCTTAACAAGTACCTGCCGCAGCACAGCTACGCCAGCGACGCCGAGGGGCAGGAGGCCACCGCCACCTCCGCCGCCTCCGCCCTGGGCACCGGCGGCTACCGAGGGGCCTTCCCTCTGGGCTGTAGTCGGGACTTTGACTCCTCGGCTCTGGACAGCATGTCCATGTCTCTCTACACGTCTACGGCGTCCTGCTCAGACATGTCGGCGTGCTGCGAGGAGTCTGAAGTGATGATAAGCGACTACGAGAGCGGCGACGAGGGCCAATTTGAGCGTCTGGTCATCCCGGGGCTGGACTCCCAACAGCACACTGAAGTCTGACACTGGATCCAAACAAAAGTGCCTGAAAGTACAAACCCGACCTGTTAGAGCTCACCCAGCACCCACACACACACACACACACACACATCACGGAGTGGGCGGTGCCTCACAGCAGGAAGGGCCTGGGTTCAAAGCCCCCGGGGGCTTTCCTGTGTTCTCCCCGTGTCTGCCTGGTTCTGCCCGGTCCAAACATGAATTTGGAAGACTGAGGTGAATCGGCAACACTAAATTGTGTGTGTGTGTGGTTGTCTGTGTCTATACACCCCCCCCCCCCCCCCACCAAAAAAAAAATAACGCAGTAGATGTCTGAAGGATCCACATTTTAATGTACAAGAGAAAAAAAGAATGATGGAAAAAAAAAAAAATGTTGTCCGAGATGCAAAATCTTTGTTTCTATGGGGAAAAAAAAAGACGAGCAAACTGTTTTTATACGAGTTCCTTCGTTTCAGTGTAAATTTAACTGTACAGTTTTGATTTTGCTAGGTTTTGTAGATATTCTGAGCTTTTATTTTCAACCAGAGCTAAATGGTGTGACGTTATCGGCCTTAATGTGCGTTCATTCACTAAAGATTTGAAAGAAAAGACGAGCGTGGCTCCTCCCGATCACTTGTAAAACTGTCTCCTGCTCATTTTAAAAGGGTCTCGGATCAGCGGTCGCATATTCGTGTGGGTTTTCTTTTCTTTTTTTTATGTTTGTAAATTTTGACTTTGGAACCTCTTTATTTTTCCACCGGAGAAAAATGGGACCCAGTATATTTATAGTGCAGATCGTCCACGGATGCGTGGTTTCCAGTGTCCGTGTCTGTGAGCAGTGCTACGGTCTTGTCAAGGTTTTTATTGAATACTGCCACGAGCTCACGCTTTCCTACGGCAATAAATTATTCCTAAAAAATACTCCTGCTGTCTGACTGCACTTACTTCCTGTTTACAGCCCGGACGTGCCCCTCGGCCGTATGTGGAGCTGCCTCTCCTACCTCATGGTGCTTGACTTCCTGGTTTGAGGCCATTGGCCCCGCCCACGACTCCTGCTGGGCTCAGTGGGCGGGGCTTCCCTGTGACCTAAGGTTCTATCTATCTATCTATCTATCTATCTATCTATCTATCTATCTATCTATCTATCTATCTATCTATCTATCTATCTATCTATCTATCTATCTATCTATCTATCTATCTATCTATCTATCTATCTATCTATCTATCTAAAATAGGACAGAAAATGGGGTAAATTGTTCTTACATGGGAACTAAAACAACAGATGTAAAGTCAACATGTCAGAAACTGACAGGAGCCTAAAATTAAAGTCCAAAATGTCGAGTCAGAAATAGCTTTAGTTTTAAATGTTTTCCTTAAACATGAGAAATCATCAACTGTTTGCTGTTCAGCTGACCTTTGACCTTGGCGTTCTCATTCCCAGAGTATCGCTGAAAAGTGAAACCAAACGTTCATTTTTAGTGGATATTTCGAGGTTTGAACCGGTAATTCTGATGCAGCGAAAGTATCAACCTTTCAAACTCATCTCTGTGGATTTTATTCCCCTTTAAATAAAATAACTGGGAGCTTCTGGCTTCAAATTCCAGTTTTAGCGTGTTCCTCCAGTTCCTTTTAGGATCAAATCATTTTAATGCGTTCAAACATTTAAACGTTTCTGTTCTGACAACAATACCTGAGGTGTAATTCCCCAGAACGACCACAAGATGGCGGCATTGGTAAAGTTCTGAAGGCCCAGAGCGGCAGAACCGACTAATGGTGCTGTTGGCTGCGGGAATCCTTCTGGCTCAGCTCAAATGTGATTAATGGATCAGCTGATGTGGAGACATGAAAGGGATGTTTTCATCGTGCGTTCTCCACCGACTTCATCGAAGTTCTTCTCCCAGAACAGTCTGAGTCCGTCAGAGGCTCCACAGCAGGTCGACACACGGAACCAAGGACGGAGGATCAGACGGATTCACGTCTGGGGGGGGAGACTGAAGAAAAGGCTTCACTGGGGTGTTCACGTGAAGGGGTGTGTGTGTGGGGGGGGATCCCCTCTGGTTCTTTTCTGTGGTTTCACAGGAGTTCTGGCAACAGTCAGAACCAACAGCCAGTCCGTTTGTAGCTTCCAGTGACAGAACTCGTCTTTGCGCTTAAAACCAGTGTTAAAAAGAGGCGGGGCTTATTGCGACCACCACCAGGGGGCGATAGAACACCCAACCCATCCATCTACATATGGTCCATATGAATTGGGGCTAATTTATGTGCCAAAAACACACAAAAGACAAGAATCGGGCCCTGAAGGCAGCAGCAACAAGCGCTTCCACCTTCTGACGCTTGCTGGCAGGATCACGTGCGAGCGATGACGGGCAGAGAGACTCGCACGCAGAGACCGCTGACCCCGGTAATCCGCTTTCTTCATCTATTTCCTGGGTGGAGCTCTGCTGTTGTCATAGCAACGGCCCCAGAGAGGCGGATGGAGAGGGAGAGGGTGGATGGATGGGTAGGTGGGGGGGGGGGGGGGGGTACTTTCTGTTTTCCTTTGGTGGCTTCTGGTCCTCCTCAGGTCTGACCTTTGCCCTCTCCTTCCATCACATGTTTAGCCCCCCCCCCCCCCCCCCCAACCCTCCTGCCTGGACCTGGATGGTGTGATGAAACCCCTCCAGGTCTCCCTCTTGTCTCCATCACGTCTTCCTTTTTATTGTCCAGCAACAGTTGGGCAAATGTCTCTCTGGAAGCGGGAGGGTGGTGCAAACGTGAGCTGCTCATTTAGCGAGTTTGGCTAACGACGCCGACGTAGCACACGCCTAAATCTGACGCCTTTATGAATCATCCATGCAGGAAATAAACTCCTTTGACTCATCGGTGGTTCGGTCACAGCCCGACTTACGAGAGCAGACGCTTATTGTGTTTTTGAACCGGACGGACTCTGTAAAAGGCAACACATCCGGCGAAGGTTCCGAGCTTGAATTCCAATTAGTCGGAGTTGAAGGGGAAAACTTTCTCTGACCTTCGCTTCCAAAAAGGGCGTAACTTTACAAAGGCAGTAAAGGATTACTAATGAGCTAGCATGGGGCTGCGGCGCCGCCTGCGCAGGGTGAGGAAATTTGTCTCCAACGAGCAAACAAACAGCTTAATTAAGGACTCGATCTGCAATGATATCATAAACCGCACCATTGTCTGTCTGATTAAAGAGTCATTTGTTTCATTTTTTCCTTTGTTCTGCTTCATCACATGTGCCAAGCTGCTACCGGGGCTATCACGACAAATGATTCAAGCTGGCCCTCCTGGAGGTGCTCATCTAATCTGAAGAGTGACCCCAAATAGATGCTAAGTGCAGGATGCTAGCTAGCGGCTAGCTGAAAGGGCAGCGCCAAGGACCGGGAGGACGAGCTCATCTGCTACATAACAGGAACCATCAATGATTCATGGTTCCATCTCCGTTCGGTGGATCCTGTGACCACCACTCAAACACTTCCAGGTCAGTTCACTCAAGAACCTCCAGAAGTGGAACGAGCCGCCCGTTTCCAAGCCGACAGCGAGTCCTGGATTCTTTCCGCTCATCGGACCCGAGCAGCTAAAGGCTCCAGTAACTGACCCGATCGGGGAGAACCCAAACATGGCCACCATGGCGCTGGGCTGACTGGAGGGGGCTCACCAGAGTGGTGTGGTGGGGGACGTGGCGGCGTGGGGGGGGGGGGGGTCACGCACGTCAGGGTTCACACGCTTCAGCCTGCGAGACCACACGTGGGCCCAGAGAGCCGCCAGTGATCCAGAGAAGTGGGCGAAGGTGTTACTCAGCCTCGAGAGCTGCCCGTGAGCCCCCATGGCCGCCGGGGGTGTGGGAACACCGGGGGGGGGGGGGGGGGGGGGGGTAAAGAGCTGGTGATCTGCGTAATAATCAGTAAAAAGGTAATAAAGACAGAAAGGATAAGTGGCCTCTCATTAGTGAAATAAAGACTAAAAATACTCAGTAATCTGTTCCTTTACTTTCTTCTCACGAGAGCGGAGCCGCACATCTGGCGGGCTGATGTGATTGGCTCCAGAAATACGTGAGAAATATGTGTAAAGTTTTAGGATCGCATCTGACGTTTCCCACGACAGCTGTGCCAGTGCGTGTGCGTGTGCCCGAGCGCCTATACTGTATATAGTGGGGGTGGATGACCCATTTACTGTTAGGGGACAATAAGGGCCGTCCTTTGTGCGGGATCCGCGCTCATTTCGCCATTTAAGCCACTTTATTGCTTCAATAATTATAAACCCGTTTGCATTAAAGGCGGATTAATTGCTGTGGTGAAAAGTGTCCAGACGTGGAAATGACACGACGTTCGCGGCGTTTTCCGGTGGAGAAGATTCAGCTTCACTTCAGAGACGAATGTGCGCCGTTCAAATCAAAGTTCGAATCCCGGTGCTCTGCGAAGGGGGGGGGGCGCTTTCTCCTGGGGGAAAAAGCATGAATGATCCGTCAAAAACGCGATGAATGGGGCTGCTGAAATAACGCGGACGCAAAGTGCATGAATGAGCGCGCAGCCGCTAAACGAGAGGAAGTAGGGCGCGCAGGGATCCGCGGGGCTGCGCTTGCGCCGCGCGGCCGCCAGGTGTCAGTATTTCCCCCGCCGATAAAACCGCTCCTCTCCGGACGCTTTCATCACACGCTCTCAAGTTGCGGCTTCAGACCCGCGGAGTGAATGGAACACCGGCGCGTCGGCGGCACCGAGGCGGCCAGACTCAGAGGAGGAACGCGGAGGAGACCCACGGGGCGCAGGCGATGAGGAGGAGATGAAGATGAAACCCGCGGGAGGCGACAGTTCCCCACCACCGGCGTCCGACAGAACCGCGGTGTGGTGAGGCGCGGCGGGGGAGCCGAGGCGCGTTCAATCCGCTGTCCGTTGAGGAAAGTTCAGCGAGCGTGGACAATGGTTATAAATGGGTCTGACCTGAACAGCTCCGCGCCGGACCCCAGTGACGCCGCCCTGTACCGCCCGCCCTGGGTCACCACAACTTTGGGCTGCTTCCTCATCTTCACCATCGTGGTCGACATCCTGGGCAACCTGCTGGTCATCTTCTCGGTGTACCGCAACAAGAAGCTCCGCAACGCAGGTGAGGGCGGCCGACTGCTTTGTTGGAGGGGGGGGGGGTTGGATAAAGTGCATGTCCGTGCGTGTGCGCGAAACAAACAGAAACGAACCGGCGACGCGGCGGGTAGCAGCAAAACTCTAAAGTAGGTCGACGCATTTACACTTTTATGAATTAAAATTGCGTCACGCACCGATTCACGCGCCGCGTTGCTGTGAATGGCGGGACTATTTCATTACAAAAAAATAAAAACAACCCGCAAAGTCGTCACTTTCCCCGGTTTAATGACACTTCCACGCGTCGGAAAGGTTTGCGTGGCCGTGCGTTTACCATAACCTACTTTTGGAGCGTGCGTAATTTGACAGGACGCGGAGGAAAGCCCGGCTCTTCTCTGGTGCCACATTCCTCTCACACAAGAAGGACGGTGGCGTGTTTTGTTGTTGTTGTTGTTGTTTTGTTTGTTTGTCTAAATGTAAAGATTGAGTTTAATGATGGCGCGGGGCTGTGCGTGGAAGTGCGCGCCCCCTCAGTGTACGGACGCGTTTGCTGCAGCAGCGCTCCTGTCGGGGGTAAAATAATTTAATAGTGGAGAGGACGGAGAGATGGGGGGGGGGGGGGACTCCCGGGGGGGGGGCTCCCAGGAGTCTGCTGTCGTGCTGAGGTACACGCGCACCAACTGGCAGCTCCGCATATTACTACTGTCATCATTTGAATGCTCTTGTGGGCCGATTTGCTAAACACACTCCTGACGTTCCCATTTCACTGAGCGCGGGGAAGCGGGGTCAGGACGGGTTTCCATCATGGGGGGGGGGCACTGCCTGGAATAACAACATTATCCGGAGCCGAGCGGGATGCAGAGCGGCTCCTGTTGTTTTCTGGTGATCAGCGTTTAAGGCTGGAGGAGCATCCTCATCCTGGAGAAGATGGGAAGGAAAGACAAGAGGAAGGAGACTTTTAGGGATGGGGGGGCATCTTTGATGCTGTTGCCTGTTAATTACGGCTAATCACATGTAAGGAGGTCAAAATGAAGCGGGAACAGAACTAAACTGAGCTTCTGGTTGACTTAGCTGCCCATGAAACATTCATGTTGCGTTCGGTGACTCGCCTAAACGCCTTCATTCACTCCCGTCGCCACGGAACTCCCTGGATTCCATCACGGATTCCCGGCTGAACTGCGTCTGCCTAGATGCTTCCTGATGACGTCTGTGTCTTTGATCTGCGCTGGCTGCTTTGATCCAGAGCTCTGGATGGGGCGTGCATGTCTAACGCAGCTCTGCTCCAATCCCCCCCCCCATCCCCTTGGCAGATCTAATGCAGATTGTCAGACTTTATCGATTGAGGAGAAACTTTTCCAGTTCGGTTGGATGACTGGACACTCAGCTAACAGTGGGAATCCGATGCCTCGGATAATTGTTTGAAAGGCAGGCGGCCACAAATCCGGCTTGGACCGGCCCCCAGCAGGTCTGGTGCATCCCGACAGCTTTCATGGAACTGGCTGTTGTTCCGGGCTGCGCTTGAAATGCTGTTCCAGTCAGACCTGAAGGAGGAAAATGAAATAAGGAGGAATATAAATCCCTCTGTGGAGGCGCTGGCGGGCAGCGCGGCCTCCTGCTCCAGGCGGGCCCTGCACCCCCAGACCCTCCTACAGCACAGAGCAGCTTGGACCGCGCGGCTGGAGCTCCGCTCAGCACCGAATTTTGGGTCATTTTGAACGCGGCTGCTCTCTTGAAGATAAGCCTTTTCCCGCCTCCCGCTGAAGGAGCGGCGCGAGGCTCCAAAGGCAGAGCCACGTGGACGCCGCAGCGCGAGGAATAGTTATCTGCTGATCGTTTCTGGCTCGCTCGAATCCACAAACCATCCCAAAACGTGCTGACTTCAGCGGCATTCGGAAGCCTCTTCCGGCTACACGTGTTAGCCTGACTTGTCAAGTCGGAAGCGCAGCGCGTCAGGACCGGCGCCTCCTTCCTGTCGGGGCGGCTCTGGAGCAGGAAGCCTGACAGTTTGGGCAGCAGAGGAGGTTTAAGCTCTGACTCTGGAGTGACAGCCGTGTTCCGCGGAGCAGAAGGGCGCCACACCGGAGCGGTGCTGTCTGCCTTTCAGCGTGTCACACAGTTTACCCCCCACCCCCCCTTCCCCTTCCCTCCTGGCCTGGTGCCGGCGGAGCGTCATTCCCCACCGTATCTGTTCCAGCATTACCGCTCCGGCTATAATGATTTTAATGCAGAATTAACCAGCATTTGTGCGTGTTTCCAATTAAAAGGAACATTTTAGGATTCCTAAATATCCGCAGGCTTTGTTGGGAGACTGTGAGTGGGAATAGGCGCGACGCCGCGGCGCTCCTTAAAGAGACGAGTGTGAAAGGCAAACAAATCCGCTTCTGTGCACCCATTTGGGCGACATTCTGTTTGATTTTCATCAGAGCGAAGCGCTTTGAAGGCCTCGTTAGGGGACGTGCGCACTCGGAACGCATGATTGTGATTAAAGTTCGTCCGTTTGGAGTTGGAGGACGCCGTGTACCCGAGCCTCTATCTCCTATTCAAATCTTGAGTCGGATCTTCGGAGCAGGAGCTCATTTCTTCTCCCACGTCTGGATTTGTCCTCCCTGCACGGCCGAAGTCCAGATGAAAAATTGGAGGATTCCCGGGCCTGATAGGGCGGCCCAGGATAACCCCCGCGCTCGGTAAGGCATCCCGCATCAGTGGGATCAGTATCAGGCTGCTCTATCATGTGTACCCTCCTCTGATGACAGAGGCGGCCCCCCGCTGTGCCCCCTCCGGCCCGCACCGCCGCGGTGTCCCCCAACAGAGCGCCGTGACCGGCTAACCCGTTGCGACCGTGAAAGTTGTTTTTCTTCTCTGACAAATGATGTTAAACCAGCGTTCCGGGAAGACGCCGCGTTTGCACATTGGAGTGGGAACGTCCACCAACGTGCGGGTTTATTTGATCAGTTCCAGCTGCAGCAGATTGGAGGAGAAGCTAATTCCCATCTGGAGCAGAGAACCTCCGAAACGCGCTCGAGCTGCCGAACCCGCTAAAAACTGACAGTTGGGATACAGTTCCTTTCATCCTTTTGTTTCCCAGTAACCTGTTTGATGGGAGCAGCGTCCATTTCTCAAAGGCCTGTTTAGCTCCTGGACTTGTACGACTTCGGCACATTCCTCCACGGCCGAGGAAGCCTCGTTCCCTCGTGCTGCGTCTGAGTGATCCTCCGTTTCCGGGATCCCGCGCACGTGTGTTTTTCTATTAGCAGCAACGTCTCCGACAGTGAGCCAGCCCGGAGTGTGATGTACAGCGGAACAGAGCCGTAATGCTGGATTACACACATGCATCATGTGAACTCCGGGTCCACCGTGGGAATGCTGGCTGTAATTACAGAAATTATATAAACCGAGCGGCTGTTGCGGGGGAAGGGGGGGTTAGGGTTGGGGGGGGGGGGACGATAAATGTCAACATTATACCAGACTATACGAGATCCTTCAGGCCTTTAAAGGCAGAAATATTAGAAAAGCCTGATGTTAAAGCAAAATTTAGACCTTTCAAGTTGCTTTAGATCTCCACACATGGAGCAGATCTAAGATCCAAGAGTCCAAGCGGGCCTCAGCGCTCAGGTTGGGAAAGGGGCCCCCGATATCTGGAAAGGCTGCGGGTCAGAGAGGGCGCTGGAGTTGATAGAGGAGGTACTCCTCTGTATCCGCTCCACTTCTGAGACAAATATTATCAGATCGTCCTGCAAAATAAATCCAAGTCAAGCCCACAGTCTCGGATTTGGTCTCTTATACACCGACAGACGCGTTTGGCCCGGAGTTCTGCCGGGCCGAGAGCAACGACAGCACCAGCCAACGCTAACATTAATGAAACAAGACAACTTTAATTAAAAGCCCGTATCTGGCTGATCATGCCCCAACGCTCCTGCTGTTCTATGAGCGATGTGCGGAGGCACGCAAGCCCGAGCTGCTCTCTTGGTTTGTCAGTTTCCGCGGCGATCGCCGCGATAACCGTCGGAGCGGCACAGTGTGGCGGGGCAGCTTCACGGCATCAGAACCCAGTGGGGGAAATAAAGGGTTCGCTGGGTGAAAAACAGGCTCTAATTGGGGACCCAGAACAGCCAGCGGGGTCACGACTCTGCAATTAATTTATAGTTTGGCTGAATAAATGAACGCGGAGTGGGGACGGATAAGGAGCTCCTTATTTTACTCACGGGGCATTTAACTGGCTGCTATAGATTAGTTGATGCCCCCGCTGTTGGCCAGGACACGGGGAAAAAGGCAGCGGCGCTCACGTCCCCCAAGGCTGCTGCAGTCAGCAGTAACGGCGTCTCCCAGGGTTCCTGCAGCGTCCTGAAACATGTAAAGGACTCTCTGCCTTTTGATTAATCCAACAGATTTCCTTTAAGACGGGGTGGGGGGGGGGGTTGGACTCTGGCAAGAATTAGCAATCAAACACGGATCTAATTAGGGAGCAGATACATGTGCGGCTCTGGCCGCTCCTCTGGGAGCGTGTGCGTGATGTTATCCTTGTTTTTGTTGCTAACCAGGTCCGGCGTGACTGCTGCCGTGTTTTACCGTCAGAGAGGAAGGTGGGGATAAAGGGACACGGGCTGGAATTTTCTTTTTCCTCTGCGACTTTAATCGTCTAATCAGCCGAACTCTTTTGCCGCCGCAGGCGTTCATGTTTTTGTCGCATTAATAGCCAAAATCAGGGGGAAATTGCTGGGTTAAACTCTGTTTGACCGCGCTTTCACAGTCCTGGCAGGTGCCACCTTGTCCTGCTGGGTTTTTGGGGTCATGTGTCAGGGAAGAGCTCAGTTCGCTCCTTCCTTTACAAGGTGCCTGGCCTCCTACATGGGTTTTGTTTTTACTTCTGCAGGATTGCTGGTGCGGGAAGCTCGCCGGCCAGAATGCCTTCTGTATATGTGATTGGCATCTGGTGTCTGATAGGAATGCACACTTTATTTCTCCTGGTTCCTCCTCTGAGAAAACATCTCTCTGTTTGGTTTCTTTATCTTGTTTCCTCTCATTGTTTTCCTTCTCGCCTCTCCCATGTTGTTACACCTCACCTCTCTCTTTTCATCCCTCCTCCCCCGAGGCGCCTTCACTAACACGCACCTTTGGGCGGGGAAGAAGAACCCTGAATTTGACCTTCAGGGCTCCATATTCCGTGACACTCTGTCAGTCTGCATCGCTCTGATCCGACCCCCCCGTCCTCTGTGCCGTCCGGCCACATACCTGTGGAGGGATTCTGCCAATAGCACTTTGCGTCAAGCTAGCGGGGCAACAGGAGCCTCGTGGATTCCACATGACATCACGGCTAAGTGGACAGAAAGAACCGGGCCCGTATTTTGAGAAGTGTTAAACAATAGCCGGTCTGACCGGGTCAGACTTAACAAGAGGAGGCATCTGGCATCTGGTCATGACTGTGGACAACCCCCCCCCTCACCCCCCGTGCATCTTTCTGTTCCCTTGCTCCCATTCTGTCTCTTTGTCTCGCACACTTTGTGTTTTCGCTGCAAAAGAAAGACACGATCAGCCGTATAAAGCTCCGCCCCTACCCTTTCCACCCCCCCCCATTCTATTTTTAATCATTTACAATATTATACAGTGAAAACTCATTTCTGCCTGATGGGAGACGGGGATGACGCACATGCGAGGCTTAAGGCTGTGAGATCAAGTAAAACCAAATGCTCATCCGAGGGGAACCGCGCACAACACATGCATACTGTAGAACGCTCACTGTAGAGCGGAAGTGATTTGATTACGCACGCACAGGGGCCGCCGAGGTGGCCGCGGCCCAGGAGTGCACGCCACTGGCTGGTGATGAGAGGGGTGCCAGTTTGAATCCCAGTTAAGAATTGGGGAAGAGACAGAAGGTGCCCTTGAACCCTCCCTGGTTCTCCTGCAGTTGGACTCAGCAGCTTCCAGCTGTGGATGCGTCAGATCGGAGGTTAACAAACAGCAACCAGGTCAGACAGAATTACACAACCTCCTTTTCCCTGTCCTGGGCTCCAGCACACCTCAATCAAGACGGCCCTGTCACTCCGCATCAGCTGACAGGGGATCCGGCCGGGTGACATAATGATGATTAACATGGCAGGCGCACAAATGCCATTTGGTGTGACCCCGGGAGCTCGGCTTAATTCAGACCGGCTCACCTCTGAGGTGAAATTACCGATCGGAGAAACATCGGAGTGGATGTCCGAGGGCGAAACGTCCTAATTTTAAACGCGGAGGTCAGACAGGCGCCTGAATTCCTGGCAAAATTAGCAACAAGCCCAAAATAGAGAAGCATCTTGGTTGTTTGATGCCGTCGTCTAATTTTGGTGGATGTCAAGTTTGAGTTGTGTCAGAAACAAAGACCTGGAGTTTTGCATTATTTAGGGGGGAGCGAAGTGATCCCTGTTAGATCTGCGGTGGATCAGAGAGTACAGAGGAATCAAAGCCATCATCAAAGAATCAGATGGGCTTTAATCACAAACGCACGTCTGATACCGCTGCTTCCAGAACCAGAATTAGGCCATATGTAGGTTTCGTGGTTTCACTGACTGATCCTGGACCTGTCCAGGCTGACCCTTTATTGAAAGGTCAAAGGTGATCTGTGGTCTTTGTGTGTGTAACCACCCAATCATGTACCCTGCCTGCAACAGAACGCTCACATTTGTTTGGTCTGGTCTGGTCTCCACATTACCTGATCACCTTGATGCCTCTCACCTGTGTCTGGTTGACTCCGCCCCCTTCCTCCTGTATTTAAGCCATTCTCTCGGTCCCCTCTGATGACAGGTTGTCATGGCGGCCTGTTTCTGCTGCAGCAGTTCCTGAGATGATTTTGGTGACGTGAACTTGGTGGCATAATTTCAAGGCTGCGTCAGTGAAACACACCCGCGCCCAGGAGCCCTCCCCTCATGGCTCTGACCTGGGGCCCGTTTCAGATAGCGGCTTTAGCAAACTCTGCTTCACAACCTGAACTCTAGGTTATCCAACTCTGACCTGTCCACCTTTGGGTCTCAGAACAGGTGTTCCACCAACAAAGTCACCATTTCCCTGAGTGAAGCGTGTGCAGGAGGCTCCAAAAAGCCTTATCAATGGAATGCAAGTAACATGATTCACCATGGCAACAGGTGAAAACACCCCCCCCTCCCCACTTCTCCCCAGTGGAAATATTAATGAGTGCATATGCAGAAAGTGAGCATATAAAAAATCAGTTCTGCAGCAGCAGCAAAAGAGCTCCTGTGGCAGGAAACTGCTGACTGAGTCGACGCGTGAGTGGTAATTAGAGAAAAAAGAGGTGCTAAACTATCCGTCCCTAATTGAGCTGATTAGGTTGAGGACACCTGTCTGGAATGAGCTTCTCGTTGACCAGTGGAACACCGTTACTCTGCCATGTTGCTGTTGCTAAGATACGCCCACGACGCTACCCAGACAGACAGGCGGCGCAAAAGAAAACAGGATCGCAGGCGTGTAGAAAGGAAGGGAAATAACTAGAAATGGCAGGAAGACGGCAGAGAGAACTCATCCAACGGCAGCTGCACATCTGCGGAGGAAACGTCTCCATTAGTCACGGAGGGATGACCCAGGTTAAACATCCTGCAGGCTTAATAAGCATATTGATTTTATTAAACCCAAATCAGCTCGATCGGCCGGCAGTGGCGGGGGAAATAATCTGAAAGTGTAGTTGGGTTTAATCACATGTTCACGGCTCATGAACTGGGATTGTCTGGAGGCTACTGGGAAAGTGAAAGTTCATCATATTCTCCTCCACGGATACCCACGAGTGTCATCAGGCTGCGGCTTCGCTTGGGACCAGGAGAAACTCGGGGTTGGATGAAGCAAACCTGGGTTGAACTCGGGGTTACGCTGAACTGGCTGTGTGAAGCCAAAAAACCCTCATCCCAGGGTTAACGAATATTTTCACCAAATTCATGGGCCCCTGGACTCCCAAACCCCCCCCATGACGACATGTCCTCCACATTTGTTTGTCCTATAAAATCATATTTGATCTCGACGCCGGTGAAATCGCTGGCGCAGTCAGGCGCCCGGCGTTGCGACTGAATGGAGCAGCGCGTCCCCTCAGAGGATTATACGGGTAGTCGGTTAAAGCCGACGTCCACCACAGACAGGAAGACGATTTCAACACGCTTGTCCTTGTTTGTCCTGGTATTTACGTTTCCTCCCCATACACACCACACTTAGCAGCGTGGGGGTGTGCACCGACTCTCAGGAGGCAGATTATGACACCTTACTTCGCTGCTTATCACATTTACAGAGTAATTAGGTGGTTCCTGCGCGCCGCTCTTCAGCGTTAGTCTTCCTCCTCGCAGCGCGCCTTCCTATATCAACGCCATCCAAAGGAGCGCGTTCGGTCACGCGTTCAGAAACACTCATTGGGTTGGCGCCCGCCTTTTTTGGGCTCCGTCCAAAAGCAGGAGAAAAGAGGAAATGATGCCGTAGGAAGTTGGTGCCGCTCAGCAGACTGTGAATTAGACTGAGCCCGCGGTTCTCCGAGAATATTAGAAGAGACAAAAGCGGCGGGCGGCAATATGAAGCAGTAACCTGATAGGTTTTATGAAAAATGTTGCCTTGTTATAAAACCCTAGACGTGGGTCGATGCGCGTGATCTCGTAGAAATTTATTAAAACTGTGTTTGCCGACTCTGCTGCCGCAGGTGAGCTGGCGTCTCAGAAAATTGTATTCGGAACGTTAGGTGTGATTCCGTGTCAGATTATGGACCGCTGTTTTGCTGACGGAGGAGGCGGCGGATGCAAGCCACCCACCAAAACGAGGCGGTGTCCGTGCGACTGGGACGTGGGATGGCCAAAGTGGCTTAATAGCACGCAAAATTAGTCGTTGAGTACGCAAGGTGGATAAGAATCGGCCTGAAACGTGTCAGCTGTGACGCAACTTCCTGTTGCTGCCACTAGGGGAGCTAATATGGGAAAGATTTCGCCGGGCCGCGTCAGAAGTTTGGATTCTCCAGCAACTTTGGTCGACTCCCCCGCTGACGCCATCATGAGCAGAAGATGATGGAGATGCGTCCCTTTAACGAACCAACGTTCCCGGAACTGCACCCATTCTTCAGCGCCTGCGCCTCCTGTTGGCTCAGAACTGCAGGCTTTGTTAGCTCCATCGAAAGGACAGTGTCTCTGTGATAGCGGCTCCCAATGACCATGTTACAGATAAGGCCATTATGGGGGTGGCGTGAAGGCATTTGTTTCCATTTAGAGCTTCCCCCACAACAGCCCCATTCCTGAAAGTCTTCCAGCCCTGCTGCTGTCAGCTCCTCCATCAAGTCTGTTTTTATTCAATTATTTTCATCAAGACAGATAAATATGACCTAAAAAATGATTAAAACTGTGCAAATGCGAACAACTTTTGGTCCACGGAGACAGGAAAGACATTCAGGATAAAACCAATCTGGACAAACAAGTGGCTCCAACAGTTAAATTACAACTCAAGGAGATTATTATAATCAGCAGGATGAATGGAGATATTAAAGGAATGCAGCTGACACAAAATACACTATATCTTTCAGAGAAAAGGAGTCTTATGACTGTTAAGAACCCAGCAGGCAACAACAACCTAAAAAAGTTCTGTCTTTCCATGTGTGGTGTTGGAGTTTGCTGAGGAGGCGTATCAGGGCATTGAACTCCAGCTCCCTCTGGTGGATGGCTGCAGTACAGTCCACAAAATGCCTCCAGCCATCCATTTTCTGTTCGCCTTGATACACACTTGACAAGTTTAAGCCTGATTTTAGGTCCGATCGGCTCCCCGGGAGCAGGGGGTGTGGCCAGCGAGGCCTGTCCCTACGCTGTCAGAGTTGATCAGAGCTCCGATAAATAGTTCCCCTGCTGCCGGAAAAGAATTCCCAGGGGGAAAAATGGAAAGAGTCACCCTTTCATCCCAGCCTGGGAAGTGAAAAACAAAACGTTTTAGTATGAAACTCATCCGACACGTGCATCCGACACGTGCCCTGCATTAGCCGTGATGTTAGCACGTTGGAGAGGCTGCGGAATGTGACGTGTTTTCCGGAACGTCGAGTGGATGTGAGGAGGTTTCCGTGTCAGGCGTGGGCGGCCGATTGATGCCTACATCCCTGCTGCTGCTCAGTGTTTACGCTGATGCTTATTGTGTGTCGTGCCTGCGAACGCACGTGACCGTGTGTTTAAGCGAACCTTTGATCCCGTCATTATAATTACGACGGGAATTTCTGCGACGGGAGATCGGGGAAGGCGCGAATGCGAGAAAACCACTGGCCGCGAAAAAAATGAAAGATGGAGGCTTTTTAATATGAGGATTAGGCAGGATATGACATTTTTGCCTGCTCTGTATGTGACTTTGAAGCAGAACCGTTTTCACCGAGCAAGAGAGGAAATTAGAGACTGTGTCCAAAGCTTAAGCTCGGAGTGACATTCGGGGGGGGGGGGCGAGATAAGCCATTAACCATTCCAATAAAACACGGCTCATCCATCCAAAGCCCCCGTATGTATTATATATATGTCTGCGAACACTTAAGAAAGGATGACATTCAGAGAAGAATCCAAACTATGGAGAAGGAAGATTGCTCTGAGCTATCCCAGGTCACACAGGGTCAGTTAGGACGATGACTTAATCCCTTACAAAGATGCCCAACAGATGCTTGAACTCCAGTTTGACCCCGATTTTCCACTGGAGGAGCGACACGATATCAACATAGAAGTTCCATAAGTAACTCCCTCCCTCTCACGGGTGCAGTGCTGGGTCTGCACAGCTCCTGTCACATGGTCGTTTCGGCTCTCAAGACAAAGAAATGCTCTTGTCTCGCGTCAACACTCGGCCCATTTTGAAAGGAAAAGGACTTCATGGTCGGGGTAAAGAGTCTGCGGAACTGACGTGATGTCTTATGTAACATTACGTAACTCGGCCCATATGCAATATTTGCTTCTCCACCATCCGCAGCTCCACCGGCGATGTGGAGCAGCCGGCCAGGGGTGGGGGACACAAGACGAAGGGGAAGGCCACAGAAGGTGAGAGGAGTCCTCAGCAGCACGCGACCCCGGTTCTGAGCTCACGTTTCAACTGGCGGCTTCTCTATGGGCAGATTCCTGGTTCTCCAGGGTCCACCCACAGTCCCAAACGTGCTCGTTAGGCAGGCTGGAGGCTCCAAGTTGCTCCTGTGAGTGGGAACAGCGTGTGATGGACGGAGAAAAAATAGAGCCTTACATTTTTCCATCTGAGGTCCAAGGTGAAAGAAACGCTACCTGCTAAATTTAGAGGAATAATCACTCAGCGATGTCCTTTAAACCTGAAATCAAATCCAAGTTGAGTGCATTAAAGAACCATAAATCTGTAGAGGGCTGGCGATGTGCGCCGCCAAACTGCTTCCGAAGGCAGTCCGAGATGCCTGGACGTAAATCTGACTCCGGGTTTTTTCTGTGGGTGAAGTGGCAGCAAAATCCGCCTATCTGACAGGTCACGGAGGGAAAAGCGAACATCTGCAGTCACGACTTTCTCTACACCGAACGCACAATTGAGATTTATGGCTCGCGCACGATGCCTGCGCATTTGCACGTGAGCTCGTGCGCTAGCTTCACCCCCGCAGGCTTTTCTCACTTTGATACAATAGTTCCTCACTTTGTTTGCAGGTCTGGAAGTCAGGTTGTATAAATGCTGCGTGCGGTTTTTCTGTCTTGACCGTTCTTAGGACTGATGAGTCCATTGTTTTTGAAGGAAGTGGCCGGGCCACGGGTCAGAACAGCGTGTTTCTCCGGTCAAAGTTCCGCCGAACCTCGCTGTTAGCTGCAGCGCTGGTCATTTTTCAGCCAGGAGTCCCTGAGATGTGACACGGGAATGATTCCCTTGCTCAAGTGTCCTCCCCCCGAATGTGTCTCAGGCTGGGTTTCCATGGTAAAATATCTTAAATAACCTTGATGCACGGTGACTGTGCTCATTTCATAATTAGTGGCAGTGACTCCTCATTAAATACTTGCTGTTCAGGGACCTAAACGACATAAATGGAATCAATCCAATCTTCTGACAGGATCAAGCTGCCTGGTAATTGCAAATGGGATTCCAAGCCACCCGTAATTGGTTGCTAAAAATGTGTGTGTGTGTGTGTGTGTGTGTGTGTGTGTGTGTGTGTGTGTGTGTGTGTGTGTGTGTGTGTGTGTGTGTGTGTCCAGTGCTGGCTGATGGTCTACAACTGCACAACAGATAGTGAAACAGCCCATTGAATACCCCATTTCCTTGGCATTGTGCACCTCTGAGCACCTACATGTGTGAATATGTCATCACCTGTCTGATCGATGTGTGTATTTACGTTTGTATTTGCGTTGAACATCAAAGCTGCGGCCACACGTCGCTTCAGCTGATATACCCGGAGGCTCTTTAGCTGAGTTTGAGCCTGTGTTGGATGAGTCCATGTGACTGCGCTCACACATGCACTCCTTTATGCTCATGAATACAGCAGCGCTCTGTCTGGGAACACTTTTGCCTTGGGTCGGCTTTCTCACCAGTCCTTCCTTTCAGGGGGCAGGAGTAGGAGCGCGCACGAGGAGGCTGCAGAGGCTCGGATGTGTTTCCGACTGAATGGCAGATTCAGCTGTCAGCAGGCGGTTGCAGTGGTTTGGGGTTTGGATGCGCAGTGAGCGATGGTCACAATAACAGTATCTACTGTGGTCTGGCCCTATCTGGGTCATCCCCCCCCCGCCACGCCCCCCCCGCCACACTCCTCTCAGGGAGGATGGACTGGGCAATTTTGGCAAACAGCTCATTTAGGGTAATAACCGTCTCAGAAAGTTGTTTTTGTCCCGTAAGGCGTCGGCTTTGTGTGTCTGCAGGGACTTTCACACGGATGATCGATTCTTTCGGGATAAACTGCCATAATGGGCGCGACATGGTTGGGATAACCGCTCGAATTTACCACGGAGAATGGAAGACTTGGCCGGAGTTTGGGAGTTTCTGTTGGGTTGCTAGCTTAGTTGCAGAACGTGGTCCAATAGATGTTCTCCTGAGCTCGTGGCATCAGTAAGCGGCTCGCTCGGGGCTGATTGACAGCTTCATTTAGCCGCGCATGTAACGCTTTCATAACGGTGGATTTTTATCATATGTTCCAGGGGACACGTGTAAAATGGTGCTCCAGAACAGATGCTGAAACAGTGTTTCTGGCTGGGGGAACAGCTGGAGCCTGCTCTAAATCTTTGCAGCACCAGCAGCTACACGAGCCACAGCCACATGGTTCTCCCGACCCAGTGCTCCTCAGGGGATTTAAAAGTACTGTAGTCACCACACGATGACCCGATGCTCGTCACGGCCGGTAGGATGGAAAGACGGATGGGCGGGGGGTTGTGGGAAGAAAGACATTGCGATTGTTTCAAACGCATCCAAGTTGCGACCGGCGTTGGTTAGCTAGCCCGCGCTGTCAGATTTTTCCTTGCTGTTTCGCTGCTCGTTGGCGAGGGCTGTGAAATCAGATTGACAACATGACATTGGACAACTTGTCTGGGGGGCTTTATCTGGAAGACGTGACTGGACCTGTCACGCCGTGTCAGGCCACCAGCTGTGGGGGCCTGGCTGACATCCAGTGTGACACCACCCGTGGTGTTTTGTCATCCCCGCTCCCTACCCTGGGAAAGTAAGCGTGGCGGACAGGTGTTTTCACAACACATGAGCCTCAGAACTGGAACCGCGGCCGTTCAGCGGGAAGGATGGCGTCTTTTTTTTTCCCGACAGAGTCGGCGTATCGGGGGTTTGACGTGGCCGAGCCGTTCCGGAGGTGTAAAAATGACCCGCCGGTCCCCGCCGCGCCGCAAACGGGAGCGGCAGCTTGCGTGTTCGCTGTTAAGTGCCGTAATTGAAATTTCATCCTGACATTTCAACAGTCTCGGGGCTACAGGCAGCAAGCTGTTTTACACAACAGCCGTTCTGCCTGACAGAAACGGGAATCAGGTTGACAGTGCATAATGCCGCTTTCCAGTCCTCTCTGTCAGGTTGGTGCTTCCGTTGCAGAGAGGGCACTTTGGGTCAGTTTGTAAATCCCTTCTTTCCTTTTGCCTCACCGGGGTAGGAAAAAAAACAACATTAGCTAAATCCCGGAGTGCTTTTATATTCCGCTCTTCTCAGCAGCTGGAAACAAAGTGTCTGCGGAGCAACAGAAAGGCCGATTGATGGATTTTGTCTCCCAGCATTTGTTAATGCTCCGCGTTCTGGTGAGTATTTTCAACTCATCCTGGACTCCCAAAATAGCTTCTGTGCAAGAAGTGAAGAGATTAAAGGAAGAGTCTCATCATCCACGCTTGTCACCGGCTTTATTCATAAACACAATATCCGTAAATCCAATATTGACCCGGGGATGTAATCACTCCCTCCTTCATACGGCTGCTTCCATCTATCCCCCCCTGTTTTTCCTGCTTCTCCCCTCCGATGTTGTCCAGCTAACTACAACAGTCCGGAGGCATTCTTGCCTGGATTTTGGCACGTTTTTGTCCATGCGGCCATGAGCTGTCATCCTCGTCTTATGGTAATTAGGTTTTTCTTGTCGTATATTAGCTGGGGGATATTTTGAGAGAATTCCACAATACCTTGCTAACTGAGCAGTCACACACACACACACACACACACACACACACACACTCCGCGCTCATCTTTTTTGGAACTCTGCCACAGTCACTCATTATTATCAGCTCTCCCATGACATAAAAGGATTCCCAAATGGAGCCCTTTCTTTGAAAAGTGATGTTTTGGAAGGGTTTCTTTTTTAAAGGGAACGTGAAAGAATGTAAATAAAGGCGTGGCGGATGAGTGTGTTACCTCATTAACGCACCACAGCCACATTCTTTGAGTCAGAACATTTGAGGTTCTGTCAGTCGCGGGGCTGAAGGATTTGTGCGGGGAAGTCTCCTCCTTTGATGATCAAAGCGGAGGAAATATCAAAAATCTACCGTGCATCTTTATTTCCTTCCACCCAGAAATCTACATTGACAGTGGTGTAGCACAGATTTGCTCCTCGGGTTTTTATAGGGAGATGTCGTGTTTTGTTTAAGACGTTAACTGAGCCTTCCTGCATAAAGGCATTTGGCTCATCAACATTGCAGATTCCGGACGCTCCCGTCAGGGGTTCTGTTTTATCCGAACCCACAGCAGGTATCGGCCACATGCTGCGCGCAGCCGAGCAGGCTCCAACACACATTATAGAAAAGAAAAGCGCTGTTTTGGGGTTTTTTCTTGCCTTTTCTTCAGGTAGCTATCGCAGCTGGGCTGCAGTCAGTTTCTCATTAGCGGGGTCATTTTCTACATATGAAATCTGCGTCGGGTGTCGTGGGGGAAACTATCTGTTGGTGCACATTTCATCACATGGCCGCCGTGTCCGCACGTGCTGAGCGCCGTCACTTCGGAGCGGCATTTGCATATCTCAGTAATAGAAAGAGGAACGCTCATATTTGAGATTGGAAAACATACCTTCAGGATTTTTCCGTACCCCGCGGTACCAGATTCCGCGTTTCATCTGAAGACTTTTCCCAGCGTGACCCGTGTTTCCAGGGATACCACGCGCCGCGTAGGGCGTTAATGAAACGCACGTTTTGATGCGTGCTGTAATGCGAAGGTTGCTGTTTGAAGTTGGGGAAAATGCAAACGTGCGCGGGTGACGCTCGACGCCGCGGCGCTCTCCAAATTGGATGTTGCGGCGTCGACGGCGAGCGCATCCGCGCCGCTGCCTTTTGATGATTCCACAGTTGCCTCCGACTTCAGGGAGAAGCCCCGTTAATGAGAAATTACATTACAACGGTGTTCTTCGCCGCGGATTAGTTGGGAATTATCTCGGGGCATCACCGAGTCTTCACCTTCTCTGTCCACATAGGAGGCAAAGAGCGGTTGTCGTGGAAACGGATGTTTACAGAGGATGGAGGGAGGACGAAATCTATGGAAATACTCCCTTCCTGCCACAGCTTCTCAGACATTAACATAAATTCAAATGAGCGCTCTGCCGCCCCCGAGCAGGAGACCGGAGGCCTTCCGTGCTTTCATTTTCCCGGCACTCCCGCCTTTTTCCCGGCACCTGCCCCGTCCCCTGGCCTACCTGGTCTCCAGTTGGACTGGACTCCTGGGCGGTGCCTGCGGCAGCAGCGTGTTCGTTTCGAGCGTCTCAGCTGACGTTCGCTCAGTTCCCTCAGCTGCTCCCGAGCACATGGAGATAAGTTTCCCCCTTTCAAAGAAGGAGGCCTTTAAATCGGTTCTGTTTCCAACAGTTGGTGGACAGCTGTCTGCACAGACTGTCGGTAGGTGGACCGCTTAGGGGAATATTAAAGGATATTTTGCCAGAAACGACTATGTGGAACGTTCAGAAATTAATTTTGCTTGACTTTTTCCAAGGTGGAGACACATTAGCATGCAAGTTTTAGAAGTAATAGTCAAGCACGTAATAATTATCGGTGTGGTTCTGCTGAAGGTTTCCTCCTGTTACAGAGGAGTCTTCCCTTTGACCTTTCACCCAGGCCTACTTTAATCTGGGACAGCCTATCTGCTAATGACAGCGCAGCTGTGAGACATTTGGTGTGCCGGCAGAAACGGTCCAGTCGACCTTTACTGGGATGAAAAGCAAACTTCACTCCTCGGCCTCTGACGCACTCGCTGAGGAGTGGGATTACCTCGCAGGAAGTGTTGTTTACGACAGGATGGATGACAGAAGGGCGCTGCGCTCCTTCTTTATTTACAAAGCACTCCAGGCCATACTCTCGTGTCTTCCTAACTACCAGTCAGATTCACGCTGCAGCGGGTCCCGAGACTATTAGCGCCTGCAAAATCAAGCCGTCAGTGCTGAGATCGTGAACGTGAGTGCACAGAGGGTCATTTCTACAGCAGCGAGGGCCATTTTGAGAATGAAAAGTCATTTGAAAGCACGGCTTTACTGTAAATCTTCTCGGACTAGAAGCCGGGAGATATTGGCTGAAATGACGATTGTATTGACGTGTTGTCCAGCTCCACTCTAACCACGTTTTGAAAACCTGGGCGAGCGCCGACATGAGGAGAGTTTAAGCTGATTTTAACTTTCTAATCCTCTGAAAACACACGCCGGACCGCCCTATCACACACCTGCCACTCACACGGACATCAAAGCGAATCATGGAATCAAATCTAATTTTAGGGGGAAAAAACAATATGGATGATGGACAGCTGTGGTGGTGGAAATGCTGGTTACTCCCCCCCCCCAGGCCTCCACGCTGATTTGGAATTTGTAAACATCAGACCGCCGCCAACGGAGGCCTCACTAAAATAGTCATCCTCATGTTATTGACTTGTTTACACCTGATTTGAGCGGAGCGTTTCTGCGGACTGGATCAATAAATGCTGATTAAAAAAAAATAAAAATCCCCCCCACCAAAAAAAAGATCCATGGACTTCATTACAATAGTTTCAAGTCGAGCTGGCTGGCTTCATTCGTTGTACGTCCTTTGAGTTGGCAAAATTCATTACAGGCTACGGCGGGAAAACGCTCAGAGGCGCTGCGCTCGCTCCTAAATCCCGGAGAGAAATTGGTTTAAAAAATGAGGGATTACAGAAATGGAAGAGGCAGCTCACGCCATCCGTATCTGTGGAGATGGATGGAATCTGGGAGCGATGCATCAAACAGAGGCACCGGTCACACTGACAGAGATAGTGAGCCAGAGTGCAGCCGGTGGCCTGTGGGCCTCTCACAGCACGACCTTGTCAAGGTCAAGGCTGTTAATGCTGAGTGACTGCAGTTTAAACCCCAGTAACAGGGTTTTTACAGTAAACACGCACCGGGGGAGGGACGGGAAGCCTTTAAAGACCATGTTTCCATACTGTCTCACACACAGGGGACGCTCTCATTTGGCCGTGTCTACATGCTAAATGACCTTTGACCTGCAGCTGAACGCGCCCCCCCCCCCCCCCGCTTTAATAACACGACACACTCACGGCAGCATGTAGGTAATATGTCCCATTTGTTCATCCTTACCTAAAAATGCCGTTTGCATTTAAATCGGCATCATTATGGAATCGTCACCACCCATCCAGGTGGGTCCAACGCGTCCCCGCTGCCTCAGCAGATACGCCCAGGAACCATATTCGTTTATAGGGTAGGCGATTAGGGTTAAGACATCAGAAATTACAGGTTTATTATGCACACACACTGTTACAGTAAAGCTCTCCAGCTGCTCTGGGATCTGTCCAACAGCAGGTGTTCCTAATTCCCCTCAGAGGGCAGATGAATGGCAGATAGGAGAGGACAAAATTAATGGCCACATATGAGCGCTTGCAGGAGAATAGTGGGTATGTTTTATGGGCAATAACAGGCCAGCGGGCAGATCAGTGGCGTGCCTCTAATGCTCAGGTAAGACTGACAGGTCCGCCTGCAGGTCGGGGGAGTGTGTCTGATACTGACAGACGAAACGTCAGCGCAGAAATGAAATTGCCTCTCGCCCTGCAGAGATTGTGGAGATATATGACGCGCCGAGTTCCCATCTGATATGAGCGCATCCTATCCTCCGTGACAGGGGATGTCACAGGCAAAGGCGGGATATGGACCTGTCATTATGCGGCGCGGCGCGGCCTTCACAGCCGTCTGTGGCACACGTCCCGCCAGCGTGTGATCTGTGACAGTCGTGGAGAAGCGGGATGGGGCGGTGTCTCGATCCTCCAGTCGTGGGACGATAAAAGTACAGCGCGACGCGGAGCGATAAGGAGTGTGCGCGGGTGTTTTCGGAGCGTTTTCTTCTTTTGTCTCCCTCATGTGCGTGGCATGTATTTGACTCGGAGGTGGAGAACCATCTCCCCTCTTCATGCTCCAGTGTTTTTCCAACGGGCCATGTCTAATTTTCAGTTCGGAGACAAAGGATCCACTTCTGTGCCCTTGATTACCACCCAGCCTGTAAATTACGTTTACCTTGAATGCACCATGAACAGACCTTGCCAGGATTAGACTATGCATTGCTGTGAAGGAGGGGCCCCTCTTTTCATTGTTTACCATCAATTTGTCACAAAAGAATGCAACGGCGGAGTGCGCACATGCGGAACAATCACGGAAAACTGCACGCAATGGCGTTCACACCAGTGTTTATGCGCAAACACAAACAAAATATAGTTCCAGGCTTTTTCCTCGGGCTGATGCAAGATATTGTTTAAATGTCCGGAGCGCTCTGAACTCTCAGCTGCTACCCCCCACCCCCCACGCCAAATTTAACCCGCCCACTCGCAAATAACAGCCAGCGCTGCGCAAATGAAATGTTGGAATGCGGCAGTTCGGCTTTATTTTGCTGATAACCCCCCCAGCGTGGTCACCTGGGTTCCTGCAGGGTCCAGGAAGGCGTTGTTGCCACACGGTGTTTTGCATGTTAGATAAAAAGTAAATGGGATCAGGTGCTTTGATTCCCTTGGCTGACACACACACACACACACACACACACACACACACACACACACACACACACACACACACACATTCTACTTCACAGACAACCGAGGTGAGGTGCGCCAGAGCCAAATTGAAGAGGGATGAAGCGCGAGATAAGGTGATGCTCTACTTCATTTAATGAAGTGGAGCATCACCCGCTCTGAACTCCCCCCTCTGCTCTGCCCTCCTGCTCTGACCATGACACCTCATTACCCAGTTAAGTTGGTCCTGATATAAGAAAAGCACGTTTACAGTTGGCACGAAACCACAAGCGGCAACCGTGTTTCTGCTTGTTTCCACTTTGGGGATTTGGGTCGGCTCGTCCGTCAAAGACGCAGTCCCCTCCGCTCTGCTCCCGCGGTCATGTGGCTCACGTGTCTCTTCCCTGTGTCCGCAGGGAACATCTTTGTGGTGAGCCTGGCGGTGGCGGACCTCGTGGTGGCCATCTATCCGTACCCTCTGGTTCTCACCTCTATCTTCCACAATGGCTGGAACCTGGGTTCGGTCCACTGCCAAATCAGCGGCTTCCTCATGGGCGTCAGCGTCATCGGCTCCATTTTCAACATCACAGGCATCGCAATCAACCGATACTGTTACATTTGCCACAGCCTCAAGTACGATAAACTCTACAGCGACAAGAACTCTGTGTGCTATGTGATGCTGATTTGGCTGCTGACTGTGGTTGCCATAGTGCCCAACCTGTTTGTCGGGTCGCTCCAGTACGACCCGCGGGTGTACTCCTGCACCTTCGAGCAGTCGGCCAGCTCAGCCTACACCATCGCGGTGGTTTTCTTTCATTTTATATTACCCATCATGATCGTCACCTACTGCTACCTGCGGATTTGGATACTGGTCATACAGGTGAGGAGGCGGGTCAAGCCGGACAATCGGCCCAAGATCACGCCGCACGATGTGAGGAACTTTGTGACCATGTTCGTGGTGTTCGTGCTCTTCGCCGTCTGCTGGGCGCCGCTCAATTTCATCGGCCTGGCTGTGGCCATCAAGCCCGAGGTGGTGGTCCCCCTCATCCCCGAGTGGTTATTCGTGGCCAGCTACTTCATGGCCTACTTCAACAGCTGCCTTAACGCCATCGTGTATGGCGTGCTGAACCAGAACTTCCGGCGCGAGTACAAGCGCATCGTGGTGTCGGTGTGCACCGCGCGCATCTTCTTCCAGGACAGCTCAAACGACGCGGGGGAGAGGCTCAAGAGCAAACCATCGCCGCTCATGACCAACAACAACCAGGTGAAAGTGGACTCGGTCTGAGCCAGAACTCCCAGTGACCCAGAGGACGGACGTAAAAAAACAAACAAAACAATACCAAATATGAGTATAGAGCAGCCTACGCCACCTGAGCGGACTGTACCATGGTGCTTCGTGACCCCTGAACAATCACAGTAAGAGCAGGGGTGCATATCTGTCTTTTATCAAGCACTTTTTTTGACCTGGTGTTGGTAGTACAGTAAATATATGACGTCCGTTTAGTTTTCATGTTTACAGTGATGATATAAATGTACCATGAGTATTTATTTTGTATAAAATGTCATGTAGGTATATAGTAAAATATATCAGGTTCCAGAAGAATTAGGACGCCTTTTTATTCGGCCACGAGACCATTTCTATCGGGCCGGGTTAAAGCAGAACAAGACGTTAACAAATGCCAAGTTAACCGATTTTAATAACCTCATATGTGACTCTTACAGTAATTAAGTGCAAGCGATATGGGTTGCTGCTGTCTAATTATATCCTGCAATACATTTGGTGGAATATATATAAATCTATTTTAATCTCACCTCATGAGCTCATTATACTGTATGCATGGATATCAGGAATTGTTCATATGCAAAATAAAATCTGATATTAATTGTGCATCTGCCTCCTCTCCATTTTACCCGCAGATTACTTGAATTCATGCAGAAACGATAGTAGCGGCAGATCTTCCAGTGGCCTGAAAATTGCTGAAGTAGCTTGTGTTAAAGGGACAGTACGCCCTAAACGTCAAGGTGATCTGGAGAATGACGCCGCGAGCAAGAAAGGCAAAACAACGTCACAAATCTATGAATGGGAATCTTCATTCCCCTTATTAACGTCTTGGAAAAAGGTCCAAGACCATCCATCATTAAAGCCGTCTCGATGGATCGACGAGACTAAAACGGCGCCTTTAAACTACACATTAAAGCTGCGCGGCCAAGCAGACATCAGGTGGGCGGATCAGGGTTGGACAGGAAGTGGGAGCTTTTGTTAGAACTAAAGCAAGACAGGCTCGCTTTCATTATCAAAGAGGTATGAGATAAACTAGCCGTTGACGGGCCAGAGCTAGCAAACCGACAATCGAGCCTGGCGTGCTGTGAAGGCGCCCGAGCCGTGCGGCTGAACCGATAAGCGTGAAAATACCGCGCGGGGCGTTTTTCCATACATCTGCCCCGTGTGCATACGCGGGCTATCGGATTCTGTCAGCAAACAAATTTCAAGGTGAGCAAATAACGCGTAGGTGGGGACAGCTGCCTCTCGTGGCGTGAAGGACTCGGGGCCGCGAAGGACCGCCGTCAGCTGTGCATCGGCGCCTGCATGTGCACGCGAAGCACGCTTGGGCGACCTGGTAAGTGGAACACGGACAAAGGAATCATGCATCAAAGTGGAATACTCAACTGTGCAATTGAAATCCACTTGGCTTACATAATGTCCTCTGACCATCATCCTCAAAGCCAGAGCTCAAAGAGCCAGCTCGCAGCCTACTCCCTGTAGGCCGCCCCCCCAAAACCCCCACCCCCCCCCCCACTCTCTTCTCTCCTTTAATCCCAAGAGCTGTGTGTGGCAGGAGAGGAATGAATGGGGTTGGGAATGAGCAAATGCAAAAATCCTGGGGATTTTCACTGCCCCCAAACAGGCTGTAATCCAGAAAGATTTCCATAGCCGAGGGTGTGCGGCAACACGGAAGAGGAAAGTCGGGTCACATGGCCAAAGGTCGGCATTCCAGCACAACCAAGAGAAGAAAGGAAAGTGAAGGTGTCCTTCCCTGTGACAGGATCAAAGAGGATATTCTCTTTAATCCAAAAGAACAAAGCACACATTTGTCCTATTTAGTCCTAACCTCAATTTACGGCTGAACTCATCGTCGCAACCTGACGTCGCCATTCCTGAAGAGCTCGTTTGTGAGTCACCTCTGCGTCACAGCAGTGGAGAGGATCCTTAAGGCTCCCATCATCATTTCTAAAGCATCATCAAACGCCGTCGTTTTAATGGCGGAGCTGGTTTCCAGGCTGCAGCGCCCCCGTTTGTGCAGATGCTGAACTCAGCCTTCAATTAGTCACCAGCACGGCTTTTTTAGGTGGGTAAATGAGCGTTTCCAGCGAGGTCGATGGCACTCATCGTGTTTGTAGAGAAAGACTTTAATGACATTACACTCTGGTGTGTTATTACAGCCGTCAGGGTCGGAGGAAAAAAAACCTTTTTCTTTTCATTTCTGTTGAATTTATTAGGCGATAATCAGATCTGCAAATTAACACAGAAAGCAGCAACTGGAACAGCACAATTATACACTTGCAGTTACTCTGGGCTTCATTTCACCCTCCTTCCAGCATGTTCGTTAAAAAACAAAACAGCCACTTTTCAATTTTGCTTTTTTATTTTCAATTTTCCTCTTTTCCTCGGAGGCGCGCAGGCAGTGACAACAGTTTTGTCTTGTTTTTTTTTTCTCCCACTTTGGGTCAAACCTGGTGCCTTGCTTTCAGGCTGTCACTTTCACTTATAATTGTTCCAAATTAAACCCGCCCTCACGGCGCCGGGCCACCGGGCCCAGATTGACAAGCTGCGTGAGACACGAGAGCCGCTCCAAAATGAAGTAGGATCAATCTTAAACTGTAAATGTTTACATTTTAGAAGTACATTAAAGCGTACTCGGCGTTCAAATTGAGGCTGGGAAAAGGCGGCAGGAGGAATTAGCTAAATTTCTGATTAATCACATATAGCGATTAAGAGTAACGAAGCCGCTCCCTTTGTTGCGACATCGCGCCAGAGGTTACATTCTGACGCACGATCAGTCCCTCAGTGACCAGATCATACGTAACCGTGCTAACGTCGGGCTAAACAGACGCTAACAGACGTTAGTTACAGCTGAGGACGCAGTAAATGAAGACAGTTTAGTTTCACTGCAGAAGGGAGAGAAGCAAAAGCTCAAAACAACGAGGATGCTGCAGAGAGCAGACAAACGGTCAGAACCCAGTTCAGAACCAGGACATGTGGACATTTGCCAGCCTCTGCTCTCACGGGGAAACGACAGTTTACTGACATGAGCGTCTGCTCGTGCCTTTCCTGTGTGTCCTGGCGCCAAATTCGCAGATGAACTCAAGCTCGGCGGGTGGTTTCACGAGTTGGCTGCACGTTGGTCCATTTGTTCTCTCCCACACAGGATCCAGAGGGGATTTATTGGACCCCAGGACTCCTCAGACTGTCATCACAGAAGCCCGGCTCCATTTTACCCAGTGAGTGCGACAGTCACACTCCGGTTCCACACAACAATCCATTTATTTTGACTCAAATTCCACCTTCTGGGGGAAATATTGAGCCTCTTTCTGAAGCGCGCGGCCGTTGAGGAGCGACAAAACCGCTCTTTGCCTTTTCGCTTTGATCTACTAATGGAATTTGTTTTCACATGTGCCGTTTATGGCGTTTCCCAGCGAAGCATGTCAGCACCAGTTTCTGCTTGACCACACAGGAATGAGGTGGACCCGGTGCAGGGCTCAGAGAGGGGGGAGAGGTGAGCCCGGCGAACGCGCGGGGGGGGGGGGCAGTACAGCTGAAAATACCCACCTCAGATGAGTGGCAGCGTGGTACTTTCACCTGACGGAGCGACGCATAAAGCCGCAGCTCCTGGCTTTTGTTCAGGAAGGATGGAGAAACTTGGTTTCATCCTCACACGACAGCGGGGACGAGACCGCTGCTCATGCATAAAAGATGCCGAAAATACGGCATGGATTCATTTAAAGAGCGTCTCTGCTTCCTGGAACACGATATGAGAGAAGGAACCAAGCAGGCGATCCAGAGGTCAGCACAGTCCTGGGTTTGGATCACAGACCAGGCTGCTGCTCACTGCTCAGAGACACAGAGGTCAAAGTTCAAATAAGTTCTCCTCAGTTGGAACTCCACCCAGCACTGTCCATGATGTGTCCAGTTCAGCCAAGACTTTGATTGGTGGGTCACATGACAGTTCTTGAGCATCTTCTCGAGTGTGCATGTGTGCGTGTGCACACACACACACACACACACACACACACACACACACACATTCTCATATTCCTCACATTATAACCATTATCCCTCAAACCGTCCGATGAACTTGTGGGTCCCAGTGGGTTCCACTCTCTCTCTGCTGAGTGCGAGGACACACGCAGCAGACATCAATCCTGCGGCCGTGCACATGCTCTGCACAGGATATTCAAAATCTCAGTGATAAAAAGGAGGGGTGGGTGGTGGGTGATCTCCTGAAACGCGGTTCCTCAAATGTGAGTCACGTCGCCGCCTTTCCTGGCAATATCCTGTGATGGAATAATCCAGCACTCATGGACATTATTGAACACTTTTGCCAGCGGAGCAGATTAGAGGGGGCGGCTGGTGGAATCTGTGCAGGCGGAAGCGTGTGTTTTCTGAACTTTGTTGACATGAGATTAGAAAATGGACAGAGATTCTTCTCGGTCACGTGGATCCCAGCAGAGCGTTTTTACAGGGAATAAAAAGGCGCCTGTTTGAGATCACAAAAGGGAACTCTTGTGTTTGTGAAACCTTTTTCAGATCACATGTGGAAGGCAAACACGCGCGCGCACACACACATCTACACACACACACCTTTGACTTCTATTATTTCCCATTCACTTGTACAATCTGACCCCGACCTCTGACCCCAGTCAAATTATTCCTCAACTTTCCCGCTCAGCCCGCCTCCACTTACAGCTTAACCTTGGACTTAAGTCATCACCCTAAAATTTAATGACACTTTCTGCTCCACCGGCTTAATGGAAAAGCTTAACCTGCAGGTGGTGGACAAGGTCAGGAGGTGGCGGCGGCGGCGGCGGCGGCGGCAAACTGGTGACAAAAAGCAGTGGCGGGGAAGATTTGTATCACTTTGGATTCAGAGTTCACAAAGAGTTTCTGAGTTATCAGCGAATCCACTGTTGATCACGGCTGCGATCTAACGCGTCGTCCACTGACACTCGTTCTAAAGTGTTGCCTTACTCTCAGACACACACCTGAAAAACAAAATGATGCTTAGTCAGCACAAACTGGGAAGCCTGGGAACCATTGATGCGACCGTAGTCGTTACCTGCTGGGTATGAAGCAGTTATTAATGTGCTCCGGCTGAGTCGCCAGTAGGTCGGCTATTTTGAGTTGTCAATCAAAGGAAAACATCAAAGGAAGGATAATTATGACCTCTGTCTAAAACTGTCCGGGAGCTAAATGCTAATCTTGGCTGTGATTGTATGTCTTTCGCATGTAGAATTTAGTCACGCATCACCGATCCTGCCGTCAAAAACAACAGGCAGACGGTCCCGTCGGACTGTTTCTGGGCTTTTTAGGCTGTTTTCAGTCAACTGGGCCATTTTGTGGCAGAGATGATGATGATGCAGTGATATTTTCAAAATATTCCACCGCCGTGCCAGAGAGCAGACTTGAGAACCAGCCGAACGGAAAAGGTCACAATTTGGCTGAAGCCAAAAACATAATTGCAGCTATTAGATCGTGTGAGCTTCACTGAGCCAGAACCAAATCTGCTATTTAGAAACAAATAACTAGACGGGAAAACACCCGTCACGGCCGAGCGCGTCTGAATCTCATCCCGTCCTGGTCTGGAGGACCAAAGGTTACGGCTAAAACCCTATCTTTTTTCTCTTTTTTTGGGAAAAAATGGTAAAAATGGCTGCTGTTGCCACGGTAACCAGTGACAGCGGATGGGATTTAGGTGGGAGGATGAGGACAGATAAGTGTGAGTAGTTTAAGGTCAGGGGTGACACCCCGGGGAGCACACAGGTGGTGGGTCTTATAGGTGATTATGGTCTGGATTTGAGGCTTCTTCTGATTGTCCAGCGTGGACGAACATTTGTCCTCTCCTCTAAAGTCCGGTGTTTTGAAGGCCTCTGCAAAGCACGACCTCTGCTTTGGGGACGGGCTCAGTTTTCCCGTAGCGCATGACTATCCATAATATGACACGTCTGACACTTTACAGGAGGTGCGGCGTCAGCGGTGGTGCCGCTTTTCGGTTTTATCCAAGCCACTCGTGACCTTTTGACATCTCCACCGTGCCTGTAGATTCATTTCAGCCCTCCTCCAAACAGATCGATGACAATCAATGAAGCTCTCTGAACTTCTGGCCATTATTAAGTGGTTCTTTATTAAAATGAGCCAGTGTGTTTTTCTCGCTTTAGCTATCGTGTCCACGCCGTTGCAAGTGATCATCTCATTGTATGTTCCTGCAGACACGGTGTAATGGATTAATAGGAGGATAAAAGACGACTTGATGGATTTTCAAAGGGATAAATCGCTACATTAGTTATTTTTAGCCATTTTCATCACGTAGCGGCAGATTCAGACCGTCCGATCTATCCCACCGGCAGAGGGCTGATGGCGTCTCAATGTGGAATTAACGCTTGCCTCCACGGCGCCTTTGAAAGATTTTTTACTTTTAATGACGCCGCTAATTAAGAAGCCCTCCTCGTGTCCTGGATAAAACAGGCAGAGCAGTGATGGATTGGTATGGAGACAAAGAAAGAAAGGGAGTTGCTCAAGGGCGGCCCCCGTAGAGAGCGGTGTACTCTCTCTTTCAGCCCACAGCAGGGGGTCCCTTTAAGCAAAGGTCCAGCCAGTGACACTGGCTCCTAATGAGGGAGCAAGATGCCTGATGGACATGCTGAGAAGTCATTAAACAGTGTTAACTGGGCTAGCTGGGGGTGCATATAACTTCCATGACAAAGCATACACTACATTTACCCTATATTCACACACATATATGCGGTATGCCCCCTCCCCCCACCCCTCTTCCCCCATCCTCCTGCAGACAGACGACAGACAATTTAACGATTTAGCTTTCAGACCACGGGGACCTCAGCCTGGGGTTGCATATCCAGCGTTGGTCCATTCTGACATGTCAAAAATACGTTATTATACGTGTTTTTGATCTTTGTTTCCTGGGGCGCTCCAGTATCCCCTGGTGATTGGCTCCGGCACCCCAACGGGCCCAACTGGGCTGTGAGTGGTGGTTGGTGTCTGACAGCCGGCTCCGTCCACATGCACCGGTCTAAAGATTGGCTTAGTCCTGAAAATGTCCCAGCCGAAGAAGAAAAGGTGGAAAAGTAATGCGGATCCTTGCTGCTCACAGGTTTGGGTCACGGAGGCTGCAGGGAGTCCCAGAACCTTTTCCACCCACAGCTTGAGACCGCAGGTGAGTGGAGTTGAATCGAGCTCTTGAGTTCAAGAGTTGGTTTCTGGTAATTGCACACGGTCAGAGCGCCCTGCCCTCACACACGAGCATCAGAGACGACCAGGACAGCAATGGGACTACCGTCCAGCACCTTCTCCCAGGTCTAATAAGGATTTTCAAGAACTTTAAATCCCTAAATACCAGAGAAAATCCTTTGAAGTCTCTGTGATTCAGGGTCAGCACTTAGTTCTGGGTTCAGTTAAGTCAGAGGACACCTGGAGCCAGGTGGCAACAAATGGCTGCACATCTGTTTGAAAAGTTAAGGGAGGGAATGCAGGCGCTGCACCCCCGCCAGACTCCAACACGCGTCTCTCTAGGGGGCCGAATCCAGATTGGGGCTGCCAAATTCAAAGTCACCTTCTCCCAGCTTAGCCCGCTGCCGTCTTCCAGGAGTTTGTGACGGGTTCCTCAAAAACCGCCAACACCGCTCTGTGGCCACGGCGACTCGATTAAAAGACAAACTCAAGGAGAAGCAGTTGTTTCGGACAGAACCAGCTGTTTAAATGCAACTTAATAACATTTAGAGCTCCTTTAAAGTTGGGGTTAGCTGAAGTTAGCATGAAGCAAGTTAAACACCTCAAGTTCAGACCAATAAAGGACTTAATGCGACCTGTGGTTGTTTTACGCAGCCATGAAGTGATTTAAAGAGAAAACACAGGATTTCACTCACCTGGTGAGGTTCTTCATCGCTCTTCCCGACCTTGAATGACGATGGTTCGGCCACCAGACCCGTCTGGGTGACGTTTGTTCCACCCGAGGAGTGGTCCTTCAGGAACGGAGCCTAAAGGTCTCACAGATCTGTCCAGGGCGCCACAGATGGCTCTGCATTCAGAATGAGCTGCCTTGATGCAGGTTACCCAGTGCTTTCACGTGGATCTCGCATCCGTCTTGCACACCAGCTGCACAGCTGTGCACCAGGATCTTTGGCAGGCTGGTTGAATCCTCCACCAGCGTCTGGCACTTAATCCCGAGGGGGCAGTGAAATCGTGGCGCTGGGCTTCACCCCTCAGAACGACACCGATCTGTCTCCTAGACGATGGTTCAGGTGGATCCTGAACGCACTAGATCTAACGGCACTTTCGCTACATATAAATAAGTACATACTATTTATATAAGTCTCCATATATAGTCGTGTGTGCCTGTGGCCGGCTGATAGTGAAGATTATATCAGATGTCTACTGGATGAAACATGAAGTTAGTTAATGAAACTGTGACCAGCGTTGTCATTTTCCACTTTATTAGTTCCACCGTCGCTTCAGTCATGCAGGCAGCCTCGTAGCAGGAGCACGGAGGACGACACAGGTGTGTCACACGGATCTGTGACGGTTGAATAACCAAAATAACTGACACAAAACTGCAACTTGAGTCGCGTGTGACCTTATGACCTCATCGCTCTGCTGAGGAAGGCGTGAGGAGAGGAAGCAGATTCTGGGTCCTGATGCGTCAGTGCGGCCTCAGGTCGACCCCCCCGCCGCTCCCCAACCTCAGAGTCACAGCGCGACGGGGAGGACGGTGCCTGTGGTCCGATCACATGGTTTGGGTGGCAGGTGCATCTCCAGCATCAACCTGGGGGAACAGATGGCAGCAGACTGTTCTATAGGAGGGAGGGAGGATGTTCTGCTGGGGAACCTGGTCGGGTCCTGCTGTACGTGCAGGTGCTACTCTGACATCTATCACCCACAGCAGCGGCCTCCAGTCTGATAACAATTCAGTCCTTATTAATTAAGTGGGCAATCCTTTATTAAATAGTTATAATTAAGCAGCCGCAGCCTTCACAGCTCTACCAACCAATAACGGCGTCACAAGGAGCTTCAGGAGAGCTCAAAATTGATCAGTCTGGGCTGGGCTCACTGTCCTTTGTAAATGTGAAAGGTTCTGGCCCCCCCAACTTCATCTCATCAAACACTAATGCTCGATGAGACCCTGAAATGTCAAACAACCGTCGCTGGACCCTGTGATACCTGTAACCCCCCCTGGAGGGTGATTACAGCCGCATCTGATGAACACTGGCTAAACACGCTGAATGCTCCTATGTGGATATGCTAGAGATGTGGAATTTGGAGTGGTCTCCCTAAATGCCTCCCTAACACCCCCCCCCCCCACACACACACACACACACACACACACGCACTACAAAGCCCAGAACATCAGGACCCACGGCTGTGTTCGTAAAACCCGAAGCAGCCTTTGTGTCTTTGCGTTGTTACACTCCAACAGATGAAAAACACACATTCCCATTTCCCCTCACACGTTCCTAAAGTGTGTTCCGTCCATATCCAACATGTCACACTGAAACAGCCTGTTTGTTCTGGAGCGACCATGAGGAGCTTCTGGTGTGTGCCGCGTCTCCCTGTGTGCAACATACGGGGTTAATGAACTGTGTGCTTGGGACATATGTCTTCTCCTGTTTGGAAGGGAACAGTTCCCCTCTTTCTCCGGGTGGGAATGTCCGGGCTGTAATCACCCACTGTGAGGAGCGACGCTCCAAAGTCATCCCGCTCCTATCTGCTCCTACGTGACTCTGCCGCAACCGCTTTTTTCTGGCCCTTCGGTGTCGCTTCTGTGAAGAAAAAGCGGCAGAGTTGCATCATTTGTCCTGCAAACTGTCATCATTTTACATCTCTTCTGTAAAAACGGGGCGCGCCTCACTGTTGTTTCAATAAATCCACTGTAACCTTTCAAACGTATCAGGACGGATTCATCACCGCGCGGTAGCTTTGTTTCCCAACGCCCTCCCAGAGCCACGGCGCCGCTGCAGCGGCACGCTCCTCTTCTGAGGCAGCTTAAAGGAAACTTTCCGCTGTTGCACTTCCCGCCGTCCTTTTGTGCACCAAGGTGAGCTCGTCCTCGCACAATGCGCGCTGTAGGCGACAGGAAGTCTTTAAAGCGTCTCTGCAGAGCTGTGAGGAAGACGGCCCTCCGCTTTGTCGCAGCAGATGAAGGTTTGGAGGCTTAATTGTGACTCTGCAGCGTCGATGCGGCTGAACGGCGGCAGCAGCCGAGAATTTAAAAAAAAGAAAAGTCAGCCATCTTCAAATGAAGGCTGTCTTTATCCATGTTTACCACGCTCTCACTGATACCCCGACGATGACATGAGCAGTTATAATCAACAGGGGGCGGTAGAGAAAACAGGCTCTTGAAATGAAGAATGATAAAGTAGGAAGATAAATGAGATTAATTTAGGATTAGGAATAAATTGGTTACGGAGTCGGACTTGAAAATTCACCGTGAAGGCCCCACAAAGATAATGCAACGTTGCACGTGCACGTGCGTGTGCGCGCCTGTGCAGTGCACGCGCCTGTGAGTGTGTGTTGTGACTTGCCGTGCTGCATGCCTGGCATATTTTCAGTTGGATGAGAGGACATTTATGTGATGTCAGCACGTATTAACCTCTCTGAAAATACATGGGAAACAAACAGGGACACATGTGCCCAGATCCCGCCAGCTCGCAGTAACAAGCCTCTGGAAGGGAAGGCTCTGCTGGACGACTCGCTGCACATCCCAAAATAGAAACGGGGGGGTGGAGGGGGTGAAAGCTGTAGAGGAAATGGGCTTTCTAAGGTTTCCACAGTCGTAGAAATGAGAATAATATCACACTTTGGTTGGCGTTGATGCCTTAAAGTCTGTAAATGGTGACCCGGCCCGGGTCTGGTGAGCTCGTCCGCTATTAATCTGGCCCCGTTTGGACCTGGTCCTGCCCGGCGTGCATCCTAGCTGAGGGGCAAAAACCGCATCATCCCTTGAGTGATGTCACGTGTCAAGAGAGTCCTTTTTCGACCAGTCAGGGAGATCTTCCGAGCCGGAACGCTGTGGTCAGGACAAACGGAGTGGTATATGGATGGCTTTGGTGCTTTTTGGCGCCACCTGGAGGAAACCAGGAAAGCCCCAACGTACTGGTTTTACTTCAAACGTTCCCATTGAATATTTACCAAGACAGTGCACATGCACACCTCTGCTGTACGCAAACACGTGCACGATTCTGCGAGACAGATGCGAAAGCAGATTTTTCATGCACCAAATTGTGTATTTGATTGGAAACAAGAGAGCAGAGTGCGCAGGGATATGAGTTTTCCTTTCTCCGCTATTGAAAACAAATCTGCTCAGGCCTTCAGTTTTCTGGAATAATAATGCCCAGCGGCAAGAACGATTCCTTACGTGCGCCCAGATGCGAAGGGAACGCCGCGTTCTCTTAATTGAAACCCAAGCAGAGCGTTTCCAGCCTTTTGTGATTTAAAAAATGTGCTGGAATGGTCAGAAAGGAAATTGGTCCCCGCCGCATCAGATTTGCGCGCCACCTCCGAGGAATCGTTCAGCTGCAAAATTGACACAAAATATGCGGAAGGACGAAGCTCTTGTTCCTTAATTGTGTGGAGAACCGCCGCAGAACGTGCGGTTCAATGGACGCGATCCGCTCCGGCGCCGCATGCATGCCTGGGAATGAACGTGTGGGTTTGAGAGGCTGTTTAAAAGGGTAATTAAATGGACTTTTTCTCACAGTAGCTAATCAACTCAACTCTCCCCTGGTTTGTTGCAGCCGCCCTCCACACCTCCCTTTTCCCCCATTGATGGAACTGTCCACCTACTCCTTCCATCTCTCCTCTCTAAAACCTTGAACCAAAGGCAGCGAGGGCTGCTCGGCCCCTCTGGGCTTTGTCAGCCAGCTCCTGGCTCCCACGTTACAGACAGTCCAATGTTTTCCCCAGCGCTGCCTTGTGGGCAGAGATGCTAATTTGAAGGGTTCCTGGATGAGACAGCTCTGCCAGAATATAAGCTGGAGTCAACAGAGTAGGACTTATAATGCCTGCATGCTTTAATGCTCTCCATCAGAAGTGCAAACAGGAGAGCGGCTTTTAGAATGCTGACTTATAGTGGCGCTGGGCACTGCCCGGTGAGATGCTAGCTTTTGTGGGTTCTGGCCTCCAAAAATAGTTTGACAAGGAATCAAGTCCTTTAAATTTTAATGTCTGAGGGGGTGAGGGGGGGTGGGGGGTGGGGTGCAAACAAGAAAGTTCATGACAGAACCAGATCTGAGTGAACTGGTGAGGATAAACGCCGGTTCGTTCTGTTGATCGAGTCTAAGTAAACGTCCTTAATGGACCGATCAAAGAAAATTAGCCTCCTAATTAGCGTCATCATTGGCTCAAATTCAATCCTAAATCGTCCTCCTGCCTAATTTATTTATTCATCATTTTTTTAAACCTTAACTTTAAAACAATAGATCATCACAGAACAGTTTTTGTAAATACAGCAAAAAGGCACTTGGTTACCCTCGAAGAAGAGCAGGTTCTTGTCCCTTGATGGACTCCATGTTGGGCTATAAATGCACCATTAGCATCCTGCCGACAGGGGATGAATCAGCCCGACAGAGATGCATATGCACAAGTTGCAGCCTGGCCTCAGGCTGCGTCCGGATCCATCAGTAGTAATGATGTGCTCTCAAGAATTATGCTGGTCTTGCTCCTGCAATCCACCCGTGATGGTCTCAGACGGCTCCGCCTCAAAATAGAATCAATCCTGAGACAGAAGAACAAAAGGCAGCAGCACAATTAGCTCCTGCAACTTGTCTGCATTGATGTGTTTAGGTTCTAACAGGGCAGGAAAGCTCCAGCTGTAGACAGGAGCAGGCATGATGGGGCCCTTGCAGAGCTCAAAGGGTCGACCCGTGTCCCTTAGGTGATTTCATGTATTAATGAGGACGCTCTGTGGGGGGATTTTGGAGAAGTTATTTACCATTGAACACAATAAAATCTGAACTTTCTCCCACGTTGAGCTCATTTTTCACAATCAAACGCGCCATCGTTCCCCTAAATCAAATCCCGAAAAGGCAGATAAACAGTCTCCGACAGGATCCCAGCGCTGCGTTTGTTCTTATCCTCCTCTCAGATTAGTCCTCCGGTTGATAACAACTAAAGAGCAAACAATCGAGCAGGGATTTAGAAGAATGAGGGAAGACTCTTAATTAAGCCCTGCGCTAGCCATAGCCCGCGGTGAGACGAGCTAACCGGATAAAAGTCGACGACCTCAATGAGCAACTGCGACCTACGTTTGGCGCCCCGCTGCGGTCCTGGCGGCTGCTCGCCATCCTCTTCCTTTGTGATAACAAG
Source organism: Takifugu flavidus (assembly GCF_003711565.1). Lineage (NCBI taxonomy): Eukaryota > Metazoa > Chordata > Actinopteri > Tetraodontiformes > Tetraodontidae > Takifugu > Takifugu flavidus. Next base: position 4,691,853 of record NC_079525.1, read on the forward strand.
ATGGGAATTTGAGGGCTGGAACTGTGACTCATCGGCAGAAAACATTTAGCTCCTCGTGGATTCCGTTAGCTCGGAGTGCTCCAGCGGCCCTTTGGTGTTGCTGTTTCAAAGCCACGTGAGATCCACGCGCTCTATTATTAGTTGCAGGTTCGGCCAATAACGCAACGAGGCCGCGCCGCGTTCACGGTTCTTGGATATCTCCTAATGGATCAAAGTTCATTTCCCGTCCCGACGTGCGCTGCCCACCTTCGGACTCGCGCCCGCGTATTTGGCAGAGACTCGGGCTTTTTCACTCATGTAAGCTTTTGCCAGCTCAGCTCAGGGCGAGCCGTTGTCATGGCAACACATGTCCCTACGGATTACCGAGGCTGTCTCTGGAGTGAAGGGATTTTAACCGCCCGGTGATGTCTGTGGCTGTTGGTGCCACGGAAACGGCACCTCTGTGGCAAATCAGGGAGAAATCTGACAGAGGGAGCGTCCTGAAGTACACCTGGGTAGTTTGGCCGCGACCCCGGTCGCCTCCCGTGCTGCACATCCCGGAGATTCCCGGAGTCACGGGCGATGACCTCCATCCGAAATTAACGGCGTCTACTTGGATCATTAGCGCCGGTCGAGTTTTCCTCCCAATGACGCCCTTTAGAGGAGCTTTGCAGGGAGGAAATGAGCGAGCGCAGGCCCCGCGGCTAACCTTTGACGTTCCCTCACTCAGACCGCCATTAACAGATTTAATTGCACGAGTCTGACGGCCGTGGCAGCGGGAGAAGCCTGTCTCCTCATGCAGCTCAGAGATTAAGCATCTATCGGAGAAATTACAGGCAGTCGCTGCAAACAAACATGCTTTAATTAGCACTTTCAGTGAAATGATTAATGTATTTTTGTATTGTTGTGGATGCGGCAAGCAGTTCTCCACGCGCCAGTAATTACAGTGCAGGCGCGTGAGCGGCGGCGCTTTCAGCCATATCTGTTTTAGAATCACATGCCAATCCGTCAGGCATTATTGGTGTAAGCAGGAAAACAGCTTCCAGAGGTCCGGCCGCAGAGGGACGAAGAGCGGGAAAACCATAAACACCGCCGTCGAAACCAGCTAATCTCATGTATATTTAATGGGGGAGGGATATTAAAAAATGTGCGCACTCATATTGGTGCGCTCAGCCACGCGGCTATTTTTAGATCCTCCATCACCCGTTTCTGCTGCTGCACGTGAGGCTTTGGGAATGTCAACAGAAGGCTGCGGATGGCAAGCAGGAGAATAAGAAATGTCAGTGATGACTGCGAGAGTCTGGGCGTATTCCTGCTTATGTACCGTCACCTCGATTAGCGACAGGCTAAGAGGTCGATTAGTTTTAAAACTCTTTTTACAGTCACCAGAGGATGATTTGGGGGGAGTGCCGATGCTATTTTTAGCCGGCCTTGTGGACAGAGTGGGAGATGAGGGAGAGTCGCTGAGTTAGCGTCATGGGGGTAAGTGCTTTAGCCACTTTGCCAGCCTTGCTTGGTATATTGAGCCAATGCCGTCCGCCCATGTATCAGCTTTTACGATGGAAAAGTGGAACTCGCTTCGTCTAAATGTGACAAACTCGGAATAAATGAGCCATTAGAGGTCTTCAAAGTTTATTGCATTCATAAAGGTAGAAATAATGAGATCATTTCATCACCAAGGTGTAAAAAACAACCATAAAAGTGGTACGTTCTTGATTGGGAATGCTCATTTGGCTTTATCTCTGCTAAGTTGCGGCGTCTTTTGCACCTTCGCGTCACTTTCAAAAGTTCAGCAACCTTCTAACTCGGCTTTGCCGAACTTTTCCAACATTCCTGCCTGAGTGCTGACATTGTGGGGACACGGAGGTAATCTGCCTACTGCTGACAGCCTCCCTCTGGACTCCAGGAGGAGCTGAAAAGGGGCTGAAGTCTTGTTCTCCGTCGGTTTTGTGCCTGATGTGGCTCCTCAAAGTTACCTGCTAACAGCTGCTGTTTCTGTGGATCAATATGTCGCACCCCTCGTTCTTGTTACACGCATTGATCCACTGGTATTTCCTTTACCTTGACAGGAACAACAACGGTCACACACACACAAACACACATGCATCGTTGTCCTTCTATCTTTGCGAGGACCTTCATATACATAATGCATTCCCTTTACTCTAACCCCAACCATCCCTTCTAACCCCTAACCCTGACCCTAACCCTGACCTAAACCCAATTCTAACCCCGACCTTAAAACCATGTCCTTGCAGTCCTTTAAGGTTGTGTGCACCAGCCAAAATGTCCTCTATTCTGTCCCCTCAGAATGGGACGTGTTAGCATTTACCCAGTCCACCCATTGGGTTGTTGTTTGGGGTCCTTATTGCACCTCCTCCTCTTATTCATCCCGTCTTCCTCGTTCACCTGAAGCTCCGATCGTCTCCAAATTTCACCAGAGAGTCCGATTTTACCAAAACCTGTCTTTATCTGGATTTTTTTGATTTGGTTTCGATGGTCACGTCATAGCTTTCCGGAGGCCTTCTGGACAAACTTCCGCTGTGTGATAGATCGACCTGTCGCAGCAGCGTGCTAAGCAGCCAGATTAGCCGCCTCTCAAGAGAGATCCGAAAGTTCCGTTCAAAGGATTGCGATTTATCCTCCTCCACCTTGATATCGGCGTACAGGAGTCGGAGGGAATCTTCTGTCGTTCCTCTCTTCAATCAGCCTGATCTGATGTGATGTGAAATCGACTGAGCGGTGATGTCACGATTAGCGTGTGAAAATCAGCTCAGGCTGTCACTCATCCCTCCATCACGGCGCCCGTCAACGCTCCGGAGGAACGCAAGCCGAGGGCGGCGAGATAAGAGGTGGTGGGGGGGGGGGGGGACCTGGTGGAGGGGAGGAACAGTGGGGTGGGGAAAGATGGGAGCAAAATAATTGAGGAAAACGAGAAAGAGGGGGAAAACCTGACAAACGAAAAGATGTTTGAGGAGGATGTTAAACCTCAGCGGGGCTTTAGGTGCTAATCTGGCCCCAAACAGAAGCCCAAATCTGCTCATCAATATTCCCCCTCCCGCCCAGACGCGGAGGAGCGGATGGAGACAAGTCCAATCCGTATAAACCCCCTCCGCTGGAACTCCAAATGGACCTGTCTGCTGGTAATTTGATGAAGCAAATCTCGGTTCCACGTGTTCCACCGTGTGCTCCGTCAGTGGAGCACGGTGTGACGCTGCAGCCGGAACGCCGTTAACCAACGGGAGGGGCCTGTAATCTGGGCCCCTGGAAACCAACTGGACCACGTTCCATTTAAAACTGAAGACTTAACTGGATTTTTCCTCTCGATCTGGGGTTCAGATCAATTTCACGGAGGCTTTCGCACACCGGCGACCACTTCCTGCTCCGCCGCAGCACACGCCAGTTTCTCGCTGTTTATTTGTCCGGTCAAGCTCGGAATCCGGTCCACCTCGGCTTTGATCAGCGATTACTAAACCCCCTTCGTTCCTTTTGAGGGACGCAGCAACTCTGACTGGTTTGGGAGAGCTCCCGGCCCCAGAAATGAGATAATAATCTGTCTCGTACTACTGACATTGATGCAGTGCCTGACGGAAAGGGATTCGGATTAGTTCATCCGTAAATCTGCACTAAAACCCGCAGCATTTTATCGTGAATATCAGCCAGCACCAGGGTCACGGTTAGATTTGGCGCTCCGAAACTCCAACTGCATTTGTTTTTCCTCATCATCATCCCAGGATTTTGTGAGTTACGGACCGAGATGATCAGAACAAACAGAGGTCAGCGAGGAGATTCCAGATCTCTGTAGCGCGGCACATTTATTAGAAAAAGAAGGAAAGCACGCTGTGGGAAGTAATGGAGGCCCTGGAGGAGTCTGCAGGAGAACCAAGCACCTCCCAATCTATTCAGCTCACAGCAGCAGTGCTTCAGTGTGTCTCTACCAAAATAAACGAGCCTGGGTGAAGATGGAGGCAGCGTAGCTCCCGTTCCGATAGCTCGCTAGCGTGTTCTGGTCTATACGCTGCGGCCCTGCTGGGGCTGGGACCTGAGATTGCCTGACGTTGTCGCATAGTGGCAGAGATCCACGTGAAAGCGGCCATTTTATGTTCCAACACTTCATCACAATACTTGATCATCACAGTAATTAAAACCCATAGTGAGCCTCGTATTTTCCCTGATGAAAACATTTCATCAGAGTTCTGGTAAAGCGCGGCGCAGCTAGCGTGCCGCAGGGGCGCACCCGGGTGAGCGGGGGCGTGTGTTACGCGTCGTTCATCATAATGAGAAAGCGTAAAGTATTGTTCTAGATGGGTTGTGAGCTTGTCCATCATCTCAAACCCACCTTGCCAGAGGTGGAGGGAGGTCGGATAGCTCTTATCTGTATTGCTACCGCGTGTCTGTCTTTAACCTCTCTGTCCTTGAAGCGGCTCCGACCCCAGTTGCCCCCCCACCCTTGCTGGATTTATATTCAAAGGCCAGTCCAGTTTCATTCCAGCGAAATGGATCCACCCGGAGTTGCTTTTAGGCGGTTAATTGGATATTAACAACAAAACGTGAAGACGCCAATGATGCTAATGTGTTGAGTTGCAAAAACATCTGATATCGGCGGGTGTAAGCTAACAGCAGCCTGAAGCCGCAGCTCTGGCTCAAATACCAACAGTCAACTCTTTCCACATTCAGTCAGCATCATTTTATCCTCTTTCGACGGGGCAGACATCAATAGATAATGTTTTGTTGTGTTTTTAAAAATTTTCCGTCCTCATGTGCTCCGGGATGGATGTGGATCCCAGACGGCGCCTTAAAATTAATCATGGAACTGCTCGAGTGCTTAAAAAAAGGAAAGGTCAGAGCTTTTATCTTTGGTGGTAAACCCCAACAGAAACGCCGACGCTGCAAAGCAGGTGAAAGGGAACTTTAGTCCTGGAAAACAGAGAGATGTTGTGGAGAGACGGAGCAGCGTTCCGGTTCACAGGCAGGGAACGGTTTGTTTTGGGTGCGTTCCAGCCTTCTCTTGACTTTTATTCATCCATAATCCCCTTTTCTCCATCTGTAATGTTCTCGTGGCAACATCTGTGTTTACTGTTGATGCAGGGTCACAGAAACCCCAGATTTAGATCCTCAGAGAGTGTGTTACTGGTGTTACTGGTGTTACTGGTGTTACTGGTGTTACTGGTGTCCTGTAGTGTTACTGGTGTTACTGGTGTTACTGGTGTTACTGGTCTTACTGCTGTTACTGCTGTCCTGTAGTGTTACTGGTGTTACTGGTGTTACTGGTGCTACTGGTGTTACTGGTGTCCTGTAGTGTTACTGGTGCTACTGGTGTTACTGCTGTTACTGGTGTTACTGGTGTCCTGTAGTGTTACTGTGTTACTGGTGTTACTGGTGTTACTGGTGTCCTGTAGTGTTACTGGTGTTACTGGTGTTACTGGTGTCCTGTAGTGTTACTGGTTACTGCTGTTACTGGTGTTACTGGTGTCCTGTAGTGTTACTGGTGTTACTGGTGTTACTGCTGTTACTGGTGTTACTGGTGTTACTGGTGTTACTGGTGTCCTGTAGTGTTACTGGTGTTACTGGTGTTACTGGTGTCCTGTAGTGTTACTGGTGTTACTGGTGTTACTGGTGTCCTGTAGTGTTACTGGTGTTACTGCTTTACTGGTGTTACTGGTGTCCTGTAGTGTTACTGGTGTTACTGGTGTTACTGGTGCTACTGGTGTTACTGGTGCTACTGGTGTCCTGTAGTGTTACTGGTGTTACTGGTGTGCTGGTGTTACTGGTGTCTGTAGTGTTACTGGTGTTACTGGTGTACTGGTGTCCTGTAGTGTTACTGGTGTTACTGGTGTCCTATGGTGCTACTGGTGTCCTGTAGTGTTACTGGTGTTACTGGTGTCCTGTAGTGTTACTGGTGTACTGGTGTTACTGGTGCTACTGGTGTCCTGTAGTGTTACTGGTGTTACTGGTGTCCTATGGTGCTACTGGTGTTACTGTGTCCTGTAGTGTTACTGGTGTTACTGGTGTCCTATGGTGCTACTGGTGTCCTGTAGTGTTACTGGTGTACTGGTGTCCTGTAGTGTTACTGGTGTTACTGGTGTCCTCTGGAACACCTAAAGACGGAGGACGTCCACCATCAGGACATTAAAGCCACCAGAGTCAACATTCCTAATCTGCTGCATGATTCTGCTTCTTTTTCACTGTGTGTTTTGTTCTGACTGCTCTTGTTTATCATCGTGAATGTCGGCACCCGTGTGGAACCGGCGGTATTTTTCCCGCAGCCGCTACGCAGCACGCTGACGTTATTTATTTCTTTCTTTCCCTAAAATGAAGCATGAACTCGGAGACAAAGTGGTGTCGAGCGCCGTGGGCGGAAGCTGATGATCTCATTTGTCCTGTCCTCCTTTGTTTGTCACGTTACACCTCGGCCGTGTGCACGGGATCGGGCGGATGTATCCGTGTGTGCAAACAGTGGGGTGCGATTGTACCATCGGTTTACATGCACAGGGGTCAGAGGTCGCCGGCGCCGAGCTCTCCTCTCCTCCTGTTTTAGCCCCCGGTCAGCGTTTATCACAGGCTGGACCCGGGTCCTCTCACCTGTTGGCCCAAAAAAACTCAATGACCTTTTGTTCGGCATTAAGCTAACGAGCGCTGACACATTTGGCGCAGGCAGGCACGAGCGCTCGGAAGACAGGGAATCTTCCTGGCCTGTGGAAGTTTCCCGGAATTAAATTCCGCATCTATCGCTGTTGCATTGGATTTGGGACGGCCGAGGACGGCGTGGATGTTCCTGTGGCCTCATCCTCTTTCTGCGCCGTCAAACGAGAACAAATGTGAGCTAATATGTTTGCAGAAGGAAGCAACGCGAAATGAGTCGGTCGCTCCGCCTTAGCTTATCCCCCATTGGGAATGCTAAGATTTATGAATTGGAGTCCACACGGCCTAGAAGGAAACCCCGGTGTCATGTCCCTGATATCTTATCTTTACGGAAAAATGTGCAAGTAAATGGAATAAACTTAACATAAATAGTAAATATTTAAAGAATAGGAACTCCGCACGGCTTAGCGTTGGCACACTTTTTAAAAATAGCTTCATGTCGGCAAACAATGAATTATTAACGAACATGTAGAAGCACACATGCATGTTTCAGAATTCCGAGTCTGGTGTAAGTTTTCATGCTCTATTTGGTGGTTTAGTGTGTCAGCGGTAATGGCGGCTGCTGCAGAGGAGATGAGCGGCCATTGAACCAGCGGGGGGGGGGGGGGGGGGGGGCAGATTTAATGTTGCGGGACTCACAGCCGGACTGTGGTGAAACTCTGACTGGGCTCCACCTTCCATCGGATAATCCCGTTGGGCTCTATTTTAATGAAAATGTTTGTCAAAAAGAAAGGGTTTGCCGAACCCGGTCTCATTGGAGACCGAGTCAGTAGTCATTTGTTGTTAATTCGGAGAGAGCCCAAGGTACAAGGCTGCCTCGCTGCTCCCCAATTCAACTGGGAATAGACTGGGAGCTCGGGCTGGAAGAGCTGCTCCAGTTTTCATTCCTCAGTGAGGAAATCTTTGTTATGCTGATGCGGAGGCAGATTAACTGAGCTCGCTAAAGGTTACCACAAAGGTTTCCAACACTTTTCTTATGCTTATGCAAATGGTGCTGATTGCCTTTCCTCTACATCCGAGAGCGGAGGGGGCAGAGGGGGCGGAGCTGGAGACGCCGTGTTCCCGGGAAGAACCCCGGGAAATGTAATGAATCTGGCACAACCCTCTGCTCGGACTGATGAAATGTTTGATGCGTTCCACAGTTACTGGAAATGAAGAATTAGTTCCATCCATCCATCCATCCATCATCCATCCATCATCATCCATCCATCCATCATCCATCCATCCATCAATCCATCCATCCATCCATCCATGCATCCATCCATCCCTCCATCCATCCATCTATCCATGCATCCGTCCATCCATCCATCCATCATCTGTCCATCCATCTGTCTGTCTGTCCGTCCATCCATCCATCCATCCATCCATCCATTCCATCCATCCATCCTCCATCCATCCATCCATGCATCCATCATATGCCCATCCGTCCATCATCATCCATCCATCTATCCATGCATCCATCCATCATCCATCCATCCATCCATGCATTCATCCATCATCCGTCCATCCATCCATCATCCATCCATCTGTCCGTCCATCCATCCATCCATCCATCATCCATCCATCCATCCATCCATCCATCTATCCATGCATCCATCCATCATCCATCATCCGACCATCCATCCATGCATTCATCATCATCCGTCCATCATCATCCATCATCCATCATCCGTCCATCCATCCATGCATCATCCATCATCCATCCATCCATCCATCCATCCGTCCATCCATCCATCCATCCATCCATCCATCCATCCATCCATCCATCCATCCATCCATCCATCCATCCAAGAAGCCTCTTCACAAACCCCAACTCATTTTAACTATCGTAATAGAACGACCTCCTCACGGAAACGCTCTACTCTTCATCTCCATGGAGACCGGCATCATTGTCCGCCATCTCACACCTCAACTGATGTATGATGGCCATGTCCTGCCATGAAATGGCATCCTGGAGTCAAAAGCAGTGGTGCTCCAGGCGATGTTCCCGGTACCAGCAAGGCCCTTCACTGTTCTTGAGCCTGGAGCCAATAACCTACCGTCGTCCACGTTCCTCCGTCCTTGGTCCCGCCTCTTGGCGTCAGATGACTGTCGCCGTTGGTTTGAAGGCAAACAGCCGAACGTTGGGAGGCCTGAGTTGTCCCAGCCGGATCTGCTGCTTCAGCTCCTCCGATGTTGCTCACTGTTTGCGTTTACAGCCTGACCTGCTGCTGCAAAGATGTTGGAGTCTCCACGTTCCTGCGGGATCCTGCGAAGGCAGCATCTGTTCACGTTTTTAGCTGCTAGCTGTAGCATCACACGTTTATGCAGCGCAATAAAGGATCAGAATGTATTTGATTAACAGTTTGGTCAGAAGAAATTTCAGACTGTTTCATCGGTAACATCTCACGAGCTTTACGACGAAGCTAGAGAGAGCTATTAAAATAAGTAGAGCCATAAAGTTTAATGGCAAAAATGAATCAGAAACAAATGGAAACCAAGTGCAGAGTGAGTCAATATGTAAAACAGGAAGAAACCTCAAGCAGGACCTCTCAGCCCAGAACCGAGAATCTAAAATGACTACAACCCCCCCGCCCTGCAGCCCGTTTTACTCACAGGTTCACGTCGCTGACCTCGACCCATCCTCCATATCAATGACTTCATGCAACTGTAGCTGGACGTAATTATAATAAATTACATGGAGATAAAGTTAAGGGGCAGATCGTTGGTTCTCTCTGAAAGGAGAGATTTATAACCTGTAATGATCCTCCTGCGCTGCGCTCACACATGCAGGGCTTTGGCTCCGCCCTCCACCTAAACAGCGTCTGGGGGTTAAAGGGCAACATGCATTATGGATCTCAACATTAAAAATTAAAACGCTTCGGCGCCTTGGTCACGTAATTAGGCAGAGTTTAATCCCCCTTCTCTCCGGGTCGACTCTGGGAATCACCTGCATGTGACCACCAAGCGACACTTCATAAATCACAATATATTACTGATTAAGTGTAATCAGCGGTCTTTCTCGTACATTTTTCTATGGAAACAACCCCCCCACCCACCCCCCCACCTTTTCCGTTTTCTCAGGCTGGCTAATGCTAATTCTCCAGGGATGATGGACTGGAAATAATAAATGTGTCATTTAGTCGCTGCTGTTTAATTGGATTTTAAAGGAAATGATGCGCTTGATGATGATGCGCCATGTCAGGCAGCCACACCGTCATTGTTGCTCTAGCAAATCACTTAGCAACACCCAGCTGAAGCTCTTTTCACACACAGGTGAACACACACACACCTCTGAGGCATTTCAGAGGGAAGGGGCTCGAGGCAAGCCTGAGGAGGTGACTTAGTTCGGCACTGCAAACCCCTCATTTCAGCCTGGGGGGGTGGAAGAGTTCGACTGGCTTTCTTGAGTCGACGAAACAGGTGGAACACGTTTAGTGCTTAGAGTGCTCTTCTCTTAGGGGCAACAGCAAACCTGCACTCCTGGTTCTTCCCCTGACCTCAAGGAAGGTCACCTGTGGCCCTGGATGCCCCAGGAGGTGTCCAATACAAGAACTCCCACAAGAATCAGAGCCGCCTGTGACAGCAGGGACATGAGAATGAGAGATTTAAGATGCTTGAAGGCCGAATGATTCAATCCTCACGCAGTGTGTTATGACTACGTCAGGATGTTTCCATGGCAGCACGTGATCGACTGGGATGATTTTGCAAAATGATTTTGCAAAAATAGTTTGTATTTCCTCAGAAAGTCTTTCCTTGACCTCGTCGTCTTTGTCCTTTTCTGATTTTGTTCAAGTTCATTTGAGTTTGTATTCTCAAATTTTCTGTCCTGGTATATTGAGGGACCAAAATCTGATTATACAAGCAACACAGGTCCATGTCACTGGGCCCCACAACTTTAAGGTAAAATTGGGTTGAAGTCAGGGTTGTGGTTGGCGTTGGCGTTGGGGTAGGGGTTGGAGTTAGGGTTAGGGTTAGTCTTGGGGTTGTGGTTGGGGTTAGTCTTGGGTTGTGGTTGGGGTTAGTGTTGGGGTTAGTGTTGGGGTTAGTGTTAGCGTTGGGGGTTAGGGAGTTAGGGAGTTAGTTGCAGTGGTTAGGGTAAAGAGCTGGGTTGTGTATTCTCAGATATCTGTGTGTTATAATTTTTCAAGGGAACCGCAAAGGTCTATTGCAGAAACAGCTGCAGAAACATTTATGTACTTTTTCCTTCTGTGCGCATGAAGTGACCGGCGGCCCAACAGGTAGCAGCTCCATTCACAGATAACGGAACAAAGAGGTTGGGAGTGACAGGCCGAGTCGTTAAATGTGTACAGACGGGAAACCGTGTCTTGATGGGTGCTCAAGTTTCCCCAGGCAGATGTTCAAAACCCAATTTAACGCACTCGGTATGTGCAATTTAAACACTTCAGCACAGTACCTGCGGTAAGGTGAAACTGACTTCCCTCCTGAGTGTTTGGCGCCTGATTTAATTTAAAAAGGTTTTTGCCTTTGATTAAGACAAACCTGAGAATGTGGACACGCGGTGCCTCCAGCTAGCTCTCAATGGTTTAACGACCATACGGACAGGTGGAATCAGCTGTTTTGTTCCCCTTGCAACTATGTAATATATCTTTACAGTCCCCAGGGCGTCTCTTTTTTCAGGGGAAAAAAAACTGTGCGGATGAGTTTTCAAGTTTCATGCTTGTCTACATGGAACACACTGTCCCTCAGTGTCACCAATGAAGGAAAATCCACATGCTAATTACCCCGGGTCATATTCACACTTTGCCATCTAACCTACTAGCAACATACATGTGCATGTGTCTGGTGCGTGCCTTTCAAAATAAGTTGTTCTTCTTTTTTTCAAAATAAAATGTCCGACAACAGATGCACATTAAATATTGAACCTTTTTTTGACCGGCTGTCTGCGACCCATCCAGAACGAGAACCAGTTGAGTGTTTTAAACAATAGACATGGATGTGGTCGCTTAGCAACCAACATCCACTGGTTAATGGGGATAATGTCCTGCAAAGTTTGTTTGCGTTGGCGTCGTGCTGCAGGTTATTGTGTCTATGATGCAAATGATGAGAATGTTGAGACTGCTTGGCAAGGTGGTTTCCTCATCCGTGGGGTGGGGGGGCTGGTGATGCGTTTCTGTCACAATTTTGATTTCAAGCGCTCTGGGACTGCAGCCTTATCTTAAATTAACTCTTACCCTTGAACTGATTATTCAGTTTGCTCTTGGAGGTACACGCATGTGTGTGTGTGTGTGGTGTGTGTGTGTGTGTGTGTGTGTGCGTGTGTGTTAAAACACATCCGGAGCTAATGTTAACACCATTGTCCTGTTTGCTCTTCAAACATGTGAGCAATCCCTGACTGCTATTTACTTTTCGCGAACTTCTTTGCTCACGTCGCTGTGCGCAGATCATTCAGTGAATAGTTGTGTAAATATTTGCCTGTGGCAGCGCGAAGGTCAGCATCACTAAATAAGAGCATCTGTTGCTGCTGGCGTGGATAAAAGGCCTAGAGCAGGTAGATGTGCAAGCGTTATTGCTTCTTTTGCCCAAACACAAATTACCCCCAACCAAAAACTTGGTCTCTGCATTCCTTATTCATGTATTAACACTTTATTAATATCTTTATCACGCTTTCGGGACCTGCTGAAGAGAAGCACCAAAATAACTCGTGAGTATTTGTGTGGCTCTCTGTCTGTTTTTTTATATATATTGCGCATAGAAATCCACATTCAGTGACATTTTTGGTAAGGGAATATATGTTGGCTGATCCTCACAACTTCAGAGGACTGTTTGAGGGTCAAAACATGGTTATGAGGTTGAGGTGATAACTAGGTTTAGTTCAAGGTTAATAAACGCTCAAAGACAGAAATTCGAGGATGTGTGTCGGTGTTTATTTGACCCGACCATAAAACTGGTCTCGTTAGACTGACGAAGCTTCTCCCAGTTGGTGCCGTGTGTCTTTGGCTCAGCTCTGCTGGAGATTAATTTGCTCTTTGAACAACAGCAACAGCTGCTGCAGTCACAGTCTCATTATAGTAGTCATGGGTGTCGCAAACAACAAACACCTTTATTAGATTCTTTTCCAGATCTGAATTTTTACTGGTATTATCGAGGCGTCGGATCCTCGTCCCCCCCCCCCCGCCGTCGCTCCTCCGCGTTTGTTTTCCATGAAGCGTCTCCAGGGAAACCCCGTCTGCACATAACTGTGATGAACGTCAATCAAGAGTGACGTCAAGGTCACATTGAATTCCGATACGGGAACCCATTGTTGTTGGGACTGAGGTTGGAAATCCGATCAGTTCGAAAGTGGCCCAAATCTGATTTGAAAAGACCCGTTTTGGTTCGTCATCTGCTGTTTACACTGTTGAGAGAATCAGAAGTGGGTCACATGACAGGGGGGAGGGGGACTGAGATGAAATCTGTCCTTACTTTGCGTGATTAATGCTGTTTTATATCGTCACACTTGGCACGATGATGCGTTCAACTTTGCACTGGTTGATGTTTCTGCTACAACGTTGCCAGAGACCGATCGCATCCCAACTGGACCGCTGCTGTTGGCAAACCATCGCTGAGGCCTCCAGTGGCGAGTCTGTGCCATTCTCTCCATCTGAAGTAACGTGGGCACGCCGGCGGCGTGGATCGGTGACCGTGATTACTGCTGGATGCTCCTCTGTAGGCGCGACACCTCGGACCATCGTGTCGCCGTCCTCTGATTGTGTTCCAAAATATTCCAAAGCTGCTGTGAGGACATTCCGCTTTCAGATGCCTCTTCACATTCCAGATATTGCTGCTGTCCCATAATGCATTGCGTTTCAAATCCCTCCCCAGCGCCGAGGTCGCGTGGGTGACTTTGCATTGTTCTTGACCTTTGTCCAGCTTTACTTTAATTCTGTCGACCGCAGCTTTTTCTTGGACTGATCAAGGTGATGGTTTCTGGAAAAGCCTCAGTGTCCTCACTAACATATGAAAACACTCAGGAGTGTACTGGTGAGGAATATAGAGTGAGGACCTCTGGGTCACTTAATAAAGAGACACAACATGTTCTTGTAAATCTTGGATCAGGAAGCACAAAAACATCAAAAGGTCATAACAATGGATGAAGATCTAATGGACAACAACATCATCATCATCATCATTATTATAAACATGCATACAGTCCCTTCCACCAGGACCAGGATTTTAAGATGTTCATCTTCAGTTTCCTCTTGGTGCAGATCCAGATCCTAATCACAGGTGGATACCTGGGGGAGAGAGAGAGAGAGAGAGAGGGCATAGAAGGAAGCAGGAGACACAATGGCTCCTGCACACAAACCCAACAATCACACTAATTTGTGTGATTGTAATTACAGTCGATCGAGTTAATTTGGATTCCTGGTGTAAAACCGCTTCACAATCAGCTGCTCATTTCCTGTCCGTAATGTTGCGCCTGTGGTCACATTAGTTTCTGCATTCCTGACAGGTTGAGGTGGAAGAATGTGAGCAGGAATGATTGGTTCTGTTGCTCCCACGTGGCTCCATGTTTGTAGAAGATCTAATGTTCAACTGTGTGGTGCTGGTATTTGCATAAATGATCCTAAATCCGACACTCTCACGCCTCCCAGTTCTCACCATCACTCATGTTTCCTGCTTTTATTCATCGAAATCACCATCGAGCACCTTCTTCCCTCCTGAGTGTTTTATAAAAAAACGTTGTTTTATTAAATAAAATGGTTCTAAAGCACCTCCCTCCCTCCTGCACACACATACACACACACACAAAACAGAAAAAAAAAATGCAGCACGCAGCTTTTCCACAAGAGTCAGGTGGACGTCACATCCGTCAGTGCTCTTCCTCGCCAAGTCAACCGCTGGGATTGTTTCCAGTCTCAGCACATTTCCAAACTGGGACGCGTCCAGGCCGCCGAGGTCAGGCTTCACGTGTGCGTGGCGGTTTGTGTCAGAGGGGCCACAGCCGTCACGCAGCTTTGACTCGATCTGGAGCCGCACGTTTCACCGGCCGACACGTCACAGAGAGCGTTCATCACGGCCGCAGGAGTCTGCAGATTAGCCTGAATGAGCAGGATAATGCTAACGTATTTAGCACGCCCAGCCCATGACTCGGCAACGTGCCGACCACACCTGAGGTCAGAGGTCACATTATCATGGCTAATTATCAATGGACCCTAAAGGTGTCCTATAAATAGATGCTAACTTCTATAGCCATGCATCCCTGTTTGGGAATTGTGGACGAGGACCGAACGCAGCATATATTTTTCACGCCACACCTCCTCTATTTGCTCCTGTGTGTCACAGCTCAGCAGACATCCAGTCATGGCCGCCCTCTCAACGTGGCATGGATCCCCGCCGCACGTGCTCACGCTCGCAGAGCCAGAATATCAGCGAAGTTCTGTCGGCGGAGGCTCGTTCTTAATCTCTGATTGAGGCGGGTGGGAGCGTCGGGGTGAGCGCTGTGATAAATACGCCGCAGACATTTTGTCATTCAGACAGTAAAAGTCAGTCTGGGGTCTATTTATACGCCTTCTATTTTTAGCTACAATGGTGCCACAGCTGCACGTGACGGGCTCGGCTCGTGCACGCCGCCTCCGCTCCCGTGCATACATCTCACAGCCCCCCCCTTCCCCACTCTGTCCCATGTTTTCCAATCTCTCTTCAATTGTCTGACTTGCCCGCCCCCCTCCCATTCTTCCTCTACCTTCTCATTCACCCACCCACACACACACACACACACACACACACACCCATTCAGTCGTGCACTGTCTCCTCGGTCACGTTTTGCTTCCTACTTTCAGAACCCCCTGAAGGCGAGCCATTTCAGGATATTTCACACACCAACTCTGTCACTCTCCTGGACGCGAGCGCACACGAGCGGGCGCGCAGACACGCGCCACAGCCCGCCGCGTGCGCGCCTTTCGATCCACACGTGCGCCCCTAACCTGCCACAGCTGATAGTGTTCCAACACGGTTCTGTGTACTGTTCACAAATAAGCCGAGCAGAGATGGGATTCGCTGAAGGCAACAAACAGTGCGATTCATAAATATATGAATGCAGCGCAGCTAAAAATAAAACGAAAATAAACGCACACAAACACACGCGCACGCACACTCCGCGCCTGGCATCATTCAGCTCATGCTTCTGCTCTCAGAGGAGACGTGATAAAAATAGAGGTGTTTCCCGTCCATGCCCCCTGCCACACACACACACACACTCGCACGCACGCACGCACGCACACACAGATTCTCCTCAGTGCACACAGTAGCAGTCTTCTTTCATCCGGATTTTCTCTCCCTCTCTGTCGCCATTTAACCGGGCTGCTTGGGTTCCGCCGCCACGTGGGCTCGGAGCCACGTTCCTTATCAAGCTGCACACAAATAAGACCGATCCAATTTGCCTCCTCTTTAATAGCCGTTTCTGTTTGAGCCGTAATGACTTTGGCCCCCAAACAGAAGCGGCGAGAGCTTTGCTTATTTGCGAGGTGGACTTTCTGTTTAAACCTCACATTCAGAAACTCCCTTTCTACCATTTCCAGCTCCTAAATGGAGGCAAAGGAAGCACAGCATCTGTGGGAAGCCGTGTTTCATCTCTACCCCCTGAGAGCTAAGAGTGCTGGCTTTAATTGTTTCCTCCCACCTTTTCCAACTAGTTAAAGATCAGAAGTCACTCGTACCCAGTTACAGCTACATGAACACTTCCTCACGGATCCCTTCTGATAGGCTGCTTCTGATGATACTCCGACCTCCTGACCCCGTGTCCCTCCATGTGCTAAAATAGTCAGATATGAAGATGAGTAGCCCCTCCTCAGAGCAGCTTTATACTGGGGACCAGTAACCAATGTGTCCAAGTGAAAAATGCATGAAAATCCCACAGGTAACATGAACCTGGAAGAGAACCAATAACACTGAGTGTCTGTTGGAGGCACCATCTTTCAACACCGCCTGCACGCTCATTAACAGTGACATTTTCATCCGTCCTGCCGAGCCCCGATCACACCGGTGCACTTCGGCTCCAAAGATGCGTTTTTATTATTTCATGCTAATCATCCCGTGTTGTGTTCATGTCTAGCGCTGCGTAACGGCGCTTTACACGGGATTGCACTCAAAACGCAGGAGTCGGAGCCGAATTAATGATGAATAAATGATAAATTCCCCAAAATCTCAGAATCACACTGGGGGGCGCATCAATCACAGCGGCAGTCAGAATTAGATCCCGGGCTGTTATCTGTGCTTGGCTGATTAGAAAGGTTGCTTATGAAAGGCAGACCGTTACTTCCAGGTAGCAGGAACATGCAGTGGGAGTGGGAAGAGGAAGAGAATTCCATCAGTCTGGAGGCGTTTCACACACTTTGAAGATATGAGACCTTGAAAATCGTGTCCTTCTAATTAATCCTGTTAAAACACAACTTTTCTCTTATCTTGGAAGTCATCTCTCTTAGCAGGTTTGTTAGCTAACATCGTTTTTTGTTGCCTGTGTTTCTTCTGTATGACTTAAGTACCCTCGCTCGCAGCGAAGTGAAGCGAGATGGTTCTGGGTCTCCATTTAGATGAGCCATTTGCTCAGAATTCCCTGTTCCCCTGAATGACTATGAGCATCGGGGCTCCAGCACTTCCATACACTTCGATTGGTTGTTGCTGGTTCCGTCAACAGCAACAGTGAAAACATTTCCAACATTTTTACTTGGTTATTGTCAGCTATTATGATGTCTTTTCATTCATATCACTGCGAAAACAACAGAAAGAAACATTTACATTTGAACACATCATGCTAATGTAACTGACCTTTGCCGAGCGCTCATAATTACTGAGAATTTGAATGCACCATAATACAGTATGGGTGCTTGTGGAGCCGCTACACTTGGAATCCTCGCTCCACAATGAACTGCTGACTTCCCTCCCTCTTTTCTGGTCACCACGTTTGTGATTTTTTGGGTGGGAGGGGCATCATTTTATTTGATTTCACTCATTCCCTGCTGGAGTTGGCTCTGCTCACTTAATTCCCACGAGCAAGAAAGAACCGTGACACATGACTATTTTTTGGGCCAAGAGAGTTATTCAATTTTTTTTCAATATTCCAATATATGTACATATATATGCCGAGACTATTGTTGTGGGATTTAGCTCCTGGTCTCCCCCAGGGACTCCTGGGACAGACCCCAGAGTGAACAGGAAATGGATGGATGGACAATTAAATTTACTTATGAGCATTTGATCCAGAATTTGAGCACCGAATATGATAAAACCCCAAAACAAAAACAGTCATTAATCTCACTTGTAATAGAAAATGGTTTCCAAACCTGCTCCACCACCTCAGTCAGGAGGGTTGTCGAGAAGCCAACCTCTGCTTTCCGCTTCTGCTGGAACTCATATATTTTCTATTCCCAGAGACTCTCTTCTAATAATCTTTCTCTCATTTCCTGAAACTTTTATGCAATAAGTTCACACCATAAAACGACCAAATCCGAAGTACTATTACAGGGTTGTTATTAACACCCAGGAGTGTCTATAAAATAATATTAAACTAATGTAATTAGAGTCATTAAGGAGAGGTGTCAGGGATTCGAAAACAAGTGGGAAGAGATTATTCCCAGTGCATTACTGAGTTGAGCCCAGCCTCAGACTTAATGACCACAGAAGGCAGCTTTGGTCTTTGCTGGCTGCTATTAACAAGTCATATTTCTCTCTGGAGCTTCTTAACGAAGCCGGGGGTTTTTGTGACATCTTACCATTGTTTGGCTGCTCTTAA
This sequence comes from Takifugu flavidus, assembly GCF_003711565.1. Lineage (NCBI taxonomy): Eukaryota > Metazoa > Chordata > Actinopteri > Tetraodontiformes > Tetraodontidae > Takifugu > Takifugu flavidus. The sequence continues at coordinate 4,710,184 of NC_079525.1, forward strand.
TGACTCTGTTCATTGGGTTAATTAAATATTCTCCTTTAAGATATGCATGCAAATTTGCAGCTGCTGCGGTTCCCCCGCTCAAAACTGACCGCCATAAACAGACCTGATCCCTCACAAAGCCGACAAAAGCACGGGAATGCGTGCTCACTCGGACTTCCTGGGATTTGGCTGATCCTTTAAATGCATTGGAAATGAGGAAACTGGCACGCTGGATTCATCCGTCAAGAAACTGTGCGGGGGGGTGGGGGGGGTGTTCCACCCAGACGACACCAAGATGCAATTTTAGCCCTCTTCGATGAATCTGTGTGGTCGTCGCGGTGTTTGAATGTTTGAATGATTTCATCTGTTCCCCCCGAAACGATAAAATAAAGCGCGGGCACATGGACGGATCGGAGCGGGTGTCGGCCGCCTGGAGGCAGGTATAAGGTCGGTTCTGGTCAGAAGTGACGGCAAAGTGCCTTCCTGCTTGGATACCGTTGAACCCAGATCCATTTTTGTCCTGTTTTTCAGGTGCAAAAGCTTTAAAGGGGCGACCGCGCGAGGCCGAAGCAGGTTCTGTAAGTGCGTGAAGGCTTGTCTGCCGCTAGTAGCAAAGTAGGAACAAGGTCACCTGACACCAGTGCCAGCTTGGACCTAATGGAAAGTCTGTGTCCTCGCTCAGCCGATGCCCACGAGAAGAAATTATGTGCCGCCAACGACTGGGTTGCATGAACAGAAAATGGGAGTTGATGGCTTGTACAGCACACGGACATTTTTCCGCCTCGCGCCCCTCAGGTGGTCACCGGGTTCATCCGGATGAACATCCTTCTCTTTCTGAGCCTCTGTGGATCGGGGCGGCCGTGACGGGTTTGGCTGCTTTCATTTGTGAATTCAGGACGATGAGATTTATCTTCCTGGGTGAGTGAAGCTGCGTTCAAAGCATCAAGACTGAATCTGCAGTTGCATGAATGCAGCAGATCATAACAGATACGAGGAGACGTTTGCGGCACGGCCCCCTCCTGCATGTGTGCGTGCACGTGTGGGTGTCTGAGAGAGAGGCAACGTGTGGAGTGAAGACCAAGGCGGGGTGTTATTACTCTTCAGAACGACAGTTGTAACAACAGCGGCGGTGAAAAGAGAGAATTCCTCCGGCGCATTAGAGAAATAAGCGAATCCATTAAAACTAAGGAGGTAAAATAAAGTGAATGTTCCAGCGATGAGGAGGGAGGTCACAGGGTGTTGTGGTTATTTCAAACATCTCTGTGGTTCCCTCCTCAGCTGTCCACGCGTTCTCTCTCTGGTCATCCACCTGTTGCTGCCTTTTGTGGAGGGGAGGGGGCCGTCTTCATGATCAGATCAGATCTGAGAGCTTTGGCCTTTCAACCTGATGAAAGTTTAATAATTCAAAGTCATTCAGGTTTATGACCAGTATCACACCCCTTTGCCCTCCCTCCATCCTTCACCTCATTGTTTCACACCCTCACACCCTCATTTTGGACAGTCGAACAAAGTTCGACTGTCCAAAATGTCTCTATGGGACCAACTCATGCCTGCTAGCTTAACAGTAAGCTAACAGGCCAAGTGAGTTTCTTAATCAAACAGAACCAACGTTGATTTCTGAAGACATTTTTCAGTGACGTTTTCAGCTGTGGTGGCTGTTCTGGTTAATTCTGTGATAGAAATTCTGATTGCGCTGATGACAACGGTGCTGAGGTGTGGATGAAGGATCCTGTTTGAGGTCTGCTCCGGCAAAATTCTAACAGGATGCTTAATGGAAACACCGCTGGGATGGAGTCGGACCTGCACCGGCGCCAGGGTTAATCCTCTGTCTGCTTAAAGCCACTGCGATAGCCTCAAATCCTGACCCTTTTAGTCGATCCGTTGCCCGCCGCTCCGTTTATTTGTCCGGCTCATTCGCGTCAGATGAACTGCAGCCATCCCGCCGAGGACAATGTGAGTCGAAGATGATGTAGCTGCGCCCCGTTTTTATCGGAGAGCAAATTAGTTTAATGCTGGATGTGCCCCAGTTGTTTGATGTAGCATGACCGTGCAGCCTGCCAGATGTATTCGCGGTTTTCTGTGATAAATGGCCATGACTTGGAAACATGAGGAGCGAATGAGGAAGGTTTTTTTCTATTCAATTAGCATGAAGAGATCTTGGTGTTTAAAGTTGAACAACTGTCCTGGTTAAAAATGAGGTTTGGTTTTCCTCAACAATGTTGAACACTGCATATTTTTCCTGTACGATGATGTCATCATCAGCATGTGTGTGTGTGTGTGTGGGGGGGGGGGGTGGAGATGAGTGAAGTGTGACAACATGAATTAGCGGCGCAGAGACAGTGGCCGTTACTCCTCGTCTCTGGGAGCAGAAACCAGCTTTGCATGTTTTGCAAACATCTGTGCCAAAGAGCCAAACGCTGGAAATAATCTCATCCGCTAAAAATAAACTCCTGGCTGAACTGTGCATCGGGCCGACTCCTCCAGCGGCGCGATGAGGCAGCTTCCGTGGCAGCATCCACCCGTCTGTCCTCTCCGTCAGAGGCGGCCGGGCTCTTTATCGCTCTTCATCCTCTCTCTAGACGCCCTGGTTTCACCTCAGGATGTCCCCAGGAAGACCCACCGAAGGCTTCGGGAGGAGCGGTCGGAAGCACATGTTCATTTAAGGGAAGTTGTGGCCTAAACAGAGATGCATCCTGGGTCATGGATGTCTGAGAACGATTCCTCTGCTGGAACCCGACTGTAAGAAACTCTCTCTGAACAGTTCTGACAGATCACCTGTGCTGGCCGGGAGCGGCTGCCTTCAGCCTTTCAGTCAAACGCAGGGAGAAAATTTGCAGACGTACACAGGAGAACACATCACAGGCTCAGTGAACGCACCGCCGTCGTCATTTCCCAGATTAGATTTCACAGCCAATGTCTTGGGAGAAATTCAATGCCCGTCTGGTCCATCCCCAGTGAGACGCTTTGGGGAGCCTCAATCGTGTCCAGCCGGAGGCGGCGAGGAAGCCATTTGCTGTAGGTTCATATATGCAGGCTCACAGTGAAGTGTGAGCCGCCAAAGGCCGAGCAGATTAGCTGTTGAAGCCATTTTTCTGTACAACCCGTCATCAGGCGAATATACGGGTCAAAATCAGCGCAGAGGATGGAAAAGTGAGGCTACAGTTTAGGTTGAAGGGTTCCCGTCGGAGTCTTTAGGGAGCTAGAACGCTGAAATCCAGAAGCCGTTTGACCCGAAGTCGACTCCGCTTCACGCTTGAGTCCATAAATCTGCTGTGAACAGAAGCTCTGGTTTCCTCTGCTGGCATTCAGAACAGGTGGAGGATAATTCCAGGACTTTTTCAGCTGTTTATGTGTAAGTTCTGGAATCAATCAGCCCTTCAGGTGAGCAGCCTGAGGACCCCCACAAAGACAAATCCGGGCCTGCGTCAAGGCAGCGCGGCTCAGACTCGTGGCGGAGGAACAGCGAGGACAAGGGAGCCTCACAAACAGAGCAAAGTGAAAGCAACAGAGCAAACGCGAATCAAAGCGCTTCAGGTCCAACCAAATCCATCAGAGGGGATTAAAGGGAGTTCTGAGAAGGAGCTTTTGGGGTCTTTTAACAACATGGTTCTTTTTTTTGTTAGTCTGAGTTTTGCATCATGTGGTTGTAATTAAATGCATGACTGGGCCTTTTTTAAAGAGAAGATCTTACCTGCTGTTCTTGGCGTGAGTGTCGGCAGCGATCACGCGACCTTAAACCTTTTAGAAAATGATCGGAAGGACGTTCTGCTGGGGCGAAGGGCAGATCTGTCTGAGTGGGATTTAATACAGACGTCTGAAACAACCTCAAAAGGCCTTCCACTTCTCTTTCTTTCTTTGAGGCTTTGATCCTTTGTTCCCACTTTTTTTTCTGCTGTCCCTCTGGGGGTGGGTGACCTCTGGTGACCTCTGCAACTCCCCCTCATGTCAGGTACGCCGTCATCCACATGTTGTGAGCTCCAGCCCTCGTCTGGGTGTTTTTAGACGTGTGGTATCGCTCCTCCAGGGGCACAAGGGAGATTTATCCACCTCTATGGCTGTTGCCTCCCCCCCCCCCACACACACACAGCACCTCCCTTCCCTCCAGTGAGTTTACCCACAATCCTCTTGGATCTTCTCTGTTTGTCCTCGTTGTCAGTGCTTCTCTGATGAGTCCGATGACTTGTTTATTTAAGGCAGCGGCCATTAAGCCAACAAATTTCCCTCCGTGAAATCAAGAACATCCAACCACCTCCTCCATACGATGCCCCCCCCCCCCCCCGTCTCCTAACTTGCCTTCTCTTCTCTCGCCACCCGATCCCATTTTAGTCATGGGAACTCCCGGCAGCAGCCTCGGCAGGTTCTGCTTTTTAATGATTAAATTGTGTTTTCAGCAGCTTACTCAGCCTGTTATTGTTCAATTTGTCGCGTTTCAGGACAAGAACAACGCCTCCTTCTCTCCCTCTTTCTTTTCTTTTCTCTCTGTTGAAGCCGCCGGTGGAAATTTGCCAGAAAAGAGCGCAGCCGAGAAATCAATGACTTCCCCACTTCCTTTCTGCTGGGTGGTTTTGGAACACAAATTCATCCACACAGAAGATTTAGGGAATAAAACAAGCCTCCTTGCAAAGAGACCAACCTGAAAACCTGTCACTCTCTCTCTCACGCACACACACACACACACACACACACACACACACACACCACACACACACACACACCACACACACACACACACACACAGGAGCCACTAACACCGTTTCCATCACCCTCGTCCTGATTTCTCCATTACAAGGCGGCTCCCAGGAGCCCCATGGCCCTGCCCGTAATCTCCCAGGACAGAACCGATACAATCCCAGTTAACTGCCAACGATGACATTCCAATACCGTTTAGAACTCCGACTCCGAGGTGCCCTGGTGTAATATCAGCCTCCATCCTCTCACCGGCGGTCGTGAGGGCCTGACACCGGCCCCGGGAGGCGCCGCCTTTCGCTGAGAATGTGACAACTCATCTCCCGCTGAGGTTTCCTTCTGTCTAACAGGAGGGGCTGGATTTTGATGGAGGTCACGCAGTAAAGACCTTAAGTGGTTTGGTACCATCAAAGTTGGGCGGTGGGGGCGGATCCGCCGCACTGAGACGAAGCGTCCAACCAGTTTGTGGATTCTAAATCCATCATCAGGCCTGAATCAGGAGAAAGGAGATAATAGAAATGATGGAACTGAGGTTAGAAGTTTCTCAGAGGTCGCTCTGCAGTTAATTACATGGTCTTTTATGGGGAGCATTAAATGGCCATACACACATATCACAGAGAACAAAAAAAGGCTTTTTATAGAGAGCACGTGTGGGAACTGATGTTCCAGAAGACAGATAGCAGTATTTACATATGCATGATCCGCCCGAAAGAACAGATTTATCCGTCAGCACAGGTCATAAATTCTCCCCCGCCCGTCTCAGCAGATGGGACCAAGAACTTAACGTCAGACATCCAATACTGTAAACTTCTGAGACAGATGGTCTCTGTCACCCCACAGAGTTTGTTTATCATAGATCGGCTCCCGTTTACCCAGTGGATGCTGGAAACGACGGTGAATCATCGTGACTGACGGCTAATTTGGGGGCATTTGGTATCTGTAACAACGCCCAAACTCATAGGTGTTTTCAGTCAACAATTTACGCTGCAGTGATGCTAATGCTAACAGTAAGTGGCTCATTAGCGCAGAGCTGCTGCTTGGTTCTGATTTAATACACGTAAAGGCAGACGGAGAAGCAGCGGCTCTAGTTAGCACGTCCTCTGTCTCCTACCGCTCTGAGAAGACGCGCTGGTAAACCGCCTTGATGTCCTGATTATGCTCAGATAAGAGAACATCCCGAGTCCTCACGTGCAGATTACGGGCGCTCATCAACTTCCGAGCGTTGCCGGCTGCCAGTCTTTGCGCTGCCACGAACGTGGGCCCAGTGTAATCTCATTACAGGTAACGTAAAGCACGGACGTATGGCGAGCAATCGTGCACATGACCTCATAAACACAGGCTTACACAAGCGTCTGTCATTGACCCCGTGCCTGTGATTAATGCGCCGTCGGGAATCTCTTAACGCCATGGCGACCCACGTTTGGTCATCAAGCTCTGGGTCTAAGTAGTAAATTGTTATTATAGAAGAAAGGGAACAAAACAGGCGATTATTAAAAATGAGCGACATGGCTGATCTGAGGTCAGACCATTAGCGTTATTATGGAGAGTCGTACGCAATCGTGAGGCCGTTGACTTTTATTGAGGGAACTCTCTCCTGCGTGGGAGAGAAGAGGCCGCAGTTATGAGTTTGGAGTTTTCTTTTCATCTGTTCACCGCCATTAAACACCAGGGTTCGGTTAAACAAGGCTGGCTCGCCGTGCTCGCCGCTATGCAAATTGGACCCTTTGATGTTGAACCAACAACACAAGGACGGACTGTGCGTGTGTACGTGTGTGTGTGTGTGGGGGGGGGGGGGGGGGTATTTTTAATCAGGAAATGGTCCTAACGAGGGCTCATGTTAGCAAAATAAAAACAAGAGCAAAAAACAGAGTTGACTGACACCAGCGGAACATCAAGTTGCCCGCGTGCTTTGGTTGTTTTGGGCCGTTCTCCCTGGAATGTTGCTCTGATTGAGAGAAAAGGAATTCTGGGGGCAGGGTGTCATGCTGGAGTCATCATGGGAAGCAAGCATCTTTTACAGGAATGAAGTCCAATTCTATCTGTCTGGTATTATCAGCAATTATTGGTTGTTTTTTAACTTTTAAAAAGCAACAATTCAACATATTTGACTCATCCTGGACCCTGTAATAAGCCCGTTTAATGAACCCTGGCAGCAGCTAAAGTTTATCTGGAGTTTCCTGCCTCCTGGGACAGTGAGGGTAATAAGATTATTCCGCAGATGAAGCACTAAGACGTCTTGTGTGTGTTATTAAATGGTATTTCCATCAGGCTGCCATAATTGTGATGGCAGAGGGCAGATGACCACACGCAGATCTACACGGGAAACACAGATGCGCCCGCGCTTATCTGGTGTTATCAGTTAATAGTTTGTGGTGGGTTTCTTTAAATTAAAACGCAGGACGACTTGAATGAAAGCTGCTACCGTGGATGCAACCGACACTGCAAGTTATTGGACTTTAATTGGAGAGTTAATGAAAGCGGAACTCAATTTTCTCCTGGCAGAGCGGTAAATGGCGCGACGCCCACACCGTCCTACAGAGAGGTGGAATGGAGGACCCGGCGCCTCCTCCTGCCTCCTGAATGAAGAGACAGCAGCGTCCCTCAGGTGGAACCTGGCTGTGTGAAATCTGCACTTTGTGCACTGAAAATGTATATTTCGGTTAAGTGCACTCCAATTTCGGTTCAATAAAAACACTAAACCAGGAAGATAAATAACATTTCCATCCTTTATATATGCACATTTACCATCCCGCCACAATATACATACATTTAAGGGATAAAACAGGCAGCCAGCGGTTGCTGTAAGTGCCTTTGAATAAAGAGTGTTTCAGGGGGGTTTAGCATAGTGGGTAAATGAGGATGTGCTTGAGGACGGTGATGCTTCGGGATAAAACTGTTCATAAATCTTGTGTTATGACGTTTCCAGGAGGTCAGCGTTGATGGTGTCCAGTGTGGGCAGCAGTCCGCCCTTTTTCTAATTCTGTGTCAGGACTTTCTGTCTCTGCTGTCCCAAAGAGGGAGGACGCATGCAGATAGGTGGGTTCGGGTAGGTGGGTTCAGGTAGGTGGGTTCAGGTAGGTGGGTTCAGGTAGGTGGGTTCAGGTAGGTGGGGTCAGGTAGGTGGGTTCAGGTAGGTGGGTTCAAGTAGGTGGGTTCAGGTAGGTAGGTTCAGGTAGGTAGGTTCAGGGAGATGGGTTCAGGTAGGTAGGTTCAGGGAGGTGGGTTCAGGTAGGTAGGTTCATGTAGGTGGGTTCTGGTAGGTGGGTTCAGGGAGGTAGGTTCAGGGAGGTGGGTTCAGGTAGGTGGGTTCAGGTAGGTGGGTTCAGGTAGGTAGGTTCAGGTAGGTAGGTTCAGGGAGGTGGGTTCAGGGAGGTCGGTTCAGGTAGGTAGGTTCAGGTAGGTGGGTTCAGGGAGGTGGGTTCAGGTAGATAGGTGCATGTAGGTAGGTTCAGGTAAGTGGGTTCAGGTTGGTGGGTTCAGGGAGGTGGGTTCGGGTAGGAATGTGGCACTGCTGTGACAGATGGCCAGAACGCTTCCTCTAATGGTTCTTGAACTGTTCTCTCTGTCGACCTCCGTGCAGCCTTTATCTCCATTAGCCTCCAGGAGGTCTGGGAAACCTTGGAGGCCAGCGCAGATGGATTCTTCTGCTGGTGTTTGACAACTGGTGCATGATGTGCATGATGTGCATGACGTGATGTATCGGAGAACCAGCCTCGTCAGGCACTTCAGGGACCTTTGGGGCTGTCGTGGATGTCTTCATACGGTTGAAGACAGGGCAGAGAAGGTTAGAGAAGATATCTGTTCGAACCTCACCTGACTCTACAGCACCGTCCTGGACCAGCCGCTCCACATATGCTGGTCCTACAGATGGAGCACATTTGCAAACCGCTGCGAGGTGCCGGATTGATGTCTGGAAGCAGGTGAAGAACCCGCTGCTGATGCGCCCCCTCTGGTCAGGCTACTGGTGTTGCTCTGCCTGTTGGAGTGATGCATCTCTCTGGCCACGTGCACAACTGTGGCAGCTAGCTTTAACATGTCGGTCAGTCAAAGACTCAGAGAGTAAGAGTGAAAATACGCAGCTGATGATCTCATGCTAAACAACCCCCTGGCTCCCAGTTCAAGGTTTTTACAGGTTTGATTTTGAGGTGAAAGTGGGCAAATTTAGCAGGAAACTGTCACTCAGAGGCAGGGCCAAGTCTTTATTTCAACTGTCCTCCTCTTAGCCGAGCACAGCTGAGGCCCTAACAAGAGCACAGAAGCTGTCCACAGATACCTTCACAGGCTCCTTCTTCAGATGAAGTCTGCACGAACGTCTCCAAATTCTTTGTCATTCTCCCCGACAGGGATGCTGCATCATGCTATCTCAATCAGCGTTAAGGGAGGCCAAAACAGAAGATCCTGACAAACTGCTGATGCTAAACCATCCGACTGATCCATAGAAATGTCAGCGTGTGCGCTGCTGCGGCTGCCGAGGAGGATAAGAGCGGTTTCAGATGGACTTTCGCTGGCTGAAGACGCCGTCGCGGGCTCAGCTTGTCTGACGCATAACAAACATCAAACATCGCTGAGAATTCATTTGCACTTGCTGAGAGGCTGTTCAGGCTGATTGCCTCGATTACAGGCAGTTTGTGAAATGGCAGAGGCAGAAGGAGGCAATCAAATAAAGGTAAATGCTTCTTTGGGTGGCCTTTACTTCTTAGAGGGGTAGATCCCTGGATCCCTGGAGACACCGGAGGGGTGGAACATCCCAGGACAATCCTGGGTGGATGAATGGAAGGAAAAAAGCCTGTAAACAAAAAGAATAACCCGAAGATTAAAATCCGAAGATTTCGAGGAAAAGGGCGATAGATTTCGAGGAAAAGGGCGATAGATTTCGAGGAAAAGGGCCATAAATTAGTTCGGCAGAACATAAATGCCACATTTGCCAAATGCCAAATTAACTTCACAAATCAAACGTCCCCACAGCGAAGTCGCCGGTCGTACGTGCGGGAAGTCCGACGTCAAGGTCGCGGTCGCCGGGGAGACGACGTCTGAAAACCGATGAGGAGTCCAGCTTTCTCACATCTGGAGGGCCGCTCGGCCGCAGGTGAACCCCAAGGCCCCAACAGACGTCGCTGCTAAAGATCTTTGAGAAGATCAACGAGACCAATGGACCAATGAGAGGCTGTCCTCTCAGTCACATGCACCTGCGAGTCGGCAGTGGCCACAGCTGATCCTGAGTGATTAGAATTATTTCGCCCTGTGTGTCTCAGATGTTTCTGGACTGCGGAATGTAAAAAGCGCCCGTGTCGTGCCCCTGGTAGTCCCCGCACGCCAGCCAGATTCCCTCCGCTGCTCGTCACATGTCGACAGCGTGTCAGAACGCGTCGCCTCGCTCGGTGTCAGGCGCTATCTACAAATTTCATCCATTCCTCTCATTAGCTTGACAGATGCAGCTGAGTTCGTGCTGAACTGAGGCCAGGCGTGCCGCCATTGGCTTTCCCCGAACAGCCGGCGACCCGGGCCGTGTTTGAACAGCCCGGCTGCCAAAACTCAAGCCTCCAAAGAGCCGGGGAATATTCCGGCGGCATCCTGGGGCCCCGCCGACAGCGACAGATTGCTCCTGACTGCTTCCTCTAAACAATTACTGGCGTATCTCAATAAATGCAGCTTAACAGTGTTGAGAGGGAGAGCGGTTAGAGAGCAAAAGGCTCCAATAACACCTTTAAATTTGACAGCCACCATCCTAAACGCTTAGAAATCCAGCGCTGGGGGAGGGGGGGAAGTCCTGCATCTGCAACCTAGCGGCCTGATATGGCTAACCGTGTACAGTTGTCCTTTTAATAATGCGTTATCTACCACTAAAGCCGCTTGAGGAGAAATACATGCACGCATTTAAGAGCATTGCACAAAAGTACTTCTGCCAGTTTTCATAAGCCGTAGAGCTCATGAAAGCGTTTCTCTTCCTGCCACAAATATCAGGACTCACACCTGTTTAATCTTAACTTCCACATCCTCCATCCTTCCTTTGATAGATGAGGGAGCAAAAAAAAAGGCTTCAAACATAACAAAGGGGCTGTGAATGCGCGCTTTTCCGTCCAACTTGCGAC